>NC_073231.2:153887500-154512500 GCF_029281585.2 Gorilla gorilla gorilla
ATGTTTATACAGATAGCGGTGTAGATATCTCCATCTTAATACAGATGGCGGTGTAGATATTTATATGTTCATACAGATGTCGGTGCAGATATTTCCATGTTCGTACAGATGGCGGTGTAGATATTCCCATGTTTATAGAGACTGCGGTGTAGATATTTCCATGTGTAAAGAAATAGCTTTGTAAATATTTCCATGTATATGCAGATAGCTGTGTAGATATTTCCATTTTCATGCAGATAGCGGTGTAGATATTTCGATGTTCAAATAGATAGCTGTGTAGATATTTCCATGTTAACACAGATAGCGGTGTAGATATTTCCAAGTTCATACAGAGAGCGGTGTAGATATTTCCATGTTTATACAGATAGCGGTGTAGATATCTCCATCTTAATAGAGATGGCGGTGTAGATATTTATATGTTCATACAGATGGCGGTGCAGATATTTCCATGTTCATACAGATGGTGGTGTAGATATTTTCATGTTTATAGAGATAGCGGTGTAGTTATTTCCATGTGTAAAGAAATAGCTTTGTAGATATTTCTGTGTATATGCAGATACCTGTGTAGATATTTCCATTTTCATGCAGATAGCGGTGTAGATATTTCCATGTTCAAACAGATAGTGGTGTAGTTATTTCCATGTTCTTACAGATATCGGTGTAGATATTTCCATGTTTATACAGATAGCGGTGAAGATGTATGCATGTTTGCACAGATAGCGGTGTAGATATTTCCATGTTCATACAGATAGTGATGGAGATATTTCCATGTTCATACAGATAGTGGTGTAGATATTTCCATGTTCATACAGATAGCGGTGTAGATATTTCCATGTTTATACAGATAGCGGTGAAGTTGTATGCATGTTTGCACAGATAGCGGTGTAGATATTTCCATGTTCATACAGATAGCGGTGTAGATATTTCCATGTTCATGCAGATAGTGGTGTAGATATTTCCATGTTCATACAGATAGCGGTGTAGCTATTTCCATGTTCATACAGAGAGCGGTGTAGATATTTCCATCTTCATCCAGAAGGCTGTGAAGATATTTCCATGTTCATACACATAGCGGTGCTGATATTTCCATGTTTATACAGGTAGCGGTGTAGATATTTCCATGTTCATACAGATAGCGGTGTAGATATTTCCATGTTCATCCAGAAGGCTGTGTAGATATTTCCATGTTCATACAGATAGCGGTGCTGATATTTCCATGTTTATACAGGTAGCGGTGAAGATGTATGCATGTTTACACAGATAGCGGTGTAGATATTTCCATGTTCATTCAGATGGCGGTGTAGATATTTCCATGCTCATCCAGATGGCTGTATAGATATATCCATGTTCATACAGATGGCGGTGAAGATATTTCCATGTTCATACAGATAGCGGTGTAGATCTTTCCATGTTCATACAGATAGCGGTGTAGATATTTCCATGTTCATTCAGATAGAGGTGTAGCTATTTCCATGTTCATACAGATTGCGGGGTAGATATTTCCATGTTCATCCAGATGGCTGTGTAGATATATCCATGTTCATACAAATGGCGGTGAAGATATTTCCATGTTCATACAGATAGCGGTGTAGATATTTCCATGTTCATACAGATAGTGGTGTAGATATATCCATGTTCATACAAATGGCGGTGAAGATATTTCCATGTTCATACAGACAGCGGTGTAGATATTTCCATGTTCATACAGATAGTGGTGTAGATATTTCCATGTTCATACATATAGCGGTGTAGCTATTTCCATGTTCATACAGATAGCGGTGTAGATATTTCCATGTTCATCCAGATGGCTGTGTAGATATTTCCATGTTCATACAGATAGCGGTGCTGATATTTCCATGTTTATACAGGTAGCGGTGTAGATATTTGCATGTTTACACAGATAGCGGTGAAGATGTATGCATGTTAACACAGATAGCGGTGTAGATATTTCCATGTTCATACAGATAGCGTTGTAGATATTTCCATATTCTTCCAGATGGCTGTGTAGATATGTCCATATTCATGCAGATGGCGGTGAAGATATTTCCATGTTCATACAGATAGCGGTGTAGATATTTCCATGTTCATACAGATAGCGGTGTAGACATTTCCATGTTCATACAGATAGCGGTGTAGCTATTTCCATGTTCATACAGATAGCGGTGTAGATATTTCCATGTTCATCCAGATGGCTGTGTAGATATTTCCATGTTCATACAGATAGCGGTGCTGATATTTCCATGTTTATACAGGTAGCGGTGTAGATATTCCCATGTTTATACAGATAGCGGTGTAGATATTTCCATGTTCATACAGATAGAGGTGAAGATGTATGCATGTTTACACAGTTAGCGGTGCAGATATTTCCATATTCATACAGATAGCGGTGTAGATATTTCCATGTTCATCCAGATGGCTGTGTAGATATATCCATGTTCATTCAGATGGTGGTGAAGATATTTCCATGTTCATAGAGATAGCGGTGTAGATATTTCCATGTTCATACAGATAGCTGTGTAGATATTTCCATGTTCATAGAGACAGCGGTGTAGATATTTCCATGTTCATACAGATAGCGGTGTAGATATTTCCATGTTCATACAGATAGCGGTGTAGATATTTCCATGTTCATACAGATAGCGGTGTAGATATTTCCATGTTCATACAGATAGCGGTGTAGATATTTCCATGTTCATAGAGATAACGGTGTAGATATTTCCATGTTCAAACAGATAGCGGTGCTGATATTTCCATGTTTATACAGGTAGCGGTGTAGATATATCCGTGTTTATACAGATAGCTGTGTAGATATTTCCATGTTTATACAGATAGCGGTGTAGATATTTTCATGTTTATACAGATAGCGGTGTAGTTATCTCCATCTTAATACAGATGGCGGTGTAGATATTTATATGTTCATACAGATGTCGGTGCAGATATTTCAATGTTCATACAGATGGCGGTGTAGATATTCCCATGTTTATAGAGACTGCAGTGTAGATATTTCCATGTGTAAAGAAATAGCTTTGTAAATATTTCCATGTATATTCAGATAGCTGTGTAGATATTTCCATTTTCATGCAGATAGCGGTGTAGATATTTCGATGTTCAAACAGATAGCTGTGTAGATATTTCCATGTTAACACAGATAGCGGTGTAGATATTTCCAAGTTCATACAGATAGCGGTGTAGATATTTCCATGTTTATACAGATAGCGGTGTAGATATCTCCATCTTAATAGAGATGGTGGTGTAGATATTTATATGTTCATAGAGATGGCGGTGCAGATATTTCCATGTTCATACAGATGGTGGTGTAGATATTTCCATGTTTATAGAGATAGCGGTGTAGTTATTTCCATGTGTAAAGAAATAGCTTTGTAGATATTTCTGTGTATATGCAGATACCTGTGTAGATATTTCCATTTTCATGCAGATAGCGGGGTAGATATTTCCATGTTCAAACAGATAGCGGTGTAGATATTTCCATGTTCATACAGATAGTGATGTAGATATTTCCATGTTCATACAGATAGTGGTGTAGATATTTCCATGTTCATACAGATAGCGGTGTAGATATTTCCATGTTCATACAGATAGCGGTGTAGATATTTCCATGTTCATCCAGAAGGCTGTGTAGATATTTCCATGTTCATACACATAGCGGTGCTGATATTTCCATGTTTATACAGGTAGCGGTGTAGATATTTCCATGTTCATACAGATAGCGGTGTAGATATTTCCATGTTTATACAGATAGCGGTGTAGATATTTCCATGTTTATAGAGATAGCGGTGTAGATATCTCCATCTTAATACAGATGGTGGTGTAGATATTTATATGTTCATACAGATGGCGGTGCAGATATTTCCATGATCATACAGATGGCGGTGTAGATATTTCCATGTTTATAGAGATAGCGGTGTAGTTATTTCCAAGTGTAAAGAAATAGCTTTGTAGATATTTCCGTGTATATGCAGATAGCTGTGTAGATATTTAAATTTTCATGCAGATAGCAGTGTAGATATTTCCATGTTCAAACAGATAGCGGTGTAGATATTTCCATGTTCATACAGATAGCGGTGTAGATATTTCCATGTTTATACAGATAGCGGTGAAGATGTATGCATGTTTGCACAGATAGCGGTGTAGATATTTCCATGTTCATACAGATAGCGGTGTAGATATTTCCATGTTCATGCAGATAGTGGTGTAGATATTTCCATGTTCATACAGATAGTGGTGTAGCTATTTCCATGTTCATACAGATAGTGGTGTAGTTATTTCCATGTTCATACAGATAGTGGTGTAGCTATTTCCATGTTCATACAGATAGTGGTGTAGATATTTCCATGTTCATCCAGAAGGCTGTGAAGGTATTTCCATGTTCATACAGATAGCGGTGCTGATATTTCCATGTTTATACAGATAGCGGTGTAGATATTTCCATGTTCATACAGATAGCGGTGTAGATATTTCCATATTTTTCCAGATGGCTGTGTAGATATATCCATGTTCATGCAGATGGCGGTGAAGATATTTCCATGTTCATACAGATAGCGGTGTAGATATTTCCATGTTCATACAGATAGCGGTGTAGACATTTCCATGTTCATACAGATAGCGGTGTAGCTATTTCCATGTTCATACAGATAGCGGTGTAGATATTTCCATGTTCATCCAGATGGCTGTGTAGATATTTCCATGTTCATACAGATAGCGGTGCTGATATTTCCATGTTTATACAGGTAGCGGTGTAGATATTCCCATGTTTATACAGATAGCGGTGTAGATATTTCCATGTTCATACAGATAGAGGTGAAGATGTATGCATGTTTACACAGTTAGCGGTGCAGATATTTCCATATTCATACAGATAGCGGTGTAGATATTTCCATGTTCATTCAGATGGCTGTGTAGATATATCCATGTTCATTCAGATGGTGGTGAAGATATTTCCATGTTCATAGAGATAGCGGTGTAGATATTTCCATGTTCATACAGATAGCTGTGTAGATATTTCCATGTTCATACAGACAGCGGTGTAGATATTTCCATGTTCATACAGATAGCGGTGTTACTATTTCCATGTTCATACAGATAGCGGTGTAGATATTTCCATGTTCATAGAGATAACGGTGTAGATATTTCCGTGTTCAAACAGATAGCGGTGCTGATATTTCCATGTTTATACAGGTAGCGGTGTAGATATTTCCGTGTTTATACAGATAGCTGTGTAGATATTTCCATGTTTATACAGATAGCGGTGTAGATATTTTCATGTTTATACAGATAGCGGTGTAGTTATCTCCATCTTAATACAGATGGCGGTGTAGATATTTATATGTTCATACAGATGTCGGTGCAGATATTTCCATGTTCATACAGATGGCGGTGTAGATATTCCCATGTTTATAGAGACTGCGGTGTAGATATTTCCATGTGTAAAGAAATAGCTTTGTAAATATTTCCATGTATATGCAGATAGCTGTGTAGATATTTCCATTTTCATGCAGATAGCGGTGTAGATATTTCGATGTTCAAACAGATAGCTGTGTAGATATTTCCATGTTAACACAGATAGCGGTGTAGATATTTCCAAGTTCATACAGATAGCGGTGTAGATATTTCCATGTTTATACAGATAGCGGTGTAGATATCTCCATCTTAATAGAGATGGCGGTGTAGATATTTATATGTTCATAGAGATGGCGGTGCAGATATTTCCATGTTCATACAGATGGTGGTGTAGATATTTCCATGTTTATAGAGATAGCGGTGTAGTTATTTCCATGTGTAAAGAAATAGCTTTGTAGATATTTCTGTGTATATGCAGATACCTGTGTAGATATTTCCATTTTCATGCAGATAGCGGTGTAGATATTTCCATGTTCAAACAGATAGCAGTGTAGTTATTTCCATGTTCATACAGATAGCGGTGTAGATATTTCCATGTTTATACAGATAGCGGTGAAGATGTATGCATGTTTGCACAGATAGCGGTGTAGATATTTCCATGTTCATACAGATAGTGATGTAGATATTTCCATGTTCATACAGATAGTGGTGTAGATATTTCCATGTTCATACAGATAGCGGTGTAGATATTTCCATGTTCATACAGATAGCGGTGTAGATATTTCCATGTTCATCCAGAAGGCTGTGTAGATATTTCCATGTTCATACACATAGCGGTGCTGATATTTCCATGTTTATACAGGTAGCGGTGTAGATATTTCCATGTTCATACAGATAGCGGTGTAGATATTTCCATGTTTATACAGATAGCGGTGTAGATATTTCCATGTTTATAGAGATAGCGGTGTAGATATCTCCATCTTAATACAGATGGCAGTGTATATATTTATATGTTCATACAGATGGCGGTGCAGATATTTCCATGTTCATACAGATGGCGGTGTAGATATTTCCATGTTTATAGAGATAGCGGTGTAGTTATTTCCAAGTGTAAAGATATAGCTTTGTAGATATTTCCGTGTATATGCAGATAGCAGTGTAGATATTTAAATTTTCATGCAGATAGCGGTGTAGATATTTCCATGTTCAAACAGATAGCGGTGTAGATATTTCCATGTTCATACAGATAGCGGTGTAGATATTTCCATGTTTATACAGATAGCGGTGAAGATGTATGCATGTTTGCACAGATAGCGGTGTAGATATTTCCATGTTCATACAGATAGCGGTGTAGATATTTCCATGTTCATGCAGATAGTGGTGTAGATATTTCCATGTTCATACAGATAGTGGTGTAGCTATTTCCATGTTCATACAGATAGTGGTGTAGATATTTCCATGTTCATACAGATAGTGGTGTAGCTATTTCCATGTTCATACAGATAGTGGTGTAGATATTTCCATGTTCATCCAGAAGGCTGTGAAGGTATTTCCATGTTCATACAGATAGCGGTGCTGATATTTCCATGTTTATACAGATAGCGGTGTAGATATTTTCATGTTTATACAGATAGCGGTGTAGATATCTCCATCTTAATACAGATGGCGGTGTAGATATTTATATGTTCATACAGATGTCGGTGCAGATATTTCCATGTTCATACAGATGGCGGTGTAGATATTCCCATGTTTATAGAGACTGCGGTGTAGATATTTCCATGTGTAAAGAAATAGCTTTGTAAATATTTCCATGTATATGCAGATAGCTGTGTAGATATTTCCATTTTCATGCAGATAGCGGTGTAGATATTTCGATGTTCAAACAGATAGCTGTGTATATATTTCCATGTTAACACAGATAGCGGTGTAGATATTTCCAAGTTCATACAGAGAGCGGTGTAGATATTTCCATGTTTATACAGATAGCGGTGTAGATATCTCCATCTTAATAGAGATGTCGGTGTAGATATTTATATGTTCATACAGATGGCGGTGCAGATATTTCCATGATCATACAGATGGTGGTGTAGATATTTCCATGTTTATAGAGATAGCGGTGTAGTTATTTCCATGTGTAAAGAAATAGCTTTGTAGATATTTCTGTGTATATGCAGATACCTGTGTAGATATTTCCATTTTCATGCAGATAGCGGTGTAGATATTTCCATGTTCAAACAGATAGTGGTGTAGTTATTTCCATGTTCATACAGATAGCGGTGTAGATATTTCCATGTTTATACAGATAGCGGTGAAGATGTATGCATGTTTGCACAGATAGCGGTGTAGATATTTCCATGTTCATACAGATAGTGATGTAGATATTTCCATGTTCATACAGATAGTGGTGTAGATATTTCCATGTTCATACAGATAGCGGTGTAGATATTTCCATGTTTATACAGATAGCGGTGAAGATGTATGAATGTTTGCACAGATAGCGGTGTAGATATTTCCATGTTCATACAGATAGCGGTGTAGATATTTCCATGTTCATGCAGATAGTGGTGTAGATATTTCCATGTTCATACAGATAGCGGTGTAGCTATTTCCATGTTCATACAGAGAGCGGTGTAGATATTTCCATGTTCATCCAGAAGGCTGTGAAGATATTTCCATGTTCATACAGATAGCGGTGCTGATATTTCCATGTTTATACAGGTAGCGGTGTAGATATTTCCATGTTCATACAGATAGCGGTGTAGATATTTCCATGTTCATCCAGAAGGCTGTGTAGATATTTCCATGTTCATACAGATAGCGGTGCTGATATTTCCATGTTTATACAGGTAGCGGTGAAGATGTATGGATGTTTACACAGATAGCGGTGTAGATATTTCCATGTTCATTCAGATGGCGGTGTAGATATTTCCATGCTCATCCAGATGGCTGTATAGATATATCCATGTTCATACAGATGGCGGTGAAGATATTTCCATGTTCATACAGATAGCGGTGTAGATCTTTCCATGTTCTTACAGATAGCGGTGTAGATATTTCCATGTTCATTCAGATAGAGGTGTAGCTATTTCCATGTTCATACAGATTGCGGGGTAGATATTTCCATGTTCATCCAGATGGCTGTGTAGATATATCCATGTTCATACAAATGGCGGTGAAGATATTTCCATGTTCATACAGATAGCGGTGTAGATATTTCCATGTTCATACAGATAGTGGTGTAGATATATCCACGTTCATACAAATGGCGGTGAAGATATTTCCATGTTCATACAGATAGCGGTGTAGATATTTCCATGTTCATACAGATAGTGGTGTAGATATTTCCATGTTCATACATATAGCGGTGTAGCTATTTCCATGTTCATACAGATAGCGGTGTAGATATTTCCATGTTCATCCAGATGGCTGTGTAGATATTTCCATGTTCATACAGATAGCGGTGCTGATATTTCCATGTTTATACAGGTAGCGGTGTAGATATTTGCATGTTTACACAGATAGCGGTGAAGATGTATGCATGTTAACACAGATAGCGGTGTAGATATTTCCATGTTCATACAGATAGCGGTGTAGATATTTCCATATTCTTCCAGATGGCTGTGTAGATATATCCATGTTCATGCAGATGGCGGTGAAGATATTTCCATGTTCATACAGATAGCGGTGTAGATATTTCCATGTTCATTCAGATAGCGGTGTAGATATTTCCATGTTCATACAGATAGCGGTGTAGATATTTCCATGTTCATACAGATAGCGGTGTAGTTATTTCCATGTTTATACATATAGCAGTGTAGATATTTCCATGTTCATACATATAGCGGTGTAGATTTTTCCATGTTCATCCAGATGGCTGTGTAGTTAAATCCATGTTCATACAGATGGCAGTGAAGATATTTCCATGGTCATACAGATAGCGGTGTAGATATTTCCATGTTCATACAGATAGCGGTGTAGATATTTCCATGTTTATACATATAGCGGTGTTGATATTTCCATGTTCATACATATAGCGGTGTAGATATTTCCATGTTCATCCAGATGGCTGTGTAGTTATATCCATGTTCATACAGATGGCGGTGAAGATATTTCCATGATCATACAGATAGCGGTGTAGATATTTCCATGTTCATACAGATAGCGGTGTAGACATTTCCATGTTCATACAGATAGCGGTGTAGCTATTTCCATGTTCATACAGATAGCGGTGTAGATATTTCCATGTTCATCCAGATGGCTGTGTAGATATTTCCATGTTCATACAGATAGCGGTGCTGATATTTCCATGTTTATACAGGTAGCGGTGTAGATATTCCCATGTTTATACAGATAGCGGTGTAGATATTTCCATGTTCATACAGATAGAGGTGAAGATGTATGCATGTTTACACAGTTAGCGGTGCAGATATTTCCATATTCATACAGATAGCGGTGTAGATATTTCCATGTTCATCCAGATGGCTGTGTAGATATATCCATGTTCATTCAGATGGTGGTGAAGATATTTCCATGTTCATAGAGATAGCGGTGTAGATATTTCCATGTTCATACAGATAGCTGTGTAGATATTTCCATGTTCATACAGACAGCGGTGTAGATATTTCCATGTTCATACAGATAGCGGTGTTACTATTTCCATGTTCATACAGATAGCGGTGTAGATATTTCCATGTTCATAGAGATAACGGTGTAGATATTTCCATGTTCAAACAGATAGCGGTGCTGATATTTCCATGTTTATACAGGTAGCGGTGTAGATATTTTCATGTTTATACAGATAGCGGTGTAGTTATCTCCATCTTAATACAGATGGCGGTGTAGATATTTATATGTTCATACAGATGTCGGTGCAGATATTTCCATGTTCATACAGATGGCGGTGTAGATATTCCCATGTTTATAGAGACTGCGGTGTAGATATTTCCATGTGTAAAGAAATAGCTTTGTAAATATTTCCATGTATATGCAGATAGCTGTGTAGATATTTCCATTTTCATGCAGATAGCGGTGTAGATATTTCGATGTTCAAACAGATAGCTGTGTAGATATTTCCATGTTAACACAGATAGCGGTGTAGATATTTCCAAGTTCATACAGATAGCGGTGTAGATATTTCCATGTTTATACAGATAGCGGTGTAGATATCTCCATCTTAATAGAGATGGCGGTGTAGATATTTATATGTTCATAGAGATGGCGGTGCAGATATTTCCATGTTCATACAGATGGTGGTGTAGATATTTCCATGTTTATAGAGATAGCGGTGTAGTTATTTCCATGTGTAAAGAAATAGCTTTGTAGATATTTCTGTGTATATGCAGATACCTGTGTAGATATTTCCATTTTCATGCAGATAGCGGTGTAGATATTTCCATGTTCAAACAGATAGCGGTGTAGTTATTTCCATGTTCATACAGATAGCGGTGTAGATATTTCCATGTTTATACAGATAGCGGTGAAGATGTATGCATGTTTGCACAGATACCGGTGTAGATATTTCCATGTTCATACAGATAGTGATATAGATATTTCCATGTTCATACAGATAGTGGTGTAGATATTTCCATGTTCATACAGATAGCGGTGTAGATATTTCCATGTTCATACAGATAGCGGTGTAGATATTTCCATGTTCATCCAGAAGGCTGTGTAGATATTTCCATGTTCATACACATAGCGGTGCTGATATTTCCATGTTTATACAGGTAGCGGTGTAGATATTTCCATGTTCATACAGATAGCGGTGTAGATATTTCCATGTTTATACAGATAGCGGTGTAGATATTTCCATGTTTATAGAGATAGCGGTGTAGATATCTCCATCTTAATACAGATGGCAGTGTATATATTTATATGTTCATACAGATGGCGGTGCAGATATTTCCATATTCATACAGATGGCGGTGTAGATATTTCCATGTTTATAGAGATAGCGGTGTAGTTATTTCCAAGTGTAAAGAAATAGCTTTGTAGATATTTCCGTGTATATGCAGATAGTTGTGTAGATATTTAAATTTTCATGCAGATAGCGGTGTAGATATTTCCATGTTCAAACAGATAGCGGTGTAGATATTTCCATGTTCATACAGATAGCGGTGTAGATATTTCCATGTTTATACAGATAGCGGTGAAGATGTATGCATGTTTGCACAGATAGCGGTGTAGATATTTCCATGTTCATACAGATAGCGGTGTAGATATTTCCATGTTCATACAGATAGCGGTGTAGATATTTCCATGTTCATACAGATAGCGGTGTAGATATTTCCATGTTCATACAGATAGCGGTGTAGATATTTCCATGTTCATCCAGAAGGCTGTGTAGATATTTCCATGTTCATACAGATAGCGGTGCTGATATTTCCATGTTTATACAGGTAGCGGTGAAGATGTATGCATGTTTACACAGGTAGCGGTGTAGATATTTCCATGTTCATTCAGATAGCGGTGTAGATATTTCCATGCTCATCCAGATGGCTGTGTAGATATATCCATGTTCATACAGATGGTGGTGAAGATATTTCCATGTTCATACAGATAGCGGTGTAGATCTTTCCATGTTCATACAGATAGCGGTGTAGATATTTCCATGTTCATTCAGATAGAGGTGTAGCTATTTCCATGTTCATACAGATTGCGGGGTAGATATTTCCATGTTCATCCAGATGGCTGTTTAGATATATCCATGTTCATACAAATGGCGGTGAAGATATTTCCATGTTCATACAGATAGCGGTGTAGATATTTCCATGTTCATACAGATAGTGGTGTAGATATTTCCATGTTCATACATATAGCGGTGTAGCTATTTCCATGTTCATACAGATAGCGGTGTAGATATTTCCATGTTCATCCAGATGGCTGTGTAGATATTTCCATGTTCATACAGATAGCGGTGCTGATATTTCCATGTTTTTTACAGGTAGCGGTGTAGATATTTGCATGTTTACACAGATAGCGGTGAAGATGTATGCATGTTAACACAGATAGCGGTGTAGATATTTCCATGTTCATACAGATAGCGGTGTAGATATTTCCATATTCATCCAGATGGCTGTGAAGATATATCCATGTTCATGCAGATGGCGGTGAAGATATTTCCATGTTCATACAGATAGCGGTGTAGATATTTCCATGTTCATTCAGATAGCGGTGTAGATATTTCCATGTTCATACAGATAGCGGTGTAGATATTTCCATGTTCATACAGATAGCAGTGTAGATATTTCCATGTTTATACATATAGCGGTGTAGATATTTCCATGTTCATACATATAGCGGTGTAGATATTTCCATGTTCATCCAGATGGCTGTGTAGTTATATCCATGTTCATACAGATGGCAGTGAAGATATTTCCATGGTCATACAGATAGCGGTGTAGATATCTCCATGTTCATACAGATAGCGGTGTAGATATTTCCATGTTTATACATATAGCGGTGTTGATATTTCCATGTTCATACATATAGCGGTGTAGATATTTCCATGTTCATCCAGATGGCTGTGTTGTTATATCCATGTTCATACAGATGGCGGTGAAGATATTTCCATGATCATACAGATAGCGGTGTAGATATTTCCATGTTCATACAGATAGCGGTGTAGGCATTTCCATGTTCATACAGATAGCGGTGTAGCTATTTCCATGTTCATACAGATAGCGGTGTAGATATTTCCATGTTTATACAGATATCGGTGTAGATATTTCCAAGTTTATATAGATAGCGGAGTAGATATCTCCATCTTAATACAGATGGCGGTGTAGATATTTATATGATCATACAGATGGCGGTGCAGATATTTCTATGTTCATACAGATGGCGGTGTAGTTATTTCCAAGTTTATAGAGATAGCGGTGTAGATATTTCCATGTGTAAAGAAATATCTTTGTAGATTTTTTCTTGTATATGCAGATAGCTGTGTAGATATTTCCATTTTCATGCAGATAGCGGTGTAGATATTTCCATGTTCAAACAGATAGCGGTGTAGATATTTCCATGTTCATACAGATAGCGGTGTAGATATTTGCATGTTTATACAGATAGCGGTGAAGATGTATGCATGTTTGCACAGATAGCGGTGTAGATATTTCAATGTTCATACAGATAGCGGTGTAGATATTTCCATGTTCATACAGATAGCGGTGTAGATATTTCCATGTTCATACAGATAGCGGTGTAGATAATTCCATGTTCATACAGATAGCGGTGTAGATATTTCCATGTTCATCCAGAAGGCTGTGTAGATATTTCCATGTTCATACAGATAGCGGTGCTGATATTTCCATGTTTATATAGGTCGCGGTGTAGATATTTCCATGTTCATACAGATAGCGGTGTGGATGTCTCCATCTTAATACAGATGGTGGTGTAGATATTTATATGTTCATGCAGATGGCGGTGCAGATATTTCCATGTTCATACAGATGGTGGTGTAGATATTTCTATGTTTATAGAGATAGCGGTGTAGTTATTTCCATGTGTAAAGAAATAGCTTTGTAGATATTTCCATGTATATGAAGATAGCTCTGTAGATATTTCCATTTTCATGCAGATAGCGGAGTAGATATTTCCATGTTCTAACAGATAGCGGTGTAGATATTTCCATGTTTATACATATAGCGGTGTAGATATTTCCATGTTCATACATATAGCGGTGTAGATATTTCCATGTTCATCAAGTTGGCTGTGTAGTTAAATCCATGTTCATACAGATGGCGGTGAAGATATTTCCATGCTCATACAGATAGCGGTATAGATATTTCCATGTTCTTACAGATAGCGGTGTAGACATTTCCATGTTCATACAGATAGCGGTGTAGCTATTTCCATGTTCATACAGATACTGGTGTAGATATTTCCATGTTCATCCAGATGGCTGTGTAGATATTTCCATGTTCATACAGATAGCGGTGCTGATATTTCCATGTTTATACTGGTAGCGGTGTAGATATTTCCATGTTTATACAGATAGAGGTGAAGATGTATGCATGTTTACACAGTTAGCGGTGCAGATATTTCCATGTTCATACAGATAGCGGTGTAGATATTTCCATGTTCATACAGAGAGCGGTGTAGATATTTCCATGTTCATCCAGATGGCTGTGTAGATATATCCATGTTCATTCAGATAGCGGTGTAGATATTTCCATGTTCATACAGACAGCGGTTCTGTTATCTCCATGTTCATCCAGATGGCTGTGTAGATATATCCATGTTCATACAGATGGCGGTGAAGATATTTCCGTTTTCATACAGATATCGGTGTAGATATTTCCATGTTCATAGAGATAGCGGTGTAGATATTTCCATGTTCATACAGATAGCGGTGCTGATATTTCCATGTTTATTCAGGTAGCGGTGTTGATATTTCCATGTTTATACAGATAGCGGTGTAGATATTTCCATGTTTATACAGATAACGGTGTAGGTATTTTCATGTTTATACAGATAGCGGTGTAGATATCTCCATCTTAATACAGATGGCGGTGTAGATATTTATATGTTCATACAGATGGCGGTGCAGATATTTCCATGTTCATTCAGATGGCGGTGTAGATATTTCCATGTTTATAGATATTGCGCTGTAGATATTTCCATGTGAAAAGAAATAGCTTTGTAGATATTTACATGTACATGCAGAGAGCTGTGCAGATATTTCCATTTTCATGCAGATAGCGGTGTAGATATTTCCATGTTCAAACAGATAGCTGTGTAGATATTTCCATGTTCATACAGATAGCGGTGTAGATATTTCCATGTTTATACAGATAGCGGTGAAGATGTATGCATGTTTGCACAGATAGCGGTGTAGATATTTCCATGTTCATACAGATAGCGGTGTAGATATTTCAATGTTCATACAGATAGCGGTGTAGATATTTCCATTTTCTTCCAGAAGGCTGTGTAGATATTTCCATGTTCATACAGATAGCGGTGCTGATATTTCCATGTTTATACAGGTAGCGGTGTAGATATTTCCACCTTTATACAGATAGCGGTGTAGATAAATCCATCTTAATACAGATGGCGGTGTAGATATTTATATGTTCATTCGGATGGCGGTGCAGATATTTCCATGTTCATACAGATGGCGGTGTAGATATTTCCATGTTTATAGAGATAGCGGTGTAGTTATTTCCATGTGTAAAGAAATAGCTTTGTAGATATTTCCGTGTATATGCAGATAGCTGTGTAGTTATTTCCATTTTCATGCAGATAGCGGTGTAGATATTTCCATGTTCAAACAGATAGCCGTGTAGATATTTCCATGTTCATACAGATAGCGGTGTAGATATTTGCATGTTTATACAGATAGCGGTGAAGATGTATGCATGTTTGCACATATAGCGGTGTAGATATTTCCATGTTCATACAGATAGCAGTGTAGCTATTTCCATGTTCATACAGATAGTGGTGTAGATATTTCCATGTTCATCCAGATGGCTGTGTAGATATTTCCATGTTCATACAGATAGCGGTGCTGATATTTCCATGTTTATACAGGTAACGGTGTAGATATTTCCATGTTTATACAGATAGAGGTGAAGATGTATGCATGTTTACACAGTTAGCGGTGCAGATATTTCCATGTTCATAGAGATAGCGGTGTAGATATTTCCATGTTCATACAGAGAGCGGTGTAGATATTTCCATGTTCATCCAGATGGCTGTGTAGATATATCCATGTTCATTCAGATAGCGGTGTAGATATTTCCATGTTCATACAGACAGCGGTGCTGTTATTTCCATGTTCATCCAGATGGCTGTGTAGATATATCCATGTTCAAACAGATGGCGGTGAAGGTATTTCCATTTTCATACAGATATCGGTGTAGATATTTCCATGTTCATAGAGATAGCGGTGTAGATATTTCCATGTTCATACAGATAGCGGTGCTGATATTTCTATGTTTATTCAGGTAGCGGAGATGATATTTCCATGTTTATACAGATAGCGGTGTAGATATTTCCATGTTTATACAGATAACGGTGTAGGTATTTTCATGTTTATACAGATAGCGGTGTAGATATCTCCATCTTAATACAGATGGCGGTGTAGATATTTATATGTTCATACAGATGGCGGTGCAGATATTTCCATGTTCATTCAGATGGCAGTGTAGATATTTCCATGTTTATAGATATTGCGGTGTAGATATTTCCATGTGAAAAGAAATAGCTTTGTAGATATTTCCATGTACATGCAGAGAGCTGTGTAGATATTTCCATTTTCATGCAGATAGCGGTGTAGATATTTCCATGTTCAAACAGATAGCTGTGTAGATATTTCCATGTTCATAAGGATAGCGGTGTAGATATTTCCATGTTTGTACAGATAGCGGTGAAGATGTATGCATGTTTGCACAGATAGTGGTGTAGATATTTCCATGTTCATACAGATAGCGGTGTAGATATTTCAATGTTCATACAGATAGCGGTGTAGATATTTCCATTTTCTTAACGAAGGCTGTGTAGATATTTCCATGTTCATACAGATAGCGGTGCTGATATTTCCATGTTTATACAGGTAGCGGTGTAGATATTTCCACGTTTATACAGATAGCGGTGTAGATATTTCCATGTTTATACAGATAGCGGTGTAGATATTTCCATGTTTATACAGATAGCGGTGTAGATATCTCCATCTTAATACAGATGGCGGTGTAGATATTTATATGTTCATTCGGATGGCGGTGCAGATATTTCCATGTTCATACAGATGGCGGTGTAGATATTTCCATGTTTATAGAGATAGCGGTGTAGTTATTCCCATGTGTAAAGAAATAGCTTTGTAGATATTTCCGTGTATATGCAGATAGCTGTGTAGTTATTTCCATTTTCATGCAGATAGCGGTGTAGATACTTCCATGTTCAAACAGATAGCGGTGTAGATATTTCCATGTTCATACAGATAGCGGTGTAGATATTTGCATGTTTATACAGATAGCGGTGAAGATGTATGCATGTTTGCACAGATAGCGGTGTAGATATTTCCATGTTCATACAGATAGCGGTGTAGATATTTCCATGTTCATACAGATAGCGGTGTAGATATTTCCATGTTCATACAGATAGCGGTGTAGATATTTCCATGTTCATACAGATAGCGGTGTAGATATTTCCATGTTCATCCAGAAGGCTGTGTAGATATTTCCATGTTCATACAGATAGCGGTGCTGATATTTCCATGTTTATATAGGTAGCGGTATAGATATTTCCATGTTCATACAGATAGCGGTGTAGATATTTCCATGTTTATACAGATAGCGGTGTGGATATTTCCATGTTTATACAGATAGCGGTGTGGATATCTCCATCTTAATACAGATGGTGGTGTAGATATTTATATGTTCATGCAGATGGCGGTGCAGATATTTCCATGTTCATACAGATGGCTGTGTAGATATTTCTATGTTTATAGATATAGCGGTGTAGTTATTTCCATGTGTAAAGGAATAGCTTTGTAGATATTTCCATGTATATGCAGATAGCTCTGTAGATATTTCCATTTTCATGCAGATAGCGGTGTAGATATTTCCATGTTTATATAGATTGCGGTGTAGATATTTCCTTGTGTAAAGAAATAGCTTTGTAGATATTTCCATGTTCATCCAGATGGCTCTGTAGATATATCCATGTTCATTCAGATGGCGGTGAAGATATTTCCATGTTCATACAGATAGCGGTGTCGATATTTCCATGTTCATACAGATAGCTGTGTAGATACATCCATGTTCATACAGATGGCGGTGAAGATATTTCCATGTTCATACAGATAGCGGTGTAGATATTTCCAAGTTCATACAGATAGCGGCGTAGGTATTTCCATGTTCATACAGATAGCGGTGTAGCTATTTAAATGTTCGTACAGATAGCGGTGTAGATATTTCCATGTTCATCCATATGGGTGTGTAGATAAATCCATGTTCATACAGATGGCGCTGAAGATATTTCCATGTTCATACAAATGGCGTTGTAGATATTTCCATGTTTATACAGATATCGGTGTAGATATTTCCAAGTTTATGCAGATAGCGGAGTAGATATCTCCATCTTAATACAGATGGCGGTGTAGATATTTATATGATCATACAGATGGCGGTGCAGATATTTCCATGTTCATACAGATGGCGGTGTGGATATTTCCATGTTTATAGAGATAGCGGTGTAGTTATTCCCATGTGTAAAGAAATAGCTTTGTAGATATTTCCGTGTATGTGCAGATAGCTGTGTAGTTATTTCCATTTTCATGCAGATAGCGGTGTAGATATTTCCATGTTCAAACAGATAGCGGTGTAGATATTTCCATGTTCATACAGATAGCGGTGTAGATATTTGCATGTTTATTCAGATAGCGGTGAAAATGTATGCATGTTTGCACAGATAGCGGTGTAGATATTTCCATGTTCATACAGATAGCGGTGTAGATATTTCCATGTTCATACAGATAGCGGTGTAGATATTTCCATGTTCATACAGATAGCGGTGTAGATATTTCCATGTTCATACAGATAGCGGTGTAGATATTTCCATGTTCATCCAGAAGGCTGTGTAGATATTTCCATGTTCATACAGATAGCGGTGCTGATATTTCCATGTTTATATAGGTAGCGGTGTAGATATTTCCATGTTCATACAGATAGCGGTGTAGATATTTCCATGTTTATACAGATAGCGGTGTGGATATTTCCATGTTTATACAGATAGCGGTGTGGATATCTCCATCTTAATACAGATGGTGGTGTAGATATTTATATGTTCATGCAGATGGCGGTGCAGATATTTCCATGTTCATACAGATGGCTGTGTAGATATTTCTATGTTTATAGATATAGCGGTGTAGTTATTTCCATGTGTAAAGGAATAGCTTTGTAGATATTTCCATGTATATGCAGATAGCTCTGTAGATATTTCCATTTTCATGCAGATAGCGGTGTAGATATTTCCATGTTTATATAGATTGCGGTGTAGATATTTCCATGTGTAAAGAAATAGCTTTGTAGATATTTCCATGTTCATCCAGATGGCTGTGTAGATATATCCATGTTCATTCAGATGGCGGTGAAGATATTTCCATGTTCATACAGATAGCGGTGTCGATATTTCCATGTTCATACAGATAGCTGTGTAGATACATCCATGTTCATACAGATGGCGGTGAAGATATTTCCATGTTCATACAGATAGCGGTGTAGATATTTCCAAGTTCATACAGATAGCGGCGTAGGTATTTCCATGTTCATACAGATAGCGGTGTAGCTATTTAAATGTTCGTACAGATAGCGGTGTAGATATTTCCATGTTCATCCATATGGGTGTGTAGATAAATCCATGTTCATACAGATGGCGCTGAAGATATTTCCATGTTCATACAAATGGCGTTGTAGATATTTCCATGTTTATACAGATATCGGTGTAGATATTTCCAAGTTTATGCAGATAGCGGAGTAGATATCTCCATCTTAATACAGATGGCGGTGTAGATATTTATATGATCATACAGATGGCGGTGCAGATATTTCCATGTTCATACAGATGGCGGTGTGGATATTTCCATGTTTATAGAGATAGCGGTGTACTTATTTCCATGTGTAAAGAGATAGCTGTATAGATATTTCCATGTATATGCAGATAGCTTTGTAGATATTTCCATTTTCATGCAGATAGCGGTGTAGATATTTCCATGTTCAAACAGATAGCGGTGTAGATAGTTCCATGTTCATACAGATAGCAGTGTAGATATTTCCATGTTTAAACAAATAGTGGTGAAAATGTATACATGTTTACACAGATAGCGTTGTAGATATTTCCATGCACATACAGATAGCGGTGTAGATATTTCCGTGTTCATCCAGATGGCTGTGTAGATATATCCATGTTCATACAGATGGCGGTGAAGATATTTCCATGTTCATACAGATAGCGGTGTAGATATTTCCATGTTCATACAGATAGCGGTGTAGATATTTCCATGTTCATACAGATAGCGGTGTAGCTATTTCCATGTTCATACAGACAGCGGTGCTGATATTTCCATGTTCATCCAGATGGCTGTGTAGATATATCTATGTTCATACAGATGGTATTGAAGATATTTCCATGTTCATACAGATATCGGTGTAGATATTTCCATGTTCATACACATAGCAGTGTAGGTATTTCCATGTTCATACAGATAGCGGTGCTGATATTTCCATGTTTGTACAGGTAGCGGTGTAGATATTTCCATGTTTATACAGATAGTGGTGTAGATATTTCCATGTTTATACAGATAGCGGTGTAGATATTTCCATGTTTATACAGATAGTGGTGTAGATATTTCCATGTTTATAGAGATAGCGGTGTAGTTATTTCCATTTGTAAAGAGATAGCTTTGTAGATATTTCCATGTATATGCAGATAGCTGTGTAGATATTTCCATTTTCATGCAGATAGCGGTGTAGATATTTCCATGTTCATACAGATAGCGGTGTAGATATTTCCATGTTCATACAGATAGCGGTGCTGATATTTCCATGTTTATACAGGTAGCGGTGTAGATATTTCCATGTTTATACAGGTAGCGGTGTAGATATTTCCATGTTTATACAGATAGCGGTGTAGATATTTCCATGTTTATACAGATAGCGGTGTAGATATTTCCATGTTTATACAGATAGCGGTGAAGATGTATGCATGTTTGCACAGATAGCGGTGTAGATATTTCCGTGTTCATACAGATAGCGATGTAGATATTTCCATGTTCATACAGATAGCGGTGTAGATATTTCCATGTTCATACAGATAGCGGTGTAGATATTTCCATGTTCATACAGATAACGGTGTAGATATTTCCATGTTCATCCAGAAGGCTGTGTAGATATTTCCATGTTCATACACATAGCGGTGCTGATATTTCCATGTTTATACAGGTAGCGGTGTAGATATTTCCATGTTCATACAGATAGCGGTGTAGATATTTCCATGTTTATACAGACAGCGGTGTAGATATTTCCATGTTTATAGAGATAGCGGTGTAGATATCTCCATCTTAATACAGATGGCAGTGTATATATTTATATGTTCATACAGATGGCGGTGCAGATATTTCCATGTTCATACAGATGGCGGTGTAGATATTTCCATGTTTATAGAGACAGCGGTGTAGTTATTTCCAAGTGTAAAGAAATAGCTTTGTAGTTATTTCCGTGTATATGCAGATAGCTGTGTAGATATTTCCATTTTCATGCAGATAGCGGTGTAGATATTTCCATGTTCAAACAGATAGCGGTGTAGATATTTCCATGTTCATACAGATAGCGGTGTAGATATTTCCATGTTTATACAGATAGCGGTGAAGATGTATGCATGTTTGCACAGATAGCGGTGTAGATATTTCCATGTTCATACAGATAGCGGTGTAGATATTTCCATGTTCATGCAGATAGTGGTGTAGATATTTCCATGTTCATACAGATAGCAGTGTAGCTATTTCCATGTTCATACAGATAGCGGTGTAGATATTTCCATGTTCATCCAGAAGGCTGTGAAGATATTTCCATGTTCATACAGATAGCGGTGCTGATATTTCAATGTTTATACAGGTAGCGGTGTAGATATTTCCATGTTCATACAGATAGCGGTGTAGATATTTCCATGTTCATCCAGAAGACTGTGTAGATATTTCCATGTTCATACAGATAGCGGTGCTGATATTTCCATGTTTATACAGGTAGCGGTGAAGATGTATGCATGTTTACACAGATAGCGGTGTAGATATTTCCATGTTCATTCAGATAGCGGTGTAGATATTTCCATGCTCATCCAGATGGCTTTGTAGATATATCCATGTTCATACAGATGGCGGTGAAGATATTTCCATGTTCATACAGATAGCGGTGTAGATCTTTCCATGTTCATACAGATAGCGGTGTAGATATTTCCATGTTCATTCAGATAGAGGTGTAGCTATTTCCATGTTCATACAGATTGCGGGGTAGATATTTCCATGTTCATACAGATGTCTGTGTAGATATATCCATGTTCATACAAATGGCGGAGAAGATATTTCCATGTTCATACAGATAGCGGTGTAGATATTTCCATGTTCATACAGATAGTGGTGTAGATATTTCCATGTTCATACATATAGCGGTGTAGCTATTTCCATGTTCATACAGATAGCGGTGTAGATATTTCCATGTTCATCCAGATGGCTGTGTAGATATTTCCATGTTCATACAGATAGCGGTGCTGATATTTCCATGTTTATACAGGTAGCGGTGTAGATATTTGCATGTTTACACAGATAGCGGTGAAGATGTATGCATGTTAACACAGATAGCGGTGTAGATATTTCCATGTTCATACAGATAGCGGTGTAGATATTTCCATATTCATCCAGATGGCTGTGTAGATATATCCATGTTCATGCAGATGGCTGTGAAGATATTTCCATGTTCATACAGATAGCGGTGAAGATATTTCCATGTTCATTCAGATAGCGGTGTAGATATTTCCATGTTCATACAGATAGCGGTGTAGATATTTCCATGTTCATACAGACAGCGGTGTAGATATTTCCATGTTTATACATATAGCGGTGTAGATATTTCCATGTTCATACATATAGCGGTGTAGATATTTCCATGTTCATCCAGATGGCTGTGTAGTTAAATCCATGTTCATACAGATGGCAGTGAAGATATTTCCATGGTCATACAGATAGCGGTGTAGATATTTCCATGTTCATACAGATAGCGGTGTAGATATTTCCATGTTTATACATATAGCGGTGTTGATATTTCCATGTTCATACATATAGCGGTGTAGATATTTCCATGTTCATCCAGATGGCTGTGTAGTTATATCCATGTTCATACAGATGGCGGTGAAGATATTTCCATGATCATACAGATAGCGGTGTAGATATTTCCATGTTCATACAGATAGCGGTGTAGGCATTTCCATGTTCATACAGATAGCGGTGTAGCTATTTCCATGTTCATACAGATAGCGGTGTAGATATTTCCATGTTCATCCAGATGGCTGTGTAGATATTTCCATGTTCATACAGGTAGCGGTGCTGATATTTCCATGTTTATACAGGTAGCGGTGTAGATATTCCCATGTTTATACAGATAGTGGTGTAGATATTTCCATTTTCATACAGATAGAGGTGAAGATGTATGCATGTTTACACAGTTAGCGGTGCAGATATTTCCATATTCATACAGATAGCGGTGTAGATATTTCCATGTTCATCCAGAAGGCTGTGTAGATATATCCATGTTCATTCAGATGGTGGTGAAGATATTTCCATGTTCATAGAGATAGCGGTGTAGATATTTCCATGTTCATACAGATAGCTGTGTAGATATTTCCATGTTCATACAGACAGCGGTGTAGATATTTCCATGTTCATACAGATAGCGGTGTTAGTATTTCCATGTTCATACAGATAGCGGTGTAGATATTTCCATGTTCATACAGATAGCGGTGTAGATATTTCCATGTTCAAACAGATAGCGGTGCTGATATTTCCATGTTTATACAGATATCGGTGTAGATATTTTCAGGTTTATACAGATAGCGGTGTAGATATCTCCATCTTAATACAGATGGCGGTGTAGATATTTATATGTTCATACTGATGTCGGTGCAGATATTTCCATGTTCATACAGATGGCGGTGTAGATATTCCCATGTTTATAGAGACTGCGGTGTAGATATTTCCATGTTTAAAGAAATAGCTTTGTAAATATTTCCATGTATATGCAGATAGCTGTGTAGATATTTCCATTTTCATGCAGATAGCGGTGTAGATATTTCGATGTTCAAACAGATAGCTGTGTAGATATTTCCATGTTAACACAGATAGCAGTGTAGATATTTCCAAGTTCATACAGATAGCGGTGTAGATATTTCCATGTTTATACAGATAGCGGTGTAGATATCTCCATCTTAATAGAGATGGCGGTGTAGATATTTATATGTTCATACAGATGGCGGTGCAGATATTTCCATGTTCATACAGATGGTGGTGTAGATATTTCCATGTTTTTAGAGATAGCGGTGTAGTTATTTCCATGTGTAAAGAAATAGCTTTGTAGATATTTCTGTGTATATGCAGATACCTGTGTAGATATTTCCATTTTCATGCAGATAGCGGTGTAGATATTTCCATGTTCAAACAGATAGCGGTGTAGTTATTTCCATGTTCATACAGATAGCGGTGTATATATTTCCATGTTTATACAGATAGCGGTGAAGATGTATGCATGTTTGCACAGATAGCAGTGTAGATATTTCCATGTTCATACAGATAGTGATGTAGATATTTCCATGTTCATACAGATAGTGGTGTAGATATTTCCATGTTCATTCAGATAGCGGTGTAGATATTTCCATGCTCATCCAGATGGCTGTATAGATATATCCATGTTCATACAGATGGCGGTGAAGATATTTCCATGTTCATACAGATAGCGGTGTAGATCTTTCCATGTTCATACAGATAGCGGTGTAGATATTTCCATTTTCATTCAGATAGAGGTGTAGCTATTTCCATGTTCATACAGATTGCGGGGTACATATTTCCATGTTCATCCAGATGGCTGTGTAGATATATCCATGTTCATACAAATGGCGGTGAAGATATTTCCATGTTCATACAGATAGCGGTGTAGATATTTCCATGTTCATACAGATAGTGGTGTAGATATTTCCATGTTCATACATATAGCGGTGTAGCTATTTCCATGTTCATACAGATAGCGGTGTAGATATTTCCATGTTCATCCAGATGGCTGTGCAGATATTTCCATGTTCATACAGATAGCGGTGCTGATATTTCCATGTTTATACAGGTAGCGGTGTAGATATTTGCATGTTTACACAGATAGCGGTGAAGATGTATGCATGTTAACACAGATAGCGGTGTAGATATTTCCATGTTAATACAGATAGCGGTGTAGATATTTCCATATTCTTCCAGATGGCTGTGTAGATATATCCATGTTCATGCAGATGGCAGTGAAGATATTTCCATGTTCATACAGATAGCGGTGTAGGCATTTCCATGTTCATACAGATAGCGGTGTAGCTATTTCCATGTTCATACAGATAGCGGTGTAGATATTTCCATGTTCATCCAGATGGCTGTGTAGATATTTCCATGTTCATACAGGTAGCGGTGCTGATATTTCCATGTTTATACAGGTAGCGGTGTAGATATTCCCATGTTTATACAGATAGTGGTGTAGATATTTCCATTTTCATACAGATAGAGGTGAAGATGTATGCATGTTTACACAGTTAGCGGTGCAGATATTTCCATATTCATACAGATAGCGGTGTAGATATTTCCATGTTCATCCAGAAGGCTGTGTAGATATATCCATGTTCATTCAGATGGTGGTGAAGATATTTCCATGTTCATAGAGATAGCGGTGTAGATATTTCCATGTTCATACAGATAGCTGTGTAGATATTTCCATGTTCATACAGACAGCGGTGTAGATATTTCCATGTTCATACAGATAGCGGTGTTAGTATTTCCATGTTCATACAGATAGCGGTGTAGATATTTCCATGTTCATACAGATAGCGGTGTAGATATTTCCATGTTCAAACAGATAGCGGTGCTGATATTTCCATGTTTATACAGATATCGGTGTAGATATTTTCAGGTTTATACAGATAGCGGTGTAGATATCTCCATCTTAATACAGATGGCGGTGTAGATATTTATATGTTCATACTGATGTCGGTGCAGATATTTCCATGTTCATACAGATGGCGGTGTAGATATTCCCATGTTTATAGAGACTGCGGTGTAGATATTTCCATGTTTAAAGAAATAGCTTTGTAAATATTTCCATGTATATGCAGATAGCTGTGTAGATATTTCCATTTTCATGCAGATAGCGGTGTAGATATTTCGATGTTCAAACAGATAGCTGTGTAGATATTTCCATGTTAACACAGATAGCAGTGTAGATATTTCCAAGTTCATACAGATAGCGGTGTAGATATTTCCATGTTTATACAGATAGCGGTGTAGATATCTCCATCTTAATAGAGATGGCGGTGTAGATATTTATATGTTCATACAGATGGCGGTGCAGATATTTCCATGTTCATACAGATGGTGGTGTAGATATTTCCATGTTTTTAGAGATAGCGGTGTAGTTATTTCCATGTGTAAAGAAATAGCTTTGTAGATATTTCTGTGTATATGCAGATACCTGTGTAGATATTTCCATTTTCATGCAGATAGCGGTGTAGATATTTCCATGTTCAAACAGATAGCGGTGTAGTTATTTCCATGTTCATACAGATAGCGGTGTATATATTTCCATGTTTATACAGATAGCGGTGAAGATGTATGCATGTTTGCACAGATAGCAGTGTAGATATTTCCATGTTCATACAGATAGTGATGTAGATATTTCCATGTTCATACAGATAGTGGTGTAGATATTTCCATGTTCATTCAGATAGCGGTGTAGATATTTCCATGCTCATCCAGATGGCTGTATAGATATATCCATGTTCATACAGATGGCGGTGAAGATATTTCCATGTTCATACAGATAGCGGTGTAGATCTTTCCATGTTCATACAGATAGCGGTGTAGATATTTCCATTTTCATTCAGATAGAGGTGTAGCTATTTCCATGTTCATACAGATTGCGGGGTACATATTTCCATGTTCATCCAGATGGCTGTGTAGATATATCCATGTTCATACAAATGGCGGTGAAGATATTTCCATGTTCATACAGATAGCGGTGTAGATATTTCCATGTTCATACAGATAGTGGTGTAGATATTTCCATGTTCATACATATAGCGGTGTAGCTATTTCCATGTTCATACAGATAGCGGTGTAGATATTTCCATGTTCATCCAGATGGCTGTGCAGATATTTCCATGTTCATACAGATAGCGGTGCTGATATTTCCATGTTTATACAGGTAGCGGTGTAGATATTTGCATGTTTACACAGATAGCGGTGAAGATGTATGCATGTTAACACAGATAGCGGTGTAGATATTTCCATGTTAATACAGATAGCGGTGTAGATATTTCCATATTCTTCCAGATGGCTGTGTAGATATATCCATGTTCATGCAGATGGCAGTGAAGATATTTCCATGTTCATACAGATAGCGGTGTAGATATTTCCATGTTCATTCAGATAGCGGTGTAGATATTTCCATGTTCATACAGATAGCGGTGTAGATATTTCCATGTTCATACAGATAGCGGTGTAGATATTTCCATGTTTATACATATAGCGGTGTAGATATTTCCATGTTCATACATATAGCGGTGTAGATATTTCCATGTTCATCCAGATGGCTGTGTAGTTAAATCCATGTTCATACAGATGGCAGTGAAGATATTTCCATGGTCATACAGATAGCGGTGTAGATATTTCCATGTTCATACAGATAGCGGTGTAGATATTTCCATGTTTATACATATAGCGGTGTTGATATTTCCATGTTCATACAGATAGCGGTGTAGATATTTCCATGTTCATCCAGATGGCTGTGTAGTTATATCCATGTTCATACAGATGGCGGTGAAGATATTTCCATGATCATACAGATATCGGTGTAGATATTTCCATGTTCGTACAGATAGCGGTGTAGACATTTCCATGTTGATACAGATAGCGGTGTAGCTATTTCCATGTTCATACAGATAGCGGTGTAGATATTTCCATGTTCATCCAGATGGCTGTGTAGATATTTCCATGTTCATACAGATAGCGGTGCTGATATTTCCATGTTTATACAGGTAGCGGTGTAGATATTCCCATGTTTATACAGATAGCGGTGTAGATATTTCCATTTTCATACAGATCGAGGTGAAGATATATGCATGTTTACACAGTTAGCGGTGCAGATATTTCCACATTCATACAGATAGCGGTGTAGATATTTCCATGTTCATCCAGATGGCTGTGTAGATATATCCATGTTCATTCAGATGGTGGTGAAGATATTTCCATGTTCATAGAGATAGCGGTGTAGATATTTCCATGTTCATACAGATAGCTGTGTAGATATTTCCATGTTCATACAGACAGCGGTGTAGATATTTCCATGTTCATACAGATAGCGGTGTTACTATTTCCATGTTCATACAGATAGCGGTGTAGATATTTCCATGTTCATAGAGATAACGGTGTAGATATTTCCATGTTCAAACAGATAGCGGTGCTGATATTTCCATGTTTATACAGGTAGCGGTGTAGATATTTCCGTGTTTATACAGATAGCTGTGTAGATATTTCCAAGTTCATACAGATAGCGGTGTAGATATTTCCAAGTTTATATAGATAGCGGAGTAGATATCTCCATCTTAATACAGATGGCGGTGTAGATATTTATATGATCATACAGATGGCGGTGCAGATATTTCTATGTTCATACAGATGGCGGTGTAGTTATTTCCAAGTTTATAGAGATAGCGGTGTAGTTATTTCCATGTGTAAAGAAATATCTTTGTAGATATTTTCTTGTATATGCAGATAGCTGTGTAGATATTTCCATTTTCATGCAGATAGCGGTGTAGATATTTCCATGTTCAAAGAGATAGCGGTGTAGATATTTCCATGTTCATACAGATAGCGGTGTAGATATTTGCATGTTTATACAGATAGCGGTGAAGATGTATGCATGTTTGCACAGATAGCGGTGTAGATATTTCCATGTTCATACAGATAGCGGTGTAGATATTTCCATGTTCATACAGATAGCGGTGTAGATATTTCCATGTTCATACAGATAGCGGTGTAGATATTTCCATGTTCATACAGATAGCGGTGTAGATATTTCCATGTTCATCCAGAAGGCTGTGTAGATATTTCCATGTTCGTACAGATAGCGGTGCTGATATTTCCATGTTTATATAGGTCGCGGTGTAGATATTTCCATGTTCATACAGATAGCGGTGTGGATGTCTCCATCTTAATACAGATGGTGGTGTAGATATTTATATGTTCATGCAGATGGCGGTGCAGATATTTCCATGTTCATACAGATGGTGGTGTAGATATTTCTATGTTTATAGAGATAGCGGTGTAGTTATTTCCATGTGTAAAGAAATAGCTTTGTAGATATTTCCATGTATATGCAGATAGCTCTGTATATATTTCCATTTTCATGCAGATAGCGGTGTAGATATTTCCATGTTCAAACAGATAGCGGTGTAGATATTTCCATGTTCATACAGATAGCGGTGTAGATATTTGCATGTTTATACAGATAGCGGTGAAGATGTATGCATGTTTGCACAGATAGCGGTGTAGATATTTCCATCTTCATACAGATAGCGGTGTAGCTATTTCCATGTTCATACAGATAGTGGTGTAGATATTTCCATGTTCATCCAGATGGCTGTGTAGATATTTCCATGTTCATACAGATAGCGGTGCTGATATTTCCATGTTTATACAGGTAGCGGTATAGATATTTCCATGTTTATACAGATAGAGGTGAAGATGTATGCATGTTTACACAGTTAGCGGTGCAGATATTTCCATGTTCATACAGATAGCGGTGTAGATATTTCCATGTTCATACAGAGAGCGGTGTAGATATTTCCATGTTCATCCAGATGGCTGTGTAGATATATCCATGTTCATTCAGATAGCGGTGTAGATATTTCCATGTTCATACAGACAGCGGTGCTGTTATTTCCATGTTCATCCAGATGGCTGTGTAGATATATCCATGTTCATACAGATGGCGGTGAAGATATTTCCATTTTCATACAGATATCGGTGTAGATATTTCCATGTTCATAGAGATAGCGGTGTAGATATTTCCATGTTCATACAGATAGCGGTGCTGATATTTCCATGTTTATTCAGGTAGCGGTGTTGATATTTCCATGTTTATACAGATAGCGGTGTAGATATTTCCATGTTTATACAGATAACGGTGTAGGTATTTTCATGTTTATACAGATAGCGGTGTAGATATCTCCATCTTAATACAGATGGCGGTGTAGATATTTATATGTTCATACAGATGGCGGTGCAGATATTTCCATGTTCATTCAGATGGCGGTGTAGATATTTCCATGTTTATAGATATTGCGGTGTAGATATTTCCATGTGAAAAGAAATAGCTTTGTAGATATTTCCATGTACATGCAGAGAGCTGTGTAGATATTTCCATTTTCATGCAGATAGCGGTGTAGACATTTCCATGTTCAAACAGATAGCTGTGTATATATTTCCATGTTCATACAGATAGCGGTGTAGATATTTCCATGTTTATACAGATAGCGGTGAAGATGTATGCATGTTTGCACAGATAGTGGTGTAGATATTTCCATGTTCATACAGATAGCGGTGTAGATATTTCAATGTTCATACAGATAGCGGTGTAGATATTTCCAATTTCTTCCAGAAGGCTGTGTAGATATTTCCATGTTCATACAGATAGCGGTGCTGATATTTGCATGTTTATACAGGTAGCGGTGTAGATATTTCCACGTTTATACAGATAGCGGTGTAGATATTTCCATGTTTATACAGATAGCGGTGTAGATATTTCCATGTTTATACAGATAGCGGTGTAGATATCTCCATCTTAATACAGATGGCGGTGTAGATATTTATATGTTCATTCGGATGGCGGTGCAGATATTTCCATGTTCATACAGATGGCGGTGTAGATATTTCCATGTTTATAGAGATAGCGGTGTAGTTATTTCCATGTGTAAAGAAATAGCTTTGTAGATATTTCCGTGTATATGCAGATAGCTGTGTAGTTATTTCCATTTTCATGCAGATAGCGGTGTAGATATTTCCATGTTCAAACAGATAGCGGTGTACATATTTCCATGTTCATACAGATAGCGGTGTAGATATTTGCATGTTTATACAGATAGCGGTGAAGATGTATGCATGTTTGCACAGATAGCGGTGTAGATATTTCCATGTTCATACAGATAGCGGTGTAGCTATTTCCATGTTCATACAGATAGTGGTGTAGATATTTCCATGTTCATCCAGATGGCTGTGTAGATATTTCCATGTTCATACAGATAGCGGTGCTGATATTTCCATGTTTATACAGGTAGCGGTGTAGATATTTCCATGTTTATACAGATAGAGGTGAAGATGTATGCATGTTTACACAGTTAGCGGTGCAGATATTTCCATGTTCATACAGATAGCTGTGTAGATATTTCCATGTTCATACAGAGAGCGGTGTAGATATTTCCATGTTCATCCAGATGGCTGTGTAGATATATCCATGTTCATTCAGATAGCGGTGTAGATATTTCCATGTTCATACAGACAGCGGTGCTGTTATTTCCATGTTCATCCAGATGGCTGTGTAGATATATCCATGTTCATACAGATGGCGGTGAAGATATTTCCATTTTCATACAGATATCGGTGTAGATATTTCCATGTTCATAGAGATAGCGGTGTAGATATTTCCATGTTCATACAGATAGCGGTGCTGATATTTCCATGTTTATTCAGGTAGCGATGTTGATATTTCCATGTTTATACAGATAGCGGTGTAGATATTTCCATGTTTATACAGATAGCGGTGTGGATATTTCCATGTTTATACAGATAGCGGTGTGGATATCTCCATCTTAATACAGATGGTGGTGTAGATATTTATATGTTCATGCAGATGGCGGTGCAGATATTTCCATGTTCATACAGATGGCGGTGTAGATATTTCTATGTTTATAGAGATAGCGGTGTAGTTATTTCCATGTGTAAAGGAATAGCTTTGTAGATATTTCCATGTATATGCAGATAGCTCTGTAGATATTTCCATTTTCATGCCGATAGCGGTGTAGATATTTCCATGTTCATACAGATAGCGGTGGAGATATTTCCATGTTTATACAGATAGCGGTGAAGATGTATGCATGTTTACACAGATAGCGGTGTAGCTATTTCCATGTTCATACAGATTGCGGTGTAGATATTTCCATGTTCATCCAGATGGCTGTGTAGATATATCCATGTTCATACAGATGGCGGTGAAGATATTTCCATGTTCATACAGATAGCGGTGTAGATATTTCCATGTTCATACAGATAGTGGTGTAGATATTTCCATGTTCATACAGATAGCGGTGTATCTATTTCCATGTTCATACATATAGCGGTGTAGATATTTCCATGTTCATCCAGATGGCTGTGTAGATATTTCCATGTTCATACAGATAGCGGTGCTGATATTTCCATGTTTATACAGGTAGCGGTGTAGATATTTCCATGTTTATACAGATAGCGGTGTAGATATTTCCATGTTTATACAGATAGCGGTGTAGATATTTCCATGTTTATACAGATAGCGGTGTAGATATCTCCATCTTAATACAGATGGCGGTGCAGATATTTATATGTTCATACAGATGGCGGTGAAGATATCTCCATGTTCGTACAGATGGCGGTGTAGATATTTCCATGTTAATAGAGATAGCGGTGTAGTTATTTCCATGTGTAAAGAAATAGCTTTGTAGATATTTCCATGTATATGCAGATAGCTGTGTAGATATTTCCATTTTCATGCAGATAGCGGAGTAGATATTTCCATGTTCAAACAGATAGCGGTGTAGATATTTCCATGTTCATCCAGAAGGTTGTGTAGTTATATCCATGTTCATACAGATGGCGGTGAAGATATTTCCGTGATCATACAGATAGCGGTGTAGATATTTCCATGTTCATACAGATAGCGGTGTAGACATTTCCATGTTCATACAGATAGCGGTGTAGCTATTTCCATGTTCATACAGATAGCGGTGTAGATATTTCCATGTTCATCCAGATGGCTGTGTAGATATTTCCATGTTCATACAGATAGCGGTGCTGATATTTCCATGTTTATACAGGTAGCGGTTTAGATATTCCCATGTTTATACAGATAGCGGTGTAGATATTTCCATGTTTATATAGATAGAGGTGAAGATGTATGCATGTTTACACAGTTAGCGGTGCAGATATTTCAATGTTCATACAAACAGCGGTGCTGTTATTTCCATGTTCATCCAGATGGCTGTGTAGATATATCCATGTTCAAACAGATGGCGGTGAAGATATTTCCATTTTCATACAGATATCGGTGTAGATATTTCCATGTTTATAGAGATAGCGGTGTAGTTATTTCCATGGGTAAAGAAATAGCTTTGTAGATATTTCCGTGTATATGCAGATACCGGTGTAGATATTTCCATTTTCATGCAGATAGCGGTGTAGATATTTCCATGTTCAAACAGATAGCGGTGTAGTTATTTCCATGTTCATACAGATAGCGGTGTAGATATTTCCATGTTTATACAGATAGCGGTGAAGATGTATGCATGTTTGCACAGATAGCGGTGTAGATATTTTCATGTTCATACAGATAGCGATGTAGATATTTCCATGTTCATACAGATAGCGGTGTAGATATTTCCATGTTCATTCAGATAGCGGTGTAGATATTTCCATGTTCATACAGATAGCGGTGTAGATATTTCCATGTTCATACAGATAGCGGTGTAGATATTTCCATGTGTATACATATAGCAGTGTAGATATTTCCATGTTCATACATATAGCGGTGTAGATATTTCCATGTTCATCCAGATGGCTGTGTAGTTATATCCATGTTCATACAGATGGCAGTGAAGATATTTCCATGGTCATACAGATAGCGGTGTAGATATTTCCATGTTCATACAGATAGCGGTGTAGATATTTCCATGTTTATATATATAGCGGTGTTGATATTTCCATGTTCATACAGATAGCGGTGGAGATATTTCCATGTTCATCCAGATGGCTGTGTAGTTATATCCATGTTCATACAGATGGCGGTGAAGATATTTCCATGATCATACAGATAGCGGTGTAGATATTTCCATGTTCATACAGATAGCGGTGTAGACATTTCCATGTTCATCCAGATGGCTGTGTAGATATTTCCATGTTCATACAGATAGCGGTGCTGATATTTCCATGTTTAAACAGGTAGCGGTGTAGATATTCCCATGTTTATACAGATAGCGGTTAGATATTTCCATTTTCATACAGATAGAGGTGAAGATGTATGCATGTTTACACAGTTAGCGGTGCAGATATTTCCATATTCATACAGATAGCGGTGTAGATATTTCCATGTTCATCCAGATGGCTGTGTAGATATATCCATGTTCATTCAGATGGTGGTGAAGATATTTCCATGTTCATAGAGATAGCGGTGTAGATATTTCCATGTTCATACAGATAGCTGTGTAGATATTTCCATGTTCATACAGACAGCGGTGTAGATATTTCCATGTTCATAGAGATAGCGGTGTAGATATTTCCATGTTCAAACAGATAGCGGTGCTGATATTTCCATGTTTATACAGGTAGCGGTGTAGATATTTCCGTGTTTATACAGATAGCTGTGTAGATATTTCCATGTTTATACAGATAGCGGTGTAGATATTTTCATGTTTATACAGATAGCGGTGTAGATTTCTCCATCTTAATACAGATGTCGGTGTAGATATTTCCATGTTCATACAGATAGCGGTGTAGATATTTCCATGTTCATACAGATAGCGGTGTAGCTATTTCCATGTTCATACATATAGCGGTGTAGCTATTTCCATGTTCATACAGATAGCGGTGTAGATATTTCCATGTTCATCCAGATGGCTGTGTAGATATTTCCATGTTCATACAGATAGCGGTGCTGATATTTCCATGTTTATACAGGTAGCGGTGTAGTTATTTGCATGTTTACACAGATAGCGGTGAAGATGTATGCATGTTAACACAGATAGCGGTGTAGATATTTCCATGTTCATACAGATAGCGGTGCAGATATTTCCATATTCATCCAGATGGCTGTGTAGATATATCCATGTTCATGCAGATGGCGGTGAAGATATTTCCATGTTCATACAGATAGCGGTGTAGATATTTCCATGTTCATTCAGATAGCGGTGTAGATATTTCCATGTTCATACAGATAGCGGTGTAGATATTTCCATGTTCATACAGATAGCGGTGTAGATATTTCCATGTGTATACATATAGCAGTGTAGATATTTCCATGTTCATACATATAGCGGTGTAGATATTTCCATGTTCATCCAGATGGCTGTGTAGTTATATCCATGTTCATACAGATGGCAGTGAAGATATTTCCATGGTCATACAGATAGCGGTGTAGATATTTCCATGTTCATACAGATAGCGGTGTAGATATTTCCATGTTTATATATATAGCGGTGTTGATATTTCCATGTTCATACAGATAGCGGTGGAGATATTTCCATGTTCATCCAGATGGCTGTGTAGTTATATCCATGTTCATACAGATGGCGGTGAAGATATTTCCATGATCATACAGATAGCGGTGTAGATATTTCCATGTTCATACAGATAGCGGTGTAGACATTTCCATGTTCATCCAGATGGCTGTGTAGATATTTCCATGTTCATACAGATAGCGGTGCTGATATTTCCATGTTTAAACAGGTAGCGGTGTAGATATTCCCATGTTTATACAGATAGCGGTTAGATATTTCCATTTTCATACAGATAGAGGTGAAGATGTATGCATGTTTACACAGTTAGCAGTGCAGATATTTCCATATTCATACAGATAGCGGTGTAGATATTTCCATGTTCATCCAGATGGCTGTGTAGATATATCCATGTTCATTCAGATGGTGGTGAAGATATTTCCATGTTCATAGAGATAGCGGTGTAGATATTTCCATGTTCATACAGATAGCTGTGTAGATATTTCCATGTTCATACAGACAGCGGTGTAAATATTTCCATGTTCATAGAGATAGCGGTGTAGATATTTCCATGTTCAAACAGATAGCGGTGCTGATATTTCCATGTTTATACAGGTAGCGGTGTAGATATTTCCGTGTTTATACAGATAGCTGTGTAGATATTTCCATGTTTATACAGATAGCGGTGTAGATATTTTCATGTTTATACAGATAGCGGTGTAGATTTCTCCATCTAAATACAGATGGCGGTGTAGATATTTATATGTTCATACAGATGTCGGTGCAGATATTTCCATGTTCATACAGATGGCGGTGTAGATATTCCCATGTTTATAGAGACTGCGGTGTAGATATTTCCATGTGTAAAGAAATAGCTTTGTAAATATTTCCATGTATATGCAGATAGCTGTGTAGATATTTCCATTTTCATGCAGATAGCGGTGTAGATATTTCGATGTTCAAACAGATAGCTGTGTAGATATTTCCATGTTAACACAGATAGCGGTGTAGATATTTCCAAGTTCATACAGATAGCGGTGTAGATATTTCCATGTTTATACAGATAGCGGTGTAGATATCTCCATCTTAATAGAGATGGCGGTGTAGATATTTATATGTTCATACAGATGTCGGTGCAGATATTTCCATGTTCATACAGATGGTGGTGTAGATATTTCCATGTTTATAGAGATAGCGGTGTAGTTATTTCCATGTGTAAAGAAATAGCTTTGTAGATATTTCCGTGTGTATGCAGATACCTGTGTAGATATTTCCATTTTCATGCAGATAGCGGTGTAGATATTTCCATGTTCAAACAGATAGCGTTGTAGTTATTTCCATGTTCATACAGATAGCGGTGTAGATATTTCCATGTTTATACAGATAGCGGTGAAGATGTATGCATGTTTGCACAGATAGCGGTGTAGATATTTCCATCTTCATACAGATAGTGATGTAGATATTTCCATGTTCATACCGATAGTGGTGTAGATATTTCCATGTTCATACAGATAGCGGTGTAGATATTTCCATGTTCATACAGATAGCGGTGTAGGTATTTCCATGTTCATCCAGAAGGCTGTGTAGATATTTCCATGTTCATACACATAGCGGTGCTGATATTTCCATGTTTATACAGGTAGCGGTGTAGATATTTCCATGTTCATACAGATAGCGGTATAAATATTTCCATGTTTATACAGATAGCGGTGTAGATATTTCCATGTTTATAGAGATAGCGGTGTAGATATCTCCATCTTAATACAGATGGCAGTGTATATATTTATATGTTCATACAGATGGCGGTGCAGATATTTCCATGTTCATACAGATGGCGGTGTAGATATTTCCATGTTTATAGAGATAGCGGTGTAGTTATTTCCAAGTGTAAAGAAATAGCTTTGTAGATATTTCCGTGTATATGCAGATAGCTGTGTAGATATTTCCATTTTCATGCAGATAGCGGTGTAGATATTTCCATGTTCAAACAGATAGCGGTATAGATATTTCCATGTTCATACAGATAGCGGTGTAGATATTTCCATGTTTATACAGATAGCGGTGAAGATGTATGCATGTTTGCACAGATAGCGGTGTAGATATTTCCATGTTCATACAGATAGCGGTGTAGATATTTCCATGTTCATGCAGATAGTGGTGTAGATATTTCCATGTTCATACAGATAGCGGTGTAGCTATTTCCATGTTTATACAGATAGCGGTGTAGATATTTCCATGTTCATCCAGAAGGCTGTGAAGATATTTCCATGTTCATACAGATAGCGGTGCTGATATTTCCATGTTTATACAGGTAGCGGTGTAGATATTTCCATGTTCATACAGATAGCGGTGTAGATATTTCCATGTTCATCCAGAAGGCTGTGTAGATATTTCCATGTTCATACAGATAGCGGTGCTGATATTTCCATGTTTATACAGGTAGCGGTGAAGATGTATGCATGTTTACACAGATAGCGGTGTAGATATTTCCATGTTCATTCAGATAGCGGTGTAGATATTTCCATGCTCATCCAGATGGCTGTGTAGATATATCCATGTTCATACAGATGGCGGTGAAGATATTTCCATGTTCATACAGATAGCGGTGTAGATCTTTCCATGTTCATACAGATAGCGGTGTAGATATTTCCATGTTCATTCAGATAGAGGTGTAGCTATTTCCATGTTCATACAGATTGCGGGGTAGATATTTCCATGTTCATCCAGATGGCTGTGTAGATATATCCATGTTCATACAGATGGCGGTGAAGATATTTCCATGTTCATACAGATAGCGGTGTAGATATTTCCATGTTCATACAGATAGCGGTGTAGATATTTCCATGTTCATACAGATAGCGGTGTAGCTATTTCCTTGTTCAAACATATAGCGGTGTAGCTATTTCCATGTTCATACAGATAGCGGTGTAGATATTTCCATGTTCATCCAGATGGCTGTGTAGATATTTCCATGTTCATACAGATAGCGGTGCTGATATTTCCATGTTTATACAGGTAGCGGTGTAGTTATTTGCATGTTTACACAGATAGCGGTGAAGATGTATGCATGTTAACACAGATAGAGGTGTAGATATTTCCATGTTCATACAGATAGCGGTGCAGATATTTCCATATTCATCCAGATGGCTGTGTAGATATATCCATGTTCATGCAGATGGCGGTGAAGATATTTCCATGTTCATACAGATAGCGGTGTAGATATTTCCATGTTCATTCAGATAGCGGTGTAGATATTTCCATGTTCATACAGATAGCGGTGTAGATATTTCCATGTTCATACAGATAGCGGTGTAGATATTTCCATGTGTATACATATAGCGGTGTAGATATTTCCATGTTCATACATATAGCGGTGTGGATATTTCCATGTTCATCCAGATGGCTGTGTAGTTATATCCATGTTCATACAGATGGCAGTGAAGATATTTCCATGGTCATACAGATAGCGGTGTAGATATTTCCATGTTCATACAGATAGCGGTGTAGATATTTCCATGTTTATACATATAGCGGTGTTGATATTTCCATGTTCATACAGATAGCGGTGGAGATATTTCCATGTTCATCCAGATGGCTGTGTAGTTATATCCATGTTCATACAGATGGAGGTGAAGATATTTCCATGATCATACAGATAGCGGTGTAGATATTTCCATGTTCATACAGATAGCGGTGTAGACATTTCCATGTACATCCAGATGGCTGTGTAGATATTTCCATGTTCATACAGATAGCGGTGCTGATATTTCCATGTTTAAACAGGTAGCGGTGTAGATATTCCCATGTTTATACAGATAGCGGTTAGATATTTCCATTTTCATACAGATAGAGGTGAAGATGTATGCATGTTTACACAGTTAGCGGTGCAGATATTTCCATATTCATACAGATAGCGGTGTAGATATTTCCATGTTCATCCAGATGGCTGTGTAGATATATCCATGTTCATTCAGATGGTGGTGAAGATATTTCCATGTTCATAGAGATAGCGGTGTAGATATTTCCATGTTCATACAGATAGCTGTGTAGATATTTCCATGTTCATACAGACAGCGGTGTAGATATTTCCATGTTCATACAGATAGCGGTGTTACTATTTCCATGTTCATACAGATAGCGGTGTAGATATTTCCATGTTCATAGAGATAGCGGTGTAGATATTTCCATGTTCAAACAGATAGCGGTGTAGATATTTCCATGTTCATACAGATAGCGGTGTAGATATTTCCATGTTTATACAGATAGCGGTGAACATGTATGCATGTTTGCACAGATAGCGGTGTAGATATTTCCATGTTCATACAGATAGCGGTGTAGATATTTCCATGTTCATGCAGATAGTGGTGTAGATATTTCCATGTTCATACAGATAGCGGTGTAGCTATTTCCATGTTCATACAGATAGTGGTGTAGATATTTCCATGTTCATCCAGAAGGCTGTGAAGATATTTCCATGTTCATACAGATAGCGGTGCTGATATTTCCATGTTTATACAGGTAGCGGTGTAGATATATCCATGTTCATACAGATAGCGGTGTAGATATTTCCATGTTCATCCAGAAGGCTGTGAGGATATTTCCATGTTCATACAGATAGCGGTGCTGATATTTCCATGTTTATACAGGTAGCGGTGAAGATGTATGCATGTTTACACAGATAGCGGTGTAGATATTTCCATGTTCATTCAGATAGCGGTGTAGATATTTCCATGCTCATCCAGATGGCTGTGTAGATATATCCATGTTCATACAGATGGCGGTGAAGATATTTCCATGTTCATACAGATAGCGGTGTAGATCTTTCCATGTTCATACAGATAGCGGTGTAGATATTTCCATGTTCATTCAGATAGAGGTGTAGCTATTTCCATGTTCATACAGATTGCGGGGTAGATATTTCCATGTTCATCCAGATGGCTGTGTAGATATATCCATGTTCATACAAATGGCGGTGAAGATATTTCCATGTTCATACAGATAGCGGTGTAGATATTTCCATGTTCATACAGATAGTGGTGTAGATATTTCCATGTTCATACATATAGCGGTGTAGCTATTTCCATGTTCATACAGATAGCGGTGTAGATATTTCCATGTTCATCCAGATGGCTGTGTAGATATTTCCATGTTCATACAGATAGCGGTGCTGATATTTCCATGTTTTTTACAGGTAGCGGTGTAGATATTTGCATGTTTACACAGATAGCGTTGAAGATGTATGCATGTTAACACAGATAGCGGTGTAGATATTTCCATGTTCATACAGATAGCGGTGTAGATATTTCCATATTCATCCAGATGGCTGTGTAGATATATCCATGTTCATGCAGATGGCGGTGAAGATATCTCCATGTTCATACAGATAGCGGTGTAGATATTTCCATGTTCATTCAGATAGCGGTGTAGATATTTCCATGTTCATACAGATAGCGGTGTAGATATTTCCATGTTCATACAGATAGCGGTGTAGATATTTCCATGTTTATACATATAGCGGTGTAGATATTTCCATGTTCATACATATAGCGGTGTAGATATTTCCATGTTCATCCAGATGGCTGTGTAGTTATATCCATGTTCATACAGATGGCAGTGAAGATATTTCCATGGTCATACAGATAGCGGTGTAGATATTTCCATGTTTATACATATAGCGGTGTTGATATTTCCATGTTCATACATATAGCGGTGTAGATATTTCCATGTTCATCCAGATGGCTTTGTAGTTATATCCATGTTCATACAGATGGCGGTGAAGATATTTCCATGATCATACAGATAGCGTTGTAGATATTTCCATGTTCATACAAATAGCGGTGTAGACATTTCCATGTTCATACAGATAGCGGTGTAGCTATTTCCATGTTCATACAGATAGCGGTGTAGATATTTCCATGTTTATACAGATATCGGTGTAGATATTTCCAAGTTTATATAGATAGCGGAGTAGATATCTCCATCTTAATACAGATGGCGGTGTAGATATTTATATGATCATACAGATGGCGGTGCAGATATTTCTATGTTCATACAGATGGCGGTGTAGTTATTTCCAAGTTTATAGAGATAGCGGTGTAGTTATTTCCATGTGTAAAGAAATATCTTTGTAGATATTTTCTTGTATATGCAGATAGCTGTGTAGATATTTCCATTTTCATGCAGATAGCGGTGTAGATATTTCCATGTTCAAACAGATAGCGGTGTAGATATTTCCATTTTCATACAGATAGCGGTGTAGATATTTGCATGTTTATACAGATAGTGGTGAAGATGTATGCATGTTTGCACAGATAGCGGTGTAGATATTTCCATGTTCATACAGATAGCGGTGTAGATATTTCCATGTTCATACAGATAGCGGTGTAGATATTTGCATGTTCATACAGATAGCGGTGTAGATATTTCCATGTTCATACAGATAGCGGTGTAGATATTTCCATGTTCATCCAGAAGGCTGTGTAGATATTTCCATGTTCATACAGATAGCGGTGCTGATATTTCCATGTTTATATAGGTCGCGGTGTAGATATTTCCATGTTCATACAGATAGCGGTGTGGATGTCTCCATCTTAATACAGATGGTGGTGTAGATATTTATATGTTCATGCAGATGGCGGTGCAGATATTTCCATGTTCATACAGATGGTGGTGTAGATATTTCTATGTTTATAGAGATAGCGGTGTAGATATTTCCATGTGTAAAGAAATAGCTTTGTATATATTTCCATGTATATGCAGATAGCTCTGTAGATATTTCCATTTTCATGCAGATAGCAGAGAAGATATTTCCATGTTCTAACAGATAGCGGTGTAGATATTTCCATGTTCATACAGATAGCGGTGTGGATATTTCCATGTTTATACAGATAGCGGTGTAGCTATTTCCATGTTCATACAGATAGTGGTGTAGATTTTTCCATGTTCATCCAGATGGCTGTGTAGATATTTCCATGTTCATACAGATAGCGGTGCTGATATTTCCATGTTTATACAGGTAGCGGTGTAGATATTTCCATGTTTATACAGATAGAGGTGAAGATGTATGCATGTTTACACAGTTAGCGGTGCAGATATTTCCATGTTCATACAGATAGCGGTGTATATATTTCCATGTTCATACAGAGAGCGGTGTAGATATTTCCATGTTCATCCAGATGGCTGTGTAGATATATCCATGTTCATTCAGATAGCGGTGTAGATATTTCCATGTTCATACAGACAGCGGTGCTGTTATCTCCATGTTCATCCAGATGGCTGTGTAGATATATCCATGTTCATACAGATGGCGGTGAAGATATTTCCATTTTCATACAGATATCGGTGTAGATATTTCCATGTTCATAGAGATAGCGGTGTAGATATTTCCATGTTCATACAGATAGCGGTGCTGATATTTCCATGTTTATTCAGGTAGCGGTGTTGATATTTCCATGTTTATACAGATAGCGGTGTAGATATTTCCATGTTTATACAGATAACGGTGTAGGTATTTTCATGTTTATACAGATAGCGGTGTAGATATCTCCATCTTAATACAGATGGCGGTGTAGATATTTATATGTTCATACAGATGGCGGTGCAGATATTTCCATGTTCATTCAGATGGCAGTGTAGATATTTCCACGTTTATAGATACTGCGGTGTAGATATTTCCATGTGAAAAGAAATAGCTTTGTAGATATTTCCATGTACATGCAGAGAGCTGTGCAGATATTTCCATTTTCATGCAGATAGCGGTGTAGATATTTCCATGTTCAAACAGATAGCTGTGTAGATATTTCCATGTTCATACAGATAGCGGTGTAGATATTTCCATGTTTATACAGATAGCGGTGAAGATGTGTGCATGTTTGCACAGATAGTGGTGTAGATATTTCCATGTTCATACAGATAGCGGTGTAGATATTTCAATGTTCATACAGATAGCGGTGTAGATATTTCCATTTTCTTCCAGAAGGCTGTGTAGATATTTCCATGTTCATACAGATATCGGTGCTGATATTTCCATGTTTATACAGGTAGCGGTGTAGATATTTCCACGTTTATACAGATAGCGGTGTAGATAAATCCATCTAAATACAGATGGCGGTGTAGATAAATCCATCTTAATACAGATGGCGGTGTAGATATTTATATGTTCATTCGGATGGCGGTGCAGATATTTCCATGTTCATACAGATGGCGGTGTAGATATTTCCATGTTTATAGAGATAGCGGTGTAGTTATTTCCATGTGTAAAGAAATAGCTTTGTAGATATTTCTGTGTATATGCAGATAGCTGTGTAGTTATTTCCACTTTCATGCAGATAGCGGTGTAGATATTTCCATGTTCAAACAGATAGCGGTGTAGATATTTCCATGTTCATACAGATAGCGGTGTAGATATTTGCATGTTTATACAGATAGCGGTGAAGATGTATGCATGTTTGCACAGATAGCGCTGTAGATATTTCCATGTTCATACAGATAGCGGTGTAGCTATTTCCATGTTCATACAGATAGTGGTGTAGATATTTCCATGTTCATCCAGATGGCTGTGTAGATATTTCCATGTTCATACAGATAGCGGTGCTGATATTTCCATGTTTATACAGGTAGCGGTGTTGATATTTCCATGTTTATACAGATAGAGGTGAAGATGTATGCATGTTTACACAGTTAGCGGTGCAGATATTTCCATGTTCATACAGATAGCGGTGTAGATATTTCCATGTTCATACAGAGAGCGGTGTAGATATTTCCATGTTCATCCAGATGGCTGTGTAGATATATCCATGTTCATTCAGATAGCGGTGTAGATATTTCCATGTTCATACAGACAGCGGTGCTGTTATTTCCATGTTCATCCGGATGGCTGTGTAGATATATCCATGTTCATACAGATGGCGGTGAAGATATTTCCATTTTCACACAGATATCGGTGTAGATATTTCCATGTTCATAGAGATAGCGGTGTAGATATTTCCATGTTCATACAGATAGCGGTGCTGATATTTCCATGTTTATTCAGGTAGCGGTGTTGATATTTCCATGTTTATACAGATAGCAGTGTAGCTATTTCCATGTTTATACAGATAACGGTGTAGGTATTTTCATGTTTATACAGATAGCGGTGTAGATATCTCCATCTTAATACAGATGGCGGTGTAGATATTTATATGTTCATACAGATGGCGGTGCAGATATTTCCATGTTCATTCAGATGGCGGTGTAGATATTTCCATGTTTATAGATATTGCGGTGTAGATATTTCCATGTGAAAAGAAATAGCTTTGTAGATATTTCCATGTACATGCAGAGAGCTGTGTAGATATTTCCATTTTCATGCAGATAGCGGTGTAGATATTTCCATGTTCAAACAGATAACTGTGTAGATATTTCCATGTTCATACAGATAGCGGTGTAGATATTTCCATGTTTATACAGATAGCGGTGAAGATGTATGCATGTTTGCACAGATAGTGGTGTAGATATTTCCATGTTCATACAGATAGCGGTGTAGATATTTCAATGATCATACAGATAGCGGTGTAGATATTTCCATTTTCTTCCAGAAGGCAGTGTAGATATTTCCATGTTCATACAGATAGCGGTGCTGATATTTCCATGTTTATACAGGTAGCGGTGTAGATATTTCCACGTTTATACAGATAGCGGTGTAGATATTTCCATGTTTATACAGATAGCGGTGTAGATATTTCCATGTTAATAGAGATAGCGGTGTAGATATCTCCATCTTAATACAGATGGCGGTGTAGATATTTATATGTTCATTCGGATGGCGGTGCAGATATTTCCATGTTCATACAGATGGCGGTGTAGATATTTCCATGTTTATAGAGATAGCGGTGTAGTTATTTCCATGTGTAAAGAAATAGCTTTGTAGATATTTCCGTGTATATGCAGATAGCTGTGTAGTTATTTCCATTTTCATGCAGATAGCGGTGTAGATATTTCCATGTTCAAACAGATAGCGGTGTAGATATTTCCATGTTCATACAGATAGCGGTGTAGATATTTGCATGTTTATACAGATAGCGGTGAAGATGTATGCATGTTTGCACAGATAGCGGTGTAGATATTTCCATGTTCATACAGATAGCAGTGTAGCTATTTCCATGTTCATACAGATAGTGGTGTAGATATTTCCATGTTCATCCAGATGGCTGTGTAGATATTTCCATGTTCATACAGATAGCGGTGCTGATATTTCCATGTTTATACAGGTAGCGGTGTAGATATTTCCATGTTTATACAGATAGAGGTGAAGATGTATGCATGTTTACACAGTTAGCGGTGCAGATATTTCCATGTTCATACAGATAGCGGTGTAGATATTTCCATGTTCATACAGAGAGCGGTGTAGATATTTCCATGTTCATCCAGATGGCTGTGTAGATATATGCATGTTCATTCAGATAGCGGTGTAGATATTTCCATGTTCATACAGACAGCCGTTCTGTTATTTCCATGTTCATCCAGATGGCTGTGTAGATATATCCTTGTTCAAACAGATGGCGGTGAAGATATTTCCATTTTCATACAGATATCGGTGTAGATATTTCCATGTTCATAGAGATAGCGGTGTAGATATTTCCATGTTCATACAGATAGCGGTGCTGATATTTCTATGTTTATTCAGGTAGCGGAGTTGATATTTCCATGTTTATACAGATAGCGGTGTAGATATTTCCATGTTTATACAGATAACGGTGTAGGTATTTTCATGTTTATACAGATAGCGGTGTAGATATCTCCATCTTAATACAGATGGCGGTGTAGATATTTATATGTTCATACAGATGGCGGTGCAGATATTTCCATGTTCATTCAGATGGCGGTGTAGATATTTCCATGTTTATAGATATTGCGGTGTAGATATTTCCATGTGAAAAGAAATAGCTTTGTAGATATTTCCATGTACATGCAGAGAGCTGTGTAGATATTTCCATTTTCATGCAGATAGCGGTGTAGATATTTCCATGTTCATACAGATAGCGGTGGAGATATTTCCATGTTTATACAGATAGCGGTGAAGATGTATGCATGTTTACACAGATAGCGGTGTAGCTATTTCCATGTTCATACAGATTGCGGTGTAGATATTTCAATGTTCATCCAGATGGCTGTGTAGATATATCCATGTTCATACAGATGGCGGTGAAGATATTTCCATGTTCATACAGATAGCGGTATAGATATTTCCATGTTCATACAGATAGTGGTGTAGATATTTCCATGTTCATGCAGATAGTGGTGTATCTATTTCCATGTTCATACATATAGTGGTGTAGATATTTCCATGTTCATCCAGATGGCTGTGTAGATATTTCCATGTTCATACAGATAGCGGTGCTGATATTTCCATGTTTATACAGGTAGCGGTGTAGATATTTCCATGTTTATACAGATAGCGGTGTAGATATTTCCATGTTTATACAGATAGCGGTGTAGATATTTCCATGTTTATAAAGATTGCGGTGTAGATATCTCCATCTTAATACAGATGGCGGTGCAGATATTTATATGTTTATACAGATGGCGGTGAAGATATCTCCATGTTCATACAGATGGCGGTGTAGATATTTCCATGTTAATAGAGATAGCGGTGTAGTTATTTCCATGTGTAAAGAAATAGCTTTGTAGACATTTCCATGTATATGCAGATAGCTGTGTAGATATTTCCATTTTCATGCAGATAGCGGAGTAGATATTTCCATGTTCAAACAGATAGCGGTGTAGATATTTCCATGTTCATCCAGATGGCTGTGTAGTTATATCCATGTTCATACAGATGGCGGTGAAGATATTTCCGTGATCATACAGATAGCGGTGTAGATATTTCCATGTTCATACAGATAGCGGTGTAGACATTTCCATGTTCATACAGATAGCGGTGCAGCTATTTCCATGTTCATACAGATAGTGGTGTAGATATTTCCATGTTCATCCAGAAGGCTGTGAAGATATTTCCATGTTCATACAGATAGCGGTGCTGATATTTCCATGTTTATACAGGTAGCGGAGTAGATATTTCCATGTTCATACAGATAGCGGTGTAGATATTTCCATGTTCATCCAGAAGGCTGTGAGGATATTTCCATGTTCATACAGATAGCGGTGCTGATATTTCCATGTTTATACAGGTAGCGGTGAAGATGTATGCATGTTTACACAGATAGCGGTGTAGATATTTCCATGTTCATTCAGATAGCGGTGTAGATATTTCCATGCTCATCCAGATGGCTGTGTAGATATATCCATGTTCATACAGATGGCGGTGAAGATATTTCCATGTTCATACAGATAGCGGTGTAGATCTTTCCATGTTCATACAGATAACGGTGTAGATATTTCCATGTTCATTCAGATAGAGGTGTAGCTATTTCCATGTTCATACAGATTGCGGGGTAGATATTTCCATGTTCATCCAGATGGCTGTGTAGATATATCCATGTTCATACAAATGGCGGTGAAGATATTTCCATGTTCATACAGATAGCGGTGTAGATATTTCCATGTTCATACAGATAGTGGTGTAGATATTTCCATGTTCATACATATAGCGGTGTAGCTATTTCCATGTTCATACAGATAGCGGTGTAGATATTTCCATGTTCATCCAGATGGCTGTGTAGATATTTCCATGTTCATACAGATAGCGGTGCTGATATTTCCATGTTTTTTACAGGTAGCGGTGTAGATATTTGCATGTTTACACAGATAGCGGTGAAGATGTATGCATGTTAACACAGATAGCGGTGTAGATATTTCCATGTTCATACAGATAGCGGTGTAGATATTTCCATATTCATCCAGATGGCTGTGTAGATATATCCATGTTCATGCAGATGGCGGTGAAGATATTTCCATGTTCATACAGATAGCGGTGTAGATATTTCCATGTTCATTCAGATAGCGGTGTAGATATTTCCATGTTCATACAGATAGCGGTGTAGATATTTCCATGTTCATACAGATAGCAGTGTAGATATTTCCATGTTTATACATATAGCGGTGTAGATATTTCCATGTTCATACATATAGCGGTGTAGATATTTCCATGTTCATCCAGATGGCTGTGTAGTTATATCCATGTTCATACAGATGGCAGTGAAGATATTTCCATGGTCATACAGATAGCGGTGTAGATATTTCCATGTTCATACAGATAGCGGTGTAGATATTTCCATGTTTATACATATAGCGGTGTTGATATTTCCATGTTCATACATATAGCGGTGTAGATATTTCCATGTTCATCCAGATGGCTGTGTAGTTATATCCATGTTCATACAGATGGCGGTGAAGATATTTGCATGATCATACAGATAGCGTTGTAGATATTTCCATGTTCATACAAATAGCGGTGTAGACATTTCCATGTTCATACAGATAGCGGTGTAGCTATTTCCATGTTCATACAGATAGCGGTGTAGATATTTCCATGTTTATACAGATATCGGTGTAGATATTTCCAAGTTTATATAGATAGCGGAGTAGATATCTCCATCTTAATACAGATGGCGGTGTAGATATTTATATGATCATACAGATGGCGGTGCAGATATTTCTATGTTCATACAGATGGCGGTGTAGTTATTTCCAAGTTTATAGAGATAGCGGTGTAGTTATTTCCATGTGTAAAGAAATATCTTTGTAGATATTTTCTTGTATATGCAGATAGCTGTGTAGATATTTCCATTTTCATGCAGATAGCGGTGTAGATATTTCCATGTTCAAACAGATAGCGGTGTAGATATTTCCATGTTCATACAGATAGCGGTGTAGATATTTGCATGTTTATACAGATAGTGGTGAAGATGTATGCATGTTTGCACAGATAGCGGTGTAGATATTTCCATGTTCATACAGATAGCGGTGTAGATATTTCCATGTTCATACAGATAGCGGTGTAGATATTTCCATGTTCATACAGATAGCGGTGTAGATATTTCCATGTTCATACAGATAGCGGTGTAGATATTTCCATGTTCATCCAGAAGGCTGTGTAGATATTTCCATGTTCATACAGATAGCGGTGCTGATATTTCCATGTTTATATAGGTCGCGGTGTAGATATTTCCATGTTCATACAGATAGCGGTGTGGATGTCTCCATCTTAATACAGATGGTGGTGTAGATATTTATATGTTCATGCAGATGGCGGTGCAGATATTTCCATGTTCATACAGATGGTGGTGTAGATATTTCTATGTTTATAGAGATAGCGGTGTAGTTATTTCCATGTGTAAAGAAATAGCTTTGTAGATATTTCCATGTATATGCAGATAGCTCTGTAGATATTTCCATTTTCATGCAGATAGCAGAGAAGATATTTCCATGTTCTAACAGATAGCGGTGTAGATATTTCCATGTTCATACAGATAGCGGTGTGGATATTTCCATGTTTATACAGATAGCGGTGTAGCTATTTCCATGTTCATACAGATAGTGGTGTAGATATTTCCATGTTCATCCAGATGGCTGTGTAGATATTTCCATGTTCATACAGATAGCGGTGCTGATATTTCCATGTTTATACAGGTAGCGGTGTAGATATTTCCATGTTTATACAGATAGAGGTGAAGATGTATGCATGTTTACACAGTTAGCGGTGCAGATATTTCCATGTTCATACAGATAGCGGTGTAGATATTTCCATGTTCATACAGAGAGCGGTGTAGATATTTCCATGTTCATCCAGATGGCTGTGTAGATATATCCATGTTCATTCAGATAGCGGTGTAGATATTTCCATGTTCATACAGACAGCGGTGCTGTTATCTCCATGTTCATCCAGATGGCTGTGTAGATATATCCATGTTCATACAGATGGCGGTGAAGATATTTCCATTTTCATACAGATATCGGTGTAGATATTTCCATGTTCATAGAGATAGCGGTGTAGATATTTCCATGTTCATACAGATAGCGGTGCTGATATTTCCATGTTTATTCAGGTAGCGGTGTTGATATTTCCATGTTTATACAGATAGCGTTGTAGATATTTCCATGTTTATACAGATAACGGTGTAGGTATTTTCATGTTTATACAGATAGCGGTGTAGATATCTCCATCTTAATACAGATGGCGGTGTAGATATTTATATGTTCATACAGATGGCGGTGCAGATATTTCCATGTTCATTCAGATGGCAGTGTAGATATTTCCATGTTTATAGATACTGCGGTGTAGATATTTCCATGTGAAAAGAAATAGCTTTGTAGATATTTCCATGTACATGCAGAGAGCTGTGCAGATATTTCCATTTTCATGCAGATAGCGGTGTAGATATTTCCATGTTCAAACAGATAGCTGTGTAGATATTTCCATGTTCATACAGATAGCGGTGTAGATATTTCCATGTTTATACAGATAGCGGTGAAGATGTGTGCATGTTTGCACAGATAGTGGTGTAGATATTTCCATGTTCATACAGATAGCGGTGTAGATATTTCAATGTTCATACAGATAGCGGTGTAGATATTTCCATTTTCTTCCAGAAGGCTGTGTAGATATTTCCATGTTCATACAGATATCGGTGCTGATATTTCCATGTTTATACAGGTAGCGGTGTAGATATTTCCACGTTTATACAGATAGCGGTGTAGATAAACCCATCTAAATACAGATGGCGGTGTAGATAAATCCATCTTAATACAGATGGCGGTGTAGATATTTATATGTTCATTCGGATGGCGGTGCAGATATTTCCATGTTCATACAGATGGCGGTGTAGATATTTCCATGTTTATAGAGATAGCGGTGTAGTTATTTCCATGTGTAAAGAAATAGCTTTGTAGATATTTCTGTGTATATGCAGATAGCTGTGTAGTTATTTCCACTTTCATGCAGATAGCGGTGTAGATATTTCCATGTTCAAACAGATAGCGGTGTAGATATTTCCATGTTCATACAGATAGCGGTGTAGATATTTGCATGTTTATACAGATAGCGGTGAAGATGTATGCATGTTTGCACAGATAGCGCTGTAGATATTTCCATGTTCATACAGATAGCGGTGTAGCTATTTCCATGTTCATACAGATAGTGGTGTAGATATTTCCATGTTCATCCAGATGGCTGTGTAGATATTTCCATGTTCATACAGATAGCGGTGCTGATATTTCCATGTTTATACAGGTAGCGGTGTTGATATTTCCATGTTTATACAGATAGAGGTGAAGATGTATGCATGTTTACACAGTTAGCGGTGCAGATATTTCCATGTTCATACAGATAGCGGTGTAGATATTTCCATGTTCATACAGAGAGCGGTGTAGATATTTCCATGTTCATCCAGATGGCTGTGTAGATATATCCATGTTCATTCAGATAGCGGTGTAGATATTTCCATGTTCATACAGACAGCGGTGCTGTTATTTCCATGTTCATCCGGATGGCTGTGTAGATATATCCATGTTCATACAGATGGCGGTGAAGATATTTCCATTTTCATACAGATATCGGTATAGATATTTCCATGTTCATAGAGATAGCGGTGTAGATATTTCCATGTTCATACAGATAGCGGTGCTGATATTTCCATGTTTATACAGGTAGCGGTGTAGATATTTCCATGTTTATACAGATAGCGGTGTAGATATTTCCATGTTTATACAGATAGTGGTGTAGATATTTCCATGTTAATACAGATAGCGGTGTAGATATCTCCATCTTAATACAGATGGCGGTGTAGATATTTATATGTTCATTTGGATGGCGGTGCAGATATTTCCATGTTCATACAGATGGCGGTGTAGATATTTCCATGTTTATAGAGATAGCGGTGTAGTTATTTCCATGTGTAAAGAAATAGCTTTGTAGATATTTCCGTGTATATGCAGATAGCTGTGTAGTTATTTCCATTTTCATGCAGATAGCGGTGTAGATATTTCCATGTTCAAACAGATAGCGGTGTAGATATTTCCATGTTCATACAGATAGCGGTGTAGATATTTGCATGTTTATACAGATAGCGGTGAAGATGTATGCATGTTTGCACAGATAGCGGTGTAGATATTTCCATGTTCATACAGATAGCAGTGTAGCTATTTCCATGTTCATACAGATAGTGGTGTAGATATTTCCATGTTCATCCAGATGGCTGTGTAGATATTTCCATGTTCATACAGATAGCGGTGCTGATATTTCCATGTTTATACAGGTAGCGGTGTAGATATTTCCATGTTTATACAGATAGAGGTGAAGATGTATGCATGTTTACACAGTTAGCGGTGCAGATATTTCCATGTTCATACAGATAGCGGTGTAGATATTTCCATGTTCATACAGAGAGCGGTGTAGATATTTCCATGTTCATCCAGATGGCTGTGTAGATATATGCATGTTCATTCAGATAGCGGTGTAGATATTTCCATGTTCATACAGACAGCGGTGCTGTTATTTCCATGTTCATCCAGATGGCTGTGTAGATATATCCTTGTTCAAACAGATGGCGGTGAAGATATTTCCATTTTCATACAGATATCGGTGTAGATATTTCCATGTTCATAGAGATAGCGGTGTAGATATTTCCATGTTCAAACAGATAGCGGTGCTGATATTTCTATGTTTATTCAGGTAGCGGAGTTGATATTTCCATGTTTATACAGATAGCGGTGTAGATATTTCCATGTTTATACAGATAACGGTGTAGGTATTTTCATGTTTATACAGATAGCGGTGTAGATATCTCCATCTTAATACAGATGGCGGTGTAGATATTTATATGTTCATACAGATGGCGGTGCAGATATTTCCATGTTCATTCAGATGGCGGTGTAGATATTTCCATGTTTATAGATATTGCGGTGTAGATATTTCCATGTGAAAAGAAATAGCTTTGTAGATATTTCCATGTACATGCAGAGAGCTGTGTAGATATTTCCATTTTCATGCAGATAGCGGTGTAGATATTTCCATGTTCATACAGATAGCGGTGGAGATATTTCCATGTTTATACAGATAGCGGTGAAGATGTATGCATGTTTACACAGATAGCGGTGTAGCTATTTCCATGTTCATACAGATTGCGGTGTAGATATTTCAATGTTCATCCAGATGGCTGTGTAGATATATCCATGTTCATACAGATGGCGGTGAAGATATTTCCATGTTCATACAGATAGCGGTATAGATATTTCCATGTTCATACAGATAGTGGTGTAGATATTTCCATGTTCATACAGATAGTGGTGTATCTATTTCCATGTTCATACATATAGTGGTGTAGATATTTCCATGTTCATCCAGATGGCTGTGTAGATATTTCCATGTTCATACAGATAGCGGTGCTGATATTTCCATGTTTATACAGGTAGCGGTGTAGATATTTCCATGTTTATACAGATAGCGGTGTAGATATTTCCATGTTTATACAGATAGCGGTGTAGATATTTCCATGTTTATACAGATAGCGGTGTAGATATCTCCATCTAAATACAGATGGCGGTGCAGATATTTATATGTTTATACAGATGGCGGTGAAGATATCTCCATGTTCATACAGATGGCGGTGTAGATATTTCCATGTTAATAGAGATAGCGGTGTAGTTATTTCCATGTGTAAAGAAATAGCTTTGTAGACATTTCCATGTATATGCAGATAGCTGTGTAGATATTTCCATTTTCATGCAGATAGCGGAGTAGATATTTCCATGTTCAAACAGATAGCGGTGTAGATATTTCCATGTTCATCCAGATGGCTGTGTAGTTATATCCATGTTCATACAGATGGCGGTGAAGATATTTCCGTGATCATACAGATAGCGGTGTAGATATTTCCATGTTCATACAGATAGCGGTGTAGACATTTCCATGTTCATACAGATTGCGGTGTAGCTATTTCCATGTTCATACAGATAGCGGTGTAGATATTTCCATGTTCATCCAGATGGCTGTGTAGATATTTCCATGTTCATACAGATAGCGGTGCTGATATTTCCATGTTTATACAGGTAGCGGTTTAGATATTCCCATGTTTATACAGATAGCGGTGTAGATATTTCCATGTTTATATAGATAGAGGTGAAGATGTATGCATGTTTACACAGTTAGCGGTGCAGATATTTCAATGTTCATACAGACAGCGGTGCTGTTATTTCCATGTTCATCCAGATGGCTGTGTAGATATATCCATGTTCAAACAGATGGCGGTGAAGATATTTCCATTTTCATACAGATATCGGTGTAGATATTTCCATGTTCATAGAGATAGCGGTGTAGATATTTCCATGTTCATACAGATAGCGGTGCTGATATTTCTATGTTTATTCAGGTAGCGGTGTTGATATTTCCATGTTTATACAGATAGCGGTGTAGATATTTCCATGTTTATACAGATAACGGTGTAGGTATTTTCATGTTTATACAGATAGCGGTGTAGATATCTCCATCTTAATACAGATGGCGGTGTAGATATTTATATGTTCATACAGATGGCGGTGCAGATATTTCCATGTTCATTCAGATGGCGGTGTAGATATTTCCATGTTTATAGATATTGCGGTGTAGATATTTCCATGTGAAAAGAAATAGCTTTGTAGATATTTCCATGTACATGCAGAGAGCTGTGTAGATATTTCCATTTTCATGCAGATAGCGGTGTAGATATTTCCAAGTTCAAACAGATAGCTGTGTAGATATTTCCATGTTCATACAGATAGCGGTGTAGATATTTCCATGTTTATACAGATAGCGGTGAAGATGTATGCATGTTTGCACAGATAGTGGTGTAGATATTTCCATGTTCATACAGATAGCGGTGTAGATATTTCAATGTTCATACAGATAGCGGTGTAGATAATTCCATTTTCTTCCAGAAGGCTGTGTAGATATTTCCATGTTCATACAGATAGCGGTGCTGATATTTCCATGTTTATACAGGTAGCGGTGTAGATATTTCCACGTTTATACAGATAGCGGTGTAGATATTTCCATGTTTATACAGATAGCGGTGTAGATATTTCCATGTTTATACAGATAGCGGTGTAGATATCTCCATCTTAATACAGATGGCGGTGTAGATATTTATATGTTCATTCGGATGGCGGTGCAGATATTTCCATGTTCATACAGATGGCGGTGTAGATATTTCCATGTTTATAGAGATAGCGGTGTAGTTATTCCCATGTGTAAAGAAATAGCTTTGTAGATATTTCCGTGTATATGCAGATTGCTGTGTAGTTATTTCCATTTTCATGCAGATAGCGGTGTAGATATTTCCATGTTCAAACAGATAGCGGTGTAGATATTTCCATGTTCATACAGATAGCGGTGTAGTTATTTGCATGTTTATACAGATAGCGGTGAAGATGTATGCATGTTTGCACAGATAGCGGTGTAGATATTTCCATGTTCATACAGATAGCGGTGTAGATATTTCCATGTTCATACAGATAGCGGTGTAGATATTTCCATGTTCATACAGATAGCGGTGTAGATATTTCCATGTTCATACAGATAGCGGTGTAGATATTTCCATGTTCATCCAGAAGGCTGTGTAGATATTTCCATGTTCATACAGATAGCGGTGCTGATATTTCCATGTTTATATAGGTAGCGGTGTAGATATTTCCATGTTCATACAGATAGCGGTGTAGATATTTCCATGTTTATACAGATAGCGGTGTGGATATTTCCATGTTTATACAGATAGCGGTGTGGATATCTCCATCTTAATACAGATGGTGGTGTAGATATTTATATGTTCATGCAGATGGCGGTGCAGATATTTCCATGTTCATACAGATGGCGGTGTAGATATTTCTATGTTTATAGAGATAGCGGTGTAGTTATTTCCATGTGTAAAGGAATAGCTTTGTAGATATTTCCATGTATATGCAGATAGCTCTGTAGATATTTCCATTTTCATGCAGATAGCGGTGTAGATATTTCCTTGTTCATACAGATAGCGGTGGAGATATTTCCATGTTTATACAGATAGCGGTGAAGATGTATGCATGTTTACACAGATAGCGGTGTAGCTATTTCCATGTACATACAGATTGCGGTGTAGATATTTCCATGTTCATCCAGATGGCTGTGTAGATATATCCATGTTCATACAGATGGCGGTGAAGATATTTCCATGTTCATACAGATAGCTGTGTAGATATTTCCATGTTCATACAGATAGTGGTGTAGATATTTCCATGTTCATACAGATAGCGGTGTATCTATTTCCATGTTCATACATATAGCGGTGTAGATATTTCCATGTTCATCCAGATGGCTGTGTAGATATTTCCATGTTCATACAGATAGCGGTGCTGATATTTCCATGTTTATACAGGTAGCGGTGTAGATATTTCCATGTTTATACAGATAGCGGTGTAGATATTTCCATGTTTATACAGATAGCGGTGTAGATATTTCCATGTTTATACAGATAGCGGTGTAGATATCTCCATCTTAATACAGATGGCGGTGCAGATATTTATATGTTCATACAGATGGCGGTGAAGATATCTCCATGTTCATACAGATGGCGGTGTAGATATTTCCATGTTAATAGAGATAGCGGTGTAGTTATTTCCATGTGTAAAGAAATAGCTTTGTAGATATTTCCATGTATATGCAGATAGCTGTGTAGATATTTCCATGTTCATACAGATAGCGGTGCTGATATTTCCATGTTTATACAGGTAGCGGTGTAGATATTTCCACGTTTATACAGATAGCGGTGTAGATATTTCCATGTTTATACAGATAGCGGTGTAGATATTTCCATGTTTATACAGATAGCGGTGTAGATATCTCCATCTTAAGACAGATGGCGGTGTAGATATTTATATGTTCATTCGGATGGCGGTGCAGATATTTCCATGTTCATACAGATGGCGGTGTAGATATTTCCATGTTTATAGAGATAGCGGTGTAGTTATTCCCATGTGTAAAGAAATAGCTTTGTAGATATTTCCGTGTATATGCAGATAGCTGTGTAGTTATTTCCATTTTCATGCCGATAGCGGTGTAGATATTTCCATGTTCAAACAGATAGCGGTGTAGATATTTCCATGTTCATACAGATAGCGGTGTAGATATTTGCATGTTTATACAGATAGCGGTGAAGATGTATGCATGTTTCCACAGATAGCGGTGTAGATATTTCCATGTTCATACAGATAGCAGTGTAGATATTTCCATATTCATACAGATAGCGGTGTAGATATTTCCATGTTCATACAGAGAGCGGTGTAGATATTTCCATGTTCATACAGATAGCGGTGTAGATATTTCCATGTTCATCCAGAAGGCTGTGTAGATATTTCCATGTTCATACAGATAGCGGTGCTGATATTTCCATGTTTATATAGGTAGCGGTGTAGATATTTCCATGTTCATACAGATAGCGGTGTAGATATTGCCATGTTTATACAGATAGCGGTGTGGATATTTCCATTTTTATACAGATAGCGGTGTGGATATCTCCATCTTAATACAGATGGTGGTGTAGATATTTATATGTTCATGCAGATGGCGGTGCAGATATTTCCATGTTCATACAGATGGCGGTGTAGATATTTCTATGTTTATAGAGATAGCGGTGTAGTTATTTCCATGTGTAAAGGAATAGCTTTGTAGATATTTCCATGTATATGCAGATAGCTCTGTAGATATTTCCATTTTCATGCAGATAGCGGTGTAGATATTTCCATGTTCATACAGATAGCGGTGGAGATATTTCCATGTTTATACAGATAGCGGTGAAGATGTATGCATGTTTACACAGATAGCGGTGTAGCTATTTCCATGTACATACAGATTGCGGTGTAGATATTTCCATGTTCATCCAGATGGCTGTGTAGATATATCCATGTTCATACAGATGGCGGTGAAGATATTTCCATGTTCATACAGATAGCGGTGTAGATATTTCCATGTTCATACAGATAGTGGTGTAGATATTTCCATGTTCATACAGATAGCGGTGTATCTATTTCCATGTTCATACATATAGCGGTGTAGATATTTCCATGTTCATCCAGATGGCTGTGTAGATATTTCCATGTTCATACAGATAGCGGTGCTGATATTTCCATGTTTATACAGGTAGCGGTGTAGATATTTCCATGTTTATACAGATAGCGGTGTAGATATTTCCAAGTTTATACAGATAGCGGTGTAGATATTTCCATGTTTATACAGATAGCGGTGTAGATATCTCCATCTTAATACAGATGGCGGTGCAGATATTTATATGTTCATACAGATGGCGGTGAAGATATCTCCATGTTCATACAGATGGCGGTGTAGATATTTCCATGTTAATAGAGAGAGCGGTGTAGTTATTTCCATGTGTAAAGAAATAGCTTTGTAGATATTTCCATGTATATGCAGATAGCTGTGTAGATATTTCCATTTTCATGCAGATAGCGGAGTAGATATTTCCATGTTCAAACAGATAGCGGTGTAGATATATCCATGTTCATCCAGATGGCTGTGTAGTTATATCCATGTTCATACAGATGGCGGTGAAGATATTTCCGTGATCATACAGATAGCGGTGTAGATATTTCCATGTTCATACAGATAGCGGTGTAGACATTTCCATGTTCATATAGATTGCGGTGTAGCTATTTCCATGTTCATACAGATAGCGGTGTAGATATTTCCATGTTCATCCAGATGGCTGTGTAGATATTTCCATGTTCATACAGATAGCGGTGCTGATATTTCCATGTTTATACAGGTAGCGGTTTAGATATTCCCATGTTTATACAGATAGCGGTGTAGATATTTCCATGTTTATATAGATAGAGGTGAAGATGTATGCATGTTTACACAGTTAGCGGTGCAGATATTTCAATGTTCATACAGATAGCGGTGTAGATATTTCCATGTTCATCCAGATGGCTGTGTAGATATATCCATGTTCATTCAGATGGCGGTGAAGATATTTCCATGTTCATACAGATAGCGGTGTAGATATTTCCATGTTCATACAGATAGCTGTGTAGATATTTCCATGTTCATACAGACAGCGGTGTAGATATTTCCATGTTCATACAGATAGTGTTGTAGATATTTCCATGTTCATACAGATAGCGGTGTAGCTATTTCCATGTTCATACAGATAGCGGTGTAGATATTTACATGTTCATAGAGATAGCGGTGAAGATATTTCCATGTTCATACAATAGCGGTGCTGATATTTCCATGTTTATACAGGTAGCGGTGTAGATATTTCCATGTTTCTACAGATAGCGGTGTAGATATTTCCATGTTTATACAGATAGCGGTGTAGATATTTTCATGTTTATACAGATAGCGGTGTAGATATCTCCATCTTAATACAGATGGCGGTGTAGATATTTATATGTTCATACAGATGGCGGTGCAGATATTTCGATGTTCATACAGATGGCGGTGTAGATATTTCCATGTTTATAGAGACAGCGGTGTAGATATTTCCATGTGTAAAGAAACAGCTTTGTAAATATTTCCATGTATATGCAGATAGCTGTGTAGATATCTCCATTTTCATGCAGATAGCGGTGTAGATATTTCCATGTTCAAACAGATAGCTGTGTAGATATTTCCATGTTCATACAGATAGCGGTGTAGATATTTCCATGTTTATACAGATAGCGGTGAAGATTTATGCATGTTAACACAGATAGCGGTGTAGATATTTCCAAGTTCATACAGATAGCGGTGTAGATATTTCCATGTTCATCCAGATGGCTGTGTAGATATATCCATGTTCATACAGATGGCGGTGAAGATATTTCCATGTTCATGCAGATAGCGGTGTAGATATTTCCATGTTCATACAGATAGCGGTGTAGACATTTCCATGTTCATACTGATAGCGGAGTAGCTATTTCCATGTTCATACAGATAGCGGTGTAGATATTTCCATGTTCATCCAGATGGCTGTGTAGATATGTCCATGTTCATACAGATGGTGGTGAAGATATTTCCATGTTCATACAGATGGCGGTGTAGATATTTCCATGTTCATACAGATAGCGGTGTAGATATTTCCATGTTCTTACAGACTGCGGTGCTGTTATTTCCATCTTCATCCAGATGGCTGTGTAGATATATCCATGTTCATACAGATGGGGGTGAAGATATTTCCATGTTCATACAGATATCGGTGTAGATATTTCCATGTTCATAGAGATAGCGGTGTAGATATTTCCATGTTCATACAGATAGCGGTGCAAATATTTCCATGTTTATTCAGGTAGCGGTGTTGATATTTCCATGTTTATACAGATAGCGGTGTAGATATTTCCATGTTTATACAGATAGCGGTGTAGATATTTCCATGTTTATACAGATAGCGGTGTAGATATCTCCATCTTAACACTGATGGCGGTGTAGATATTTATATGTTCATACAGATGGCGGTGCAGATATTTCCATGTTCATTCAGATGGCGGTGTAGATATTTCCATGTTTATATAGATTGCGGTGTAGATATTTCCATGTGTAAAGAAATAGCTTTGTAGATATTTCCATGTTCATCCAGATGGCTGTGTAGATATATCCATGTTCATTCAGATGGCGGTGAAGATATTTCCATGTTCATACAAATGGCGTTGTAGATATTTCCATGTTTATACAGATATCGGTGTAGATATTTCCAAGTTTATGCAGATAGCGGAGTAGATATCTCCATCTTAATACAGATGGCGGTGTAGATATTTATATGATCATACAGATGGCGGTGCAGATATTTCCATGTTCATACAGATGGCGGTGTGGATATTTCCATGTTTATAGAGATAGCGGTGTACTTATTTCCATGTGTAAAGAGATAGCTGTATAGATATTTCCATGTATATGCAGATAGCTTTGTAGATATTTCCATTTTCATGCAGATAGCGGTGTAGATATTTCCATGTTCAAACAGATAGCGGTGTAGATAGTTCCATGTTCATACAGATAGCAGTGTAGATATTTCCATGTTTAAACAAATAGTGGTGAAAATGTATACATGTTTACACAGATAGCGGTGTAGATATTTCCATGCTCATACAGATAGCGGTGTAGATATTTCCGTGTTCATCCAGATGGCTGTGTAGATATATCCATGTTCATACAGATGGCGGTGAAGATATTTCCATGTTCATACAGATAGCGGTGTAGATATTTCCATGTTCATACAGATAGCGGTGTAGATATTTCCATGTTCATACAGATAGCGGTGTAGCTATTTCCATGTTCATACAGACAGCGGTGCTGATATTTCCATGTTCATCCAGATGGCTGTGTAGATATATCTATGTTCATACAGATGGTATTGAAGATATTTCCATGTTCATACAGATATCGGTGTAGATATTTCCATGTTCATACACATAGCAGTGTAGGTATTTCCATGTTCATACAGATAGCGGTGCTGATATTTCCATGTTTGTACAGGTAGCGGTGTAGATATTTCCATGTTTATACAGATAGTGGTGTAGATATTTCCATGTTTATACAGATAGCGGTGTAGATATTTCCATGTTTATACAGATAGTGGTGTAGATATTTCCATGTTTATAGAGATAGCGGTGTAGTTATTTCCATTTGTAAAGAGATAGCTTTGTAGATATTTCCATGTATATGCAGATAGCTGTGTAGATATTTCCATTTTCATGCAGATAGCGGTGTAGATATTTCCATGTTCATACAGATAGCGGTGTAGATATTTCCATGTTCATACAGATAGCGGTGCTGATATTTCCATGTTTATACAGGTAGCGGTGTAGATATTTCCATGTTTATACAGGTAGCGGTGTAGATATTTCCATGTTTATACAGATAGCGGTGTAGATATTTCCATGTTTTTACAGATAGCGGTGTAGATATCTCCATCTTAATAGAGATGGCGGTGTAGATATTTATATGTTCATACAGATGGCGGTGCAGATATTTCCATGTTCATACAGATGGTGGTGTAGATATTTCCATGTTTATAGAGATAGCGGTGTAGTTATTTCCATGTGTAAAGAAATAGCTTTGTAGATATTTCCGTGTATATGCAGATACCGGTGTAGATATTTCCATTTTCATGCAGACAGCGGTGTAGATATTTCCATGTTCAAACAGATAGCGGTGTAGTTATTTCCATGTTCATACAGATAGCGGTGTAGATATTTCCATGTTTATACAGATAGCGGTGAAGATGTATGCATGTTTGCACAGATAGCGGTGTAGATATTTCCATGTTCATACATATAGCGATGTAGATATTTCCATGTTCATACAGATAGTGGTGTAGATATTTCCATGTTCGTACAGATAGCGGTGTAGATATTTCCATGTTCATACAGATAACGGTGTAGATATTTCCATGTTCATCCAGAAGGCTGTGTAGATATTTCCATGTTCATACACATAGCGGTGCTGATATTTCCATGTTTATATAGATAGCGGTGTAGATATTTCCATGTTTATACAGATAGCGGTGTAGATATCTCCATCTTAATACAGATGGCGGTGCAGATATTTATATGTTCATACAGATGGCGGTGAAGATATCTCCATGTTCATACAGATGGCGGTGTAGATATTTCCATGTTAATAGAGATAGCGGTGTAGTTATTTCCATGTGTAAAGAAATAGCTTTGTAGATATTTCCATGTATATGCAGATAGCTGTGTAGATATTTCCATTTTCATGCAGATAGCGGAGTAGATATTTCCATGTTCAAACAGATAGCGGTGTAGATATTTCCATGTTCATCCAGATGGCTGTGTAGTTATATCCATGTTCATACAGATGGCGGTGAAGATATTTCCGTGATCATACAGATAGCGGTGTAGATATTTCCATGTTCATACAGATAGCGGTGTAGACATTTCCATGTTCATACAGATTGCGGTGTAGCTATTTCCATGTTCATACAGATAGCGGTGTAGATATTTCCATGTTCATCCAGATGGCTGTGTAGAAATTTCCATGTTCATACAGATAGCGGTGCTGATATTTCCATGTTTATACAGGTAGCGGTTTAGATATTCCCATGTTTATACAGATAGCGGTGTAGATATTTCCATGTTTATATAGATAGAGGTGAAGATGTATGCATGTTTACACAGTTAGCGGTGCAGATATTTCAACGTTCATACAGACAGCGGTGCTGTTATTTCCATGTTCATCCAGATGGCTGTGTAGATATATCCATGTTCAAACAGATGGCGGTGAAGATATTTCCATTTTCATACGGATATCGGTGTAGATATTTCCATGTTCATAGAGATAGCGGTGTAGATATTTCCATGTTCATACAGATAGCGGTGCTGATATTTCTATGTTTATTCAGGTAGCGGTGTTGATATTTCCATGTTTATACAGATAGCGGTGTAGATATTTCCATGTTTATACAGATAACGGTGTAGGTATTTTCATGTTTATACAGATAGCGGTGTAGATATCTCCATCTTAATACAGATGGCGGTGTAGATATTTATATGTTCATACAGATGGCGGTGCAGATATTTCCATGTTCATTCAGATGGCGGTGTAGATATTTCCATGTTTATAGATATTGCGGTGTAGATATTTCCATGTGAAAAGAAATAGCTTTGTAGATATTTCCATGTACATGCAGAGAGCTGTGTAGATATTTCCATTTTCATGCAGATAGCGGTGTAGATATTTCCATGTTCAAACAGATAGCTGTGTAGATATTTCCATGTTCATACAGATAGCGGTGTAGATATTTCCATGTTTATACAGATAGCGGTGAAGATGTATGCATGTTTGCACAGATAGTGGTGTAGATATTTCCATGTTCATACAGATAGCTGTGTAGATATTTCAATGTTCATACAGATAGCGGTGTAGATATTTCCATTTTCTTCCAGAAGGCTGTGTAGATATTTCCATGTTCATACAGATAGCGGTGCTGATATTTCCATGTTTATACAGGTAGCGGTGTAGATATTTCCACGTTTATACAGATAGCGGTGTAGATATTTCCATGTTTATACAGATAGCGGTGTAGATATTTCCATGTTTATACAGATAGCGGTGTAGATATCTCCATCTTAATACAGATGGCGGTGTAGATATTTATATGTTCATTCGGATGGCGGTGCAGATATTTCCATGTTCATACAGATGGCGGTGTAGATATTTCCATGTTTAAAGAGATAGCGGTGTAGTTATTCCCATGTGTAAAGAAATAGCTTTGTAGATATTTCCGTGTATATGCAGATTGCTGTGTAGTTATTTCCATTTTCATGCAGATAGCGGTGTAGATATTTCCATGTTCAAACAGATAGCGGTGTAGATATTTCCATGTTCATACAGATAGCGGTGTAGTTATTTGCATGTTTATACAGATAGCGGTGAAGATGTATGCATGTTTGCACAGATAGCGGTGTAGATATTTCCATGTTCATACAGATAGCGGTGTAGATATTTCCATGTTCATACAGATAGCGGTGTAGATATTTCCATGTTCATACAGATAGCGGTGTAGATATTTCCATGTTCATACAGATAGCGGTGTAGATATTTCCATGTTCATCCAGAAGGCTGTGTAGATATTTCCATGTTCATACAGATAGCGGTGCTGATATTTCCATGTTTATATAGGTAGCGGTGTAGATATTTCCATGTTCATACAGATAGCGGTGTAGATATTTCCATGTTTATACAGATAGCGGTGTGGATATTTCCATGTTTATACAGATAGCGGTGTGGATATCTCCATCTTAATACAGATGGTGGTGTAGATATTTATATGTTCATGCAGATGGCGGTGCAGATATTTCCATGTTCATACAGATGGCGGTGTAGATATTTCTATGTTTATAGAGATAGCGGTGTAGTTATTTCCATGTGTAAAGGAATAGCTTTGTAGGTATTTCCATGTATATGCAGATAGCTCTGTAGATATTTCCATTTTCATGCAGATAGCGGTGTAGATATTTCCTTGTTCATACAGATAGCGGTGGAGATATTTCCATGTTTATACAGATAGCGGTGAAGATGTATGCATGTTTACACAGATAGCGGTGTAGCTATTTCCATGTACATACAGATTGCGGTGTAGATATTTCCATGTTCATCCAGATGGCTGTGTAGATATATCCATGTTCATACAGATGGCGGTGAAGATATTTCCATGTTCATACAGATAGCTGTGTAGATATTTCCATGTTCATACAGATAGTGGTGTAGATATTTCCATGTTCATACAGATAGCGGTGTAGATATTTCAATGTTCATACAGATAGCGGTGTAGATATTTCCATGTTCATCCAGATGGCTGTGTAGATATTTCCATGTTCATACAGATAGCGGTGCTGATATTTCCATGTTTATACAGGTAGCGGTGTAGATATTTCCACGTTTATACAGATAGCGGTGTAGATATTTCCATGTTTATACAGATAGCGGTGTAGATATTTCCATGTTTATACAGATAGCGGTGTAGATATCTCCATCTTAATACAGATGGCGGTGTAGATATTTATATGTTCATTCGGATGGCGGTGCAGATATTTCCATGTTCATCCAGAAGGCTGTGTAGATATTTCCATGTTCATACAGATAGCGGTGCTGATATTTCCATGTTTATACAGGTAGCGGTGAAGATGTATGCATGTTTACACAGATAGCGGTGTAGATATTTCCATGTTCATTCAGATGGCGGTGTAGATATTTCCATGCTCATCCAGATGGCTGTATAGATATATCCATGTTCATACAGATGGCGGTGAAGATATTTCCATGTTCATACAGATAGCGGTGTAGATCTTTCCATGTTCATACAGATAGCGGTGTAGATATTTCCATGTTCATTCAGATAGAGGTGTAGCTATTTCCATGTTCATACAGATTGCGGGGTAGATATTTCCATGTTCATCCAGATGGCTGTGTAGATATATCCATGTTCATACAAATGGCGGTGAAGATATTTCCATGTTCATACAGATAGCGGTGTAGATATTTCCATGTTCATACAGATAGTGGTGTAGATATATCCATGTTCATACAAATGGCGGTGAAGATATTTCCATGTTCATACAGATAGCGGTGTAGATATTTCCATGTTCATACAGATAGTGGTGTAGATATTTCCATGTTCATACATATAGCGGTGTAGCTATTTCCATGTTCATACAGATAGCGGTGTAGATATTTCCATGTTCATCCAGATGGCTGTGTAGATATTTCCATGTTCATACAGATAGCGGTGCTGATATTTCCATGTTTATACAGGTAGCGGTGTAGATATTTGCATGTTTACACAGATAGCGGTGAAGATGTATGCATGTTAACACAGATAGCGGTGTAGATATTTCCATGTTCATACAGATAGCGTTGTAGATATTTCCATATTCTTCCAGATGGCTGTGTAGATATATCCATATTCATGCAGATGGCGGTGAAGATATTTCCATGTTCATACAGATAGCGGTGTAGATATTTCCATGTTCATACAGATAGCGGTGTAGACATTTCCATGTTCATACAGATAGCGGTGTAGCTATTTCCATGTTCATACAGATAGCGGTGTAGATATTTCCATGTTCATCCAGATGGCTGTGTAGATATTTCCATGTTCATACAGATAGCAGTGCTGATATTTCCATGTTTATACAGGTAGCGGTGTAGATATTCCCATGTTTATACAGATAGCGGTGTAGATATTTCCATGTTCATACAGATAGAGGTGAAGATGTATGCATGTTTACACAGTTAGCGGTGCAGATATTTCCATATTCATACAGATAGCGGTGTAGATATTTCCATGTTCATCCAGATGGCTGTGTAGATATATCCATGTTCATTCAGATGGTGGTGAAGATATTTCCATGTTCATAGAGATAGCGGTGTAGATATTTCCATGTTCATACAGATAGCTGTGTAGATATTTCCATGTTCATAGAGACAGCGGAGTAGATATTTCCATGTTCATACAGATAGCGGTGTAGATATTTCCATGTTTATACAGATAGCGGTGTAGATAAATCCATCTTAATACAGATGGCGGTGTAGATATTTATATGTTCATTCGGATGGCGGTGCAGATATTTCCATGTTCATACAGATGGCGGTGTAGATATTTCCATGTTTATAGAGATAGCGGTGTAGTTATTTCCATGTGTAAAGAAATAGCTTTGTAGATATTTCCGTGTATATGCAGATAGCTGTGTAGTTATTTCCATTTTCATGCAGATAGCGGTTTAGATATTTCCATGTTCAAACAGATAGCGGTGTAGATATTTCCATGTTCATACAGATAGCGGTGTAGATATTTGCATGTTTATACAGATAGCGGTGAAGATGTATGCATGTTTGCACAGATAGCGGTGTAGATATTTCCATGTTCATACAGATAGCGGTGTAGCTATTTCCATGTTCATACAGATAGTGGTGTAGATATTTCCATGTTCATCCAGATGGCTGTGTAGGTTTTTCCATGTTCATACAGATAGCGGTGCTGATATTTCCATGTTTATACAGGTAGCGGTATAGATATTTCCATGTTTATACAGATAGAGGTGAAGATGTATGCATGTTTACACAGTTAGCGGTGCAGATATTTCCATGTTCATACAGATAGCGGTGTAGATATTTCCATGTTCATACAGAGAGCGGTGTAGATATTTCCATGTTCATCCAGATGGATGTGTAGATATATCCATGTTCATTCAGATAGCGGTGTAGATATTTCCATGTTCATACAGACAGCGGTGCTGTTATTTCCATGTTCATCCAGATGGCTGTGTAGATATATCCATGTTCATACAGATGGCGGTGAAGATATTTCCATTTTCATACAGATATCGGTGTAGATATTTCCATGTTCATAGAGATAGCGGTGTAGATATTTCCATGTTCATACAGATAGCGGTGCTGATATTTCCATGTTTATTCAGGTAGCGGTGTTGATATTTCCATGTATGTACAGATAGCGGTGTAGATATTTCCATGTTTATACAGATAACGGTGTAGGTATTTTCATGTTTATACAGATAGCGGTGTAGATATCTCCATCTTAATACAGATGGCGGTGTAGATATTTATATGTTCATACAGATGGCGGTGCAGATATTTCCATGTTCATTCAGATGGCGGTGTAGATATTTCCATGTTTATAGATATTGCGGTGTAGATATTTCCATGTGAAAAGAAATAGCTTTGTACATATTTCCATGTACATGCAGAGAGCTGTGTAGATATTTCCATTTTCATGCAGATAGCGGTGTAGATATTTCCATGTTCAAACAGATAGCTGTGTAGATATTTCCATGATCATACAGATAGCGGTGTAGATATTTCCATGTTTATACAGATAGCGGTGTAGATGTATGCATGTTTGCACAGATAGTGCTGTAGATATTTCCATGTTCATACAGATAGCGGTGTAGATATTTCAATGTTCATACAGATAGCGGTGTAGATATTTCCATTTTCTTCCAGAAGGCTGTGTAGATATTTCCATGTTCATACAGATAGCGGTGCTGATATTTCCATGTTTATACAGGTAGCGGTGTAGATATTTCCACGTTTATACAGATAGCGGTGTAGATATTTCCATGTTTATACAGATAGCGGTGTAGATATTTCCATGTTTATACAGATAGCGGTGTAGATATCTCCATCTTAATACAGATGGCGGTGTAGATATTTATATGTTCATTCGGATGGCGGTGCAGATATTTCCATGTTCATACAGATGGCGGTGTAGATATTTCCATGTTTATAGAGATAGCGGTGTAGTTATTTCCATGTGTAAAGAAATAGCTTTGTAGATATTTCCGTGTATATGCAGATAGCTGTGTAGTTATTTCCATTTTCATGCAGATAGCGGTGTAGATATTTCCATGTTCAAACAGATAGCGGTGTAGATATTTCCATGTTCATACAGATAGCGGTGTAGATATTTGCATGTTTATACAGATAGCGGTGAAGATGTATGCATGTTTGCACAGATAGCGGTGTAGATATTTCCATGTTCATACAGATAGCGGTGTAGCTATTTCCATGTTCATACAGATAGTGGTGTAGATATTTCCATGTTCATCCAGATGGCTGTGTAGATATTTCCATGTTCATACAGATAGCGGTGCTGATATTTCCATGTTTATTCAGGTAGCGGTGTAGATATTTCCATGTTTATACAGATAGAGGTGAAGATGTATGCATGTTTACACAGTTAGCGGTGCAGATATTTCCATGTTCATACAGATAGCGGTGTAGATATTTCCATGTTCATACAGAGAGCGGTGTAGATATTTCCATGTTCATCCAGATGGCTGTGTAGATATATCCATGTTCATTCAGATAGCGGTGTAGGTATTTCCATGTTCATACAGACAGCGGTGCTGTTATTTCCATGTTCATCCAGATGGCTGTGTAGATATATCCATGTTCATACAGATGGCGGTGAAGATATTTCCATTTTCATACAGATATCGGTGTAGATATTTCCATGTTCATAGAGATAGCGGTGTAGATATTTCCATGTTCATACAGATAGCGGTGCTGATATTTCCATGTTTATTCAGGTAGCGGTGTTGATATTTCCATGTTTATACAGATAGCGGTGTAGATATTTCCATGTTTATACAGATAACGGTGTAGGTATATTCATGTTTATACAGATAGCGGTGTAGATATCTCCATCTTAACACAGATGGCGGTGTAGATATTTATATGTTCATACAGATGGCGGTGCAGATATTTCCATGTTCATTCAGATGGCGGTGTAGATATTTCCATGTTTATAGATATTGCGGTGTAGATATTTCCATGTGAAAAGAAATAGCTTTGTAGATATTTCCATGTACATGCAGAGAGCTGTGTAGATATTTCCATTTTCATGCAGATAGCGGTGTAGATATTTCCATGTTCAAACAGATAGCTGTGTAGATATTTCCATGTTCATACAGATAGCGGTGTAGATATTTCCATGTTTATACAGATAGCGGTGAAGATGTATGCATGTTTGCACAGATAGTGGTGTAGATATTTCCATGTTCATACAGATAGCGGTGTAGATATTTCAATGTTCATACAGATAGCGGTGTAGATATTTCCATTTTCTTCCAGAAGGCTGTGTAGATATTTCCATGTTCATACAGATAGCGGTGCTGATATTTCCATGTTTATACAGGTAGCGGTGTATATATTTCCACGTTTATACAGATAGCGTTGTAGATATTTCCATGTTTATACAGATAGCGGTGTAGATATTTCCATGTTTATACAGATAGCGGTGTAGATATCTCCATCTTAATACAGATGGCGGTGTAGATATTTATATGTTCATTCGGATGGCGGTGCAGATATTTCCATGTTCATACAGATAGCGGTGTAGATATTTCCATGTTTATACAGATAGCGGTGTAGTTATTCCCATGTGTAAAGAAATAGCTTTGTAGATATTTCCGTGTATATGCAGATAGCTGTGTAGTTATTTCCATTTTCATGCAGATAGCGGTGTAGATATTTCCATGTTGAAACAGATAGCGGTGTAGATATTTCCATGTTCATACAGATAGTGGTGTAGATATTTGCATGTTTATACAGATAGCAGTGAAGATGTATGCATGTTTGCACAGATAGCGGTGTAGATATTTCCATGTTCATACAGATAGCGGTGTAGATATTTCCATGTTCATACAGATAGCGGTGTAGATATTGCCATGTTCATACAGATAGCGGTGTAGATATTTCCATGTTCATCCAGAAGGCTGTGTAGATATTTCCATGTTCATACAGATAGCGGTGCTGATATTTCCATGTTTATATAGGTTGCGGTGTAGATATTTCCATGTTCATACAGATAGCGGTGTAGATATTTCCATGTTCATACAGATAGCGGTGTAGATATTTCCATGTTTATACAGATAGTGGTGTGGATATTTCCATGTTTATACAGATAGCGGTGTAGATATCTCCATCTTAATAAAGATGGCGGTGAAGATATTTATATGTTCATTCAGATGGCGGTGCAGATATTTCCATGATCATACAGATGGCGGTGTAGATATTTCCATGTTTATAGAGACAGCGGTGTAGTTATTTCCAAGTGTAAAGAAATAGCTTTGTAGATATTTCCGTGTATATGCAGATAGCTGTGTAGATATTTCCATTTTCATGCAGATAGCGGTGTAGATATTTCCATGTTCAAACAGATAGCGGTGTAGATATTTCCATGTTCATACAGATAGCCGTGTAGATATTTCCATGTTTATACAGATAGCGGTGAAGATGTATGCATGTTTGCACAGATAGCGGTGTAGATATTTCCATGTTCATACAGATAGCGGTGTAGATATTTCCATGTTCATGCAGATAGTGGTGTAGATATTTCCATGTTCATACAGATAGCGGTGTAGCTATTTCCATGTTCATACAGATAGCGGTGTAGATATTTCCATGTTCATCCAGAAGGCTGTGAAGATATTTCCATGTTCATACAGATAGCGGTGCTGATATTTCCATGTTTATACAGGTAGCGGTGTAGATATTTCCATGTTCATACAGATAGCGGTGTAGATATTTCCATGTTCATCCAGAAGGCTGTGTAGATATTTCCATGTTCATACAGATAGCGGTGCTGATATTTCCATGTTTATACAGGTAGCGGTGAAGATGTATGCATGTTTACACAGATAGCGGTGTAGATATTTCCATGCTCATCCAGATGGCTGTGTAGATATATCCATGTTCATACAGATGGCGGTGAAGATATTTCCATGTTCATACAGATAGCGGTGTAGATCTTTCCATGTTCATACAGATAGCGGTGTAGATATTTCCATGTTCATTCAGATAGAGGTGTAGCTATTTCCATGTTCATACAGATTGCGGGGTAGATATTTCCATGTTCATCCAGATGGCTGTGTAGATATATCCATGTTCATACAAATGGCGGTGAAGATATTTCCATGTTCATACAGATAGCGGTTTAGATATTTCCATGTTCATACAGATAGTGGTGTAGATATTTCCATGTTCATACATATAGCGGTGTAGCTATTTCCATGTTCATACAGATAGCGGTGTAGATATTTCCATGTTCATCCAGATTGCTGTGTAGATATTTCCATGTTCATACAGATAGCGGTGCTGATATTTCCATGTTTATACAGGTAGCGGTGTAGATATTTGCATGTTTACACAGATATCGGTGAAGATGTATGCATGTTAACACAGATAGCGGTGTAGATATTTCCATGTTCATACAGATAGCGGTGTAGATATTTCCATATTCTTCCAGATGGCTGTGTAGATATATCCATGTTCATGCAGATGGCGGTGAAGATATTTCCATGGTCATACAGATAGCGGTGTAGATATTTCCATGTTCATACAGATAGCGGTGTAGATATTTCCATGTTTATACATATAGCGGTGTTGATATTTCCATGTTGATACATATAGCGGTGTAGATATTTCCATGTTCATCCAGATGGCTGTGTAGTTATATCCATGTTCATACAGATGGCGGTGAAGATATTTCCATGATCATACTGATAGCGGTGTAGATATTTCCATGTTCATACAGATAGCGGTGTAGACGTTTCCATGTTCATACAGATAGCGGTGAAGATGTATGCATGTTTACACAGTTAGCGGTGCAGATATTTCCATATTCATACAGATAGCGGTGTAGATATTTCCATGTTCATCCAGATGGCTGTGTAGATATATCCATGTTCATTCAGATGGTGGTGAAGATATTTCCATGTTCATAGAGATAGCGGTGTAGATATTTCCATGTTCATACAGATAGCTGTGTAGATATTTCCATGTACATACAGACAGCGGTGTAGATATTTCCATGTTCATACAGATAGCGGTGTTACTATTTCCATGTTCATGCAGATAGCGGTGTAGATATTTCCATGTTCATAGAGATAGCGGTGTAGATATTTCCATGTTCAAACAGATAGCGGTGCTGATATTTCCATGTTTATACAGGTAGCGGTGTAGATATTTCCGTGTTTATACAGATAGCTGTGTAGATATTTCCATGTTTATACAGATAGCGGTGTAGATATTTTCATGTTTATACAGATAGCGGTGTAGATATCTCCATCTTAATACAGATGGCGGTGTAGATATTTATATGTTCATACAGATGTCGGTGCAGATATTTCCATGTTCGTACAGATGGCGGTGTAGATATTCCCATGTTTATAGAGACTGCGGTGTAGATATTTCCATGTGTAAAGAAATAGCTTTGTAAATATTTCCATGTATATGCAGATAGCTGTGTAGATATTTCCATTTTCATGCAGATAGCGGTGTAGATATTTCGATGTTCAAATAGATAGCTGTGTAGATATTTCCATGTTAACACAGATAGCGGTGTAGATATTTCCAAGTTCATACAGAGAGCGGTGTAGATATTTCCATGTTTATACAGATAGCGGTGTAGATATCTCCATCTTAATAGAGATGGCGGTGTAGATATTTATATGTTCATACAGATGGCGGTGCAGATATTTCCATGTTCATACAGATGGTGGTGTAGATATTTCCATGTTTATAGAGATAGCGGTGTAGTTATTTCCATGTGTAAAGAAATAGCTTTGTAGATATTTCTGTGTATATGCAGATACCTGTGTAGATATTTCCATTTTCATGCAGATAGCGGTGTAGATATTTCCATGTTCAAACAGATAGTGGTGTAGTTATTTCCATGTTCTTACAGATATCGGTGTAGATATTTCCATGTTTATACAGATAGCGGTGAAGATGTATGCATGTTTGCACAGATAGCGGTGTAGATATTTCCATGTTCATACAGATAGTGATGGAGATATTTCCATGTTCATACAGATAGTGGTGTAGATATTTCCATGTTCATACAGATAGCGGTGTAGATATTTCCATGTTTATACAGATAGCGGTGAAGTTGTATGCATGTTTGCACAGATAGCGGTGTAGATATTTCCATGTTCATACAGATAGCGGTGTAGATATTTCCATGTTCATGCAGATAGTGGTGTAGATATTTCCATGTTCATACAGATAGCGGTGTAGCTATTTCCATGTTCATACAGAGAGCGGTGTAGATATTTCCATCTTCATCCAGAAGGCTGTGAAGATATTTCCATGTTCATACACATAGCGGTGCTGATATTTCCATGTTTATACAGGTAGCGGTGTAGATATTTCCATGTTCATACAGATAGCGGTGTAGATATTTCCATGTTCATCCAGAAGGCTGTGTAGATATTTCCATGTTCATACAGATAGCGGTGCTGATATTTCCATGTTTATACAGGTAGCGGTGAAGATGTATGCATGTTTACACAGATAGCGGTGTAGATATTTCCATGTTCATTCAGATGGCGGTGTAGATATTTCCATGCTCATCCAGATGGCTGTATAGATATATCCATGTTCATACAGATGGCGGTGAAGATATTTCCATGTTCATACAGATAGCGGTGTAGATCTTTCCATGTTCATACAGATAGCGGTGTAGATATTTCCATGTTCATTCAGATAGAGGTGTAGCTATTTCCATGTTCATACAGATTGCGGGGTAGATATTTCCATGTTCATCCAGATGGCTGTGTAGATATATCCATGTTCATACAAATGGCGGTGAAGATATTTCCATGTTCATACAGATAGCGGTGTAGATATTTCCATGTTCATACAGATAGTGGTGTAGATATATCCATGTTCATACAAATGGCGGTGAAGATATTTCCATGTTCATACAGACAGCGGTGTAGATATTTCCATGTTCATACAGATAGTGGTGTAGATATTTCCATGTTCATACATATAGCGGTGTAGCTATTTCCATGTTCATACAGATAGCGGTGTAGATATTTCCATGTTCATCCAGATGGCTGTGTAGATATTTCCATGTTCATACAGATAGCGGTGCTGATATTTCCATGTTTATACAGGTAGCGGTGTAGATATTTGCATGTTTACACAGATAGCGGTGAAGATGTATGCATGTTAACACAGATAGCGGTGTAGATATTTCCATGTTCATACAGATAGCGTTGTAGATATTTCCATATTCTTCCAGATGGCTGTGTAGATATATCCATATTCATGCAGATGGCGGTGAAGATATTTCCATGTTCATACAGATAGCGGTGTAGATATTTCCATGTTCATACAGATAGCGGTGTAGACATTTCCATGTTCATACAGATAGCGGTGTAGCTATTTCCATGTTCATACAGATAGCGGTGTAGATATTTCCATGTTCATCCAGATGGCTGTGTAGATATTTCCATGTTCATACAGATAGCGGTGCTGATATTTCCATGTTTATACAGGTAGCGGTGTAGATATTCCCATGTTTATACAGATAGCGGTGTAGATATTTCCATGTTCATACAGATAGAGGTGAAGATGTATGCATGTTTACACAGTTAGCGGTGCAGATATTTCCATATTCATACAGATAGCGGTGTAGATATTTCCATGTTCATCCAGATGGCTGTGTAGATATATCCATGTTCATTCAGATGGTGGTGAAGATATTTCCATGTTCATAGAGATAGCGGTGTAGATATTTCCATGTTCATACAGATAGCTGTGTAGATATTTCCATGTTCATAGAGACAGCGGTGTAGATATTTCCATGTTCATACAGATAGCGGTGTAGATATTTCCATGTTCATACAGATAGCGGTGTAGATATTTCCATGTTCATACAGATAGCGGTGTAGATATTTCCATGTTCATACAGATAGCGGTGTAGATATTTCCATGTTCATAGAGATAACGGTGTAGATATTTCCATGTTCAAACAGATAGCGGTGCTGATATTTCCATGTTTATACAGGTAGCGGTGTAGATATATCCGTGTTTATACAGATAGCTGTGTAGATATTTCCATGTTTATACAGATAGCGGTGTAGATATTTTCATGTTTATACAGATAGCGGTGTAGTTATCTCCATCTTAATACAGATGGCGGTGTAGATATTTATATGTTCATACAGATGTCGGTGCAGATATTTCCATGTTCATACAGATGGCGGTGTAGATATTCCCATGTTTATAGAGACTGCGGTGTAGATATTTCCATGTGTAAAGAAATAGCTTTGTAAATATTTCCATGTATATTCAGATAGCTGTGTAGATATTTCCATTTTCATGCAGATAGCGGTGTAGATATTTCGATGTTCAAACAGATAGCTGTGTAGATATTTCCATGTTAACACAGATAGCGGTGTAGATATTTCCAAGTTCATACAGATAGCGGTGTAGATATTTCCATGTTTATACAGATAGCGGTGTAGATATCTCCATCTTAATAGAGATGGTGGTGTAGATATTTATATGTTCATAGAGATGGCGGTGCAGATATTTCCATGTTCATACAGATGGTGGTGTAGATATTTCCATGTTTATAGAGATAGCGGTGTAGTTATTTCCATGTGTAAAGAAATAGCTTTGTAGATATTTCTGTGTATATGCAGATACCTGTGTAGATATTTCCATTTTCATGCAGATAGCGGGGTAGATATTTCCATGTTCAAACAGATAGCGGTGTAGATATTTCCATGTTCATACAGATAGTGATGTAGATATTTCCATGTTCATACAGATAGTGGTGTAGATATTTCCATGTTCATACAGATAGCGGTGTAGATATTTCCATGTTCATACAGATAGCGGTGTAGATATTTCCATGTTCATCCAGAAGGCTGTGTAGATATTTCCATGTTCATACACATAGCGGTGCTGATATTTCCATGTTTATACAGGTAGCGGTGTAGATATTTCCATGTTCATACAGATAGCGGTGTAGATATTTCCATGTTTATACAGATAGCGGTGTAGATATTTCCATGTTTATAGAGATAGCGGTGTAGATATCTCCATCTTAATACAGATGGTGGTGTAGATATTTATATGTTCATACAGATGGCGGTGCAGATATTTCCATGATCATACAGATGGCTGTGTAGATATTTCCATGTTTATAGAGATAGCGGTGTAGTTATTTCCAAGTGTAAAGAAATAGCTTTGTAGATATTTCCGTGTATATGCAGATAGCTGTGTAGATATTTAAATTTTCATGCAGATAGCAGTGTAGATATTTCCATGTTCAAACAGATAGCGGTGTAGATATTTCCATGTTCATACAGATAGCGGTGTAGATATTTCCATGTTTATACAGATAGCGGTGAAGATGTATGCATGTTTGCACAGATAGCGGTGTAGATATTTCCATGTTCATACAGATAGCGGTGTAGATATTTCCATGTTCATGCAGATAGTGGTGTAGATATTTCCATGTTCATACAGATAGTGGTGTAGCTATTTCCATGTTCATACAGATAGTGGTGTAGTTATTTCCATGTTCATACAGATAGTGGTGTAGCTATTTCCATGTTCATACAGATAGTGGTGTAGATATTTCCATGTTCATCCAGAAGGCTGTGAAGGTATTTCCATGTTCATACAGATAGCGGTGCTGATATTTCCATGTTTATACAGATAGCGGTGTAGATATTTCCATGTTCATACAGATAGCGGTGTAGATATTTCCATATTTTTCCAGATGGCTGTGTAGATATATCCATGTTCATGCAGATGGCGGTGAAGATATTTCCATGTTCATACAGATAGCGGTGTAGATATTTCCATGTTCATACAGATAGCGGTGTAGACATTTCCATGTTCATACAGATAGCGGTGTAGCTATTTCCATGTTCATACAGATAGCGGTGTAGATATTTCCATGTTCATCCAGATGGCTGTGTAGATATTTCCATGTTCATACAGATAGCGGTGCTGATATTTCCATGTTTATACAGGTAGCGGTGTAGATATTCCCATGTTTATACAGATAGCGGTGTAGATATTTCCATGTTCATACAGATAGAGGTGAAGATGTATGCATGTTTACACAGTTAGCGGTGCAGATATTTCCATATTCATACAGATAGCGGTGTAGATATTTCCATGTTCATTCAGATGGCTGTGTAGATATATCCATGTTCATTCAGATGGTGGTGAAGATATTTCCATGTTCATAGAGATAGCGGTGTAGATATTTCCATGTTCATACAGATAGCTGTGTAGATATTTCCATGTTCATACAGACAGCGGTGTAGATATTTCCATGTTCATACAGATAGCGGTGTTACTATTTCCATGTTCATACAGATAGCGGTGTAGATATTTCCATGTTCATAGAGATAACGGTGTAGATATTTCCGTGTTCAAACAGATAGCGGTGCTGATATTTCCATGTTTATACAGGTAGCGGTGTAGATATTTCCGTGTTTATACAGATAGCTGTGTAGATATTTCCATGTTTATACAGATAGCGGTGTAGATATTTTCATGTTTATACAGATAGCGGTGTAGTTATCTCCATCTTAATACAGATGGCGGTGTAGATATTTATATGTTCATACAGATGTCGGTGCAGATATTTCCATGTTCATACAGATGGCGGTGTAGATATTCCCATGTTTATAGAGACTGCGGTGTAGATATTTCCATGTGTAAAGAAATAGCTTTGTAAATATTTCCATGTATATGCAGATAGCTGTGTAGATATTTCCATTTTCATGCAGATAGCGGTGTAGATATTTCGATGTTCAAACAGATAGCTGTGTAGATATTTCCATGTTAACACAGATAGCGGTGTAGATATTTCCAAGTTCATACAGATAGCGGTGTAGATATTTCCATGTTTATACAGATAGCGGTGTAGATATCTCCATCTTAATAGAGATGGCGGTGTAGATATTTATATGTTCATAGAGATGGCGGTGCAGATATTTCCATGTTCATACAGATGGTGGTGTAGATATTTCCATGTTTATAGAGATAGCGGTGTAGTTATTTCCATGTGTAAAGAAATAGCTTTGTAGATATTTCTGTGTATATGCAGATACCTGTGTAGATATTTCCATTTTCATGCAGATAGCGGTGTAGATATTTCCATGTTCAAACAGATAGCGGTGTAGTTATTTCCATGTTCATACAGATAGCGGTGTAGATATTTCCATGTTTATACAGATAGCGGTGAAGATGTATGCATGTTTGCACAGATAGCGGTGTAGATATTTCCATGTTCATACAGATAGTGATGTAGATATTTCCATGTTCATACAGATAGTGGTGTAGATATTTCCATGTTCATACAGATAGCGGTGTAGATATTTCCATGTTCATACAGATAGCGGTGTAGATATTTCCATGTTCATCCAGAAGGCTGTGTAGATATTTCCATGTTCATACACATAGCGGTGCTGATATTTCCATGTTTATACAGGTAGCGGTGTAGATATTTCCATGTTCATACAGATAGCGGTGTAGATATTTCCATGTTTATACAGATAGCGGTGTAGATATTTCCATGTTTATAGAGATAGCGGTGTAGATATCTCCATCTTAATACAGATGGCAGTGTATATATTTATATGTTCATACAGATGGCGGTGCAGATATTTCCATGTTCATACAGATGGCGGTGTAGATATTTCCATGTTTATAGAGATAGCGGTGTAGTTATTTCCAAGTGTAAAGAAATAGCTTTGTAGATATTTCCGTGTATATGCAGATAGCAGTGTAGATATTTAAATTTTCATGCAGATAGCGGTGTAGATATTTCCATGTTCAAACAGATAGCGGTGTAGATATTTCCATGTTCATACAGATAGCGGTGTAGATATTTCCATGTTTATACAGATAGCGGTGAAGATGTATGCATGTTTGCACAGATAGCGGTGTAGATATTTCCATGTTCATACAGATAGCGGTGTAGATATTTCCATGTTCATGCAGATAGTGGTGTAGATATTTCCATGTTCATACAGATAGTGGTGTAGCTATTTCCATGTTCATACAGATAGTGGTGTAGATATTTCCATGTTCATACAGATAGTGGTGTAGCTATTTCCATGTTCATACAGATAGTGGTGTAGATATTTCCATGTTCATCCAGAAGGCTGTGAAGGTATTTCCATGTTCATACAGATAGCGGTGCTGATATTTCCATGTTTATACAGATAGCGGTGTAGATATTTTCATGTTTTTACAGATAGCGGTGTAGATATCTCCATCTTAATACAGATGGCGGTGTAGATATTTATATGTTCATACAGATGTCGGTGCAGATATTTCCATGTTCATACAGATGGCGGTGTAGATATTCCCATGTTTATAGAGACTGCGGTGTAGATATTTCCATGTGTAAAGAAATAGCTTTGTAAATATTTCCATGTATATGCAGATAGCTGTGTAGATATTTCCATTTTCATGCAGATAGCGGTGTAGATATTTCGATGTTCAAACAGATAGCTGTGTATATATTTCCATGTTAACACAGATAGCGGTGTAGATATTTCCAAGTTCATACAGAGAGCGGTGTAGATATTTCCATGTTTATACAGATAGCGGTGTAGATATCTCCATCTTAATAGAGATGTCGGTGTAGATATTTATATGTTCATACAGATGGCGGTGCAGATATTTCCATGATCATACAGATGGTGGTGTAGATATTTCCATGTTTATAGAGATAGCGGTGTAGTTATTTCCATGTGTAAAGAAATAGCTTTGTAGATATTTCTGTGTATATGCAGATACCTGTGTAGATATTTCCATTTTCATGCAGATAGCGGTGTAGATATTTCCATGTTCAAACAGATAGTGGTGTAGTTATTTCCATGTTCATACAGATAGCGGTGTAGATATTTCCATGTTTATACAGATAGCGGTGAAGATGTATGCATGTTTGCACAGATAGCGGTGTAGATATTTCCATGTTCATACAGATAGTGATGTAGATATTTCCATGTTCATACAGATAGTGGTGTAGATATTTCCATGTTCATACAGATAGCGGTGTAGATATTTCCATGTTTATACAGATAGCGGTGAAGATGTATGAATGTTTGCACAGATAGCGGTGTAGATATTTCCATGTTCATACAGATAGCGGTGTAGATATTTCCATGTTCATGCAGATAGTGGTGTAGATATTTCCATGTTCATACAGATAGCGGTGTAGCTATTTCCATGTTCATACAGAGAGCGGTGTAGATATTTCCATGTTCATCCAGAAGGCTGTGAAGATATTTCCATGTTCATACAGATAGCGGTGCTGATATTTCCATGTTTATACAGGTAGCGGTGTAGATATTTCCATGTTCATACAGATAGCGGTGTAGATATTTCCATGTTCATCCAGAAGGCTGTGTAGATATTTCCATGTTCATACAGATAGCGGTGCTGGTATTTCCATGTTTATACAGGTAGCGGTGAAGATGTATGGATGTTTACACAGATAGCGGTGTAGATATTTCCATGTTCATTCAGATGGCGGTGTAGATATTTCCATGCTCATCCAGATGGCTGTATAGATATATCCATGTTCATACAGATGGCGGTGAAGATATTTCCATGTTCATACAGATAGCGGTGTAGATCTTTCCATGTTCTTACAGATAGCGGTGTAGATATTTCCATGTTCATTCAGATAGAGGTGTAGCTATTTCCATGTTCATACAGATTGCGGGGTAGATATTTCCATGTTCATCCAGATGGCTGTGTAGATATATCCATGTTCATACAAATGGCGGTGAAGATATTTCCATGTTCATACAGATAGCGGTGTAGATATTTCCATGTTCATACAGATAGTGGTGTAGATATATCCACGTTCATACAAATGGCGGTGAAGATATTTCCATGTTCATACAGATAGCGGTGTAGATATTTCCATGTTCATACAGATAGTGGTGTAGATATTTCCATGTTCATACATATAGCGGTGTAGCTATTTCCATGTTCATACAGATAGCGGTGTAGATATTTCCATGTTCATCCAGATGGCTGTGTAGATATTTCCATGTTCATACAGATAGCGGTGCTGATATTTCCATGTTTATACAGGTAGCGGTGTAGATATTTGCATGTTTACACAGATAGCGGTGAAGATGTATGCATGTTAACACAGATAGCGGTGTAGATATTTCCATGTTCATACAGATAGCGGTGTAGATATTTCCATATTCTTCCAGATGGCTGTGTAGATATATCCATGTTCATGCAGATGGCGGTGAAGATATTTCCATGTTCATACAGATAGCGGTGTAGATATTTCCATGTTCATTCAGATAGCGGTGTAGATATTTCCATGTTCATACAGATAGCGGTGTAGATATTTCCATGTTCATACAGATAGCGGTGTAGTTATTTCCATGTTTATACATATAGCAGTGTAGATATTTCCATGTTCATACATATAGCGGTGTAGATATTTCCATGTTCATCCAGATGGCTGTGTAGTTAAATCCATGTTCATACAGATGGCAGTGAAGATATTTCCATGGTCATACAGATAGCGGTGTAGATATTTCCATGTTCATACAGATAGCGGTGTAGATATTTCCATGTTTATACATATAGCGGTGTTGATATTTCCATGTTCATACATATAGCGGTGTAGATATTTCCATGTTCATCCAGATGGCTGTGTAGTTATATCCATGTTCATACAGATGGCGGTGAAGATATTTCCATGATCATACAGATAGCGGTGTAGATATTTCCATGTTCATACAGATAGCGGTGTAGACATTTCCATGTTCATACAGATAGCGGTGTAGCTATTTCCATGTTCATACAGATAGCGGTGTAGATATTTCCATGTTCATCCAGATGGCTGTGTAGATATTTCCATGTTCATACAGATAGCGGTGCTGATATTTCCATGTTTATACAGGTAGCGGTGTAGATATTCCCATGTTTATACAGATAGCGGTGTAGATATTTCCATGTTCATACAGATAGAGGTGAAGATGTATGCATGTTTACACAGTTAGCGGTGCAGATATTTCCATATTCATACAGATAGCGGTGTAGATATTTCCATGTTCATCCAGATGGCTGTGTAGATATATCCATGTTCATTCAGATGGTGGTGAAGATATTTCCATGTTCATAGAGATAGCGGTGTAGATATTTCCATGTTCATACAGATAGCTGTGTAGATATTTCCATGTTCATACAGACAGCGGTGTAGATATTTCCATGTTCATACAGATAGCGGTGTTACTATTTCCATGTTCATACAGATAGCGGTGTAGATATTTCCATGTTCATAGAGATAACGGTGTAGATATTTCCATGTTCAAACAGATAGCGGTGCTGATATTTCCATGTTTATACAGGTAGCGGTGTAGATATTTTCATGTTTATACAGATAGCGGTGTAGTTATCTCCATCTTAATACAGATGGCGGTGTAGATATTTATATGTTCATACAGATGTCGGTGCAGATATTTCCATGTTCATACAGATGGCGGTGTAGATATTCCCATGTTTATAGAGACTGCGGTGTAGATATTTCCATGTGTAAAGAAATAGCTTTGTAAATATTTCCATGTATATGCAGATAGCTGTGTAGATATTTCCATTTTCATGCAGATAGCGGTGTAGATATTTCGATGTTCAAACAGATAGCTGTGTAGATATTTCCATGTTAACACAGATAGCGGTGTAGATATTTCCAAGTTCATACAGATAGCGGTGTAGATATTTCCATGTTTATACAGATAGCGGTGTAGATATCTCCATCTTAATAGAGATGGCGGTGTAGATATTTATATGTTCATAGAGATGGCGGTGCAGATATTTCCATGTTCATACAGATGGTGGTGTAGATATTTCCATGTTTATAGAGATAGCGGTGTAGTTATTTCCATGTGTAAAGAAATAGCTTTGTAGATATTTCTGTGTATATGCAGATACCTGTGTAGATATTTCCATTTTCATGCAGATAGCGGTGTAGATATTTCCATGTTCAAACAGATAGCGGTGTAGTTATTTCCATGTTCATACAGATAGCGGTGTAGATATTTCCATGTTTATACAGATAGCGGTGAAGATGTATGCATGTTTGCACAGATACCGGTGTAGATATTTCCATGTTCATACAGATAGTGATGTAGATATTTCCATGTTCATACAGATAGTGGTGTAGATATTTCCATGTTCATACAGATAGCGGTGTAGATATTTCCATGTTCATACAGATAGCGGTGTAGATATTTCCATGTTCATCCAGAAGGCTGTGTAGATATTTCCATGTTCATACACATAGCGGTGCTGATATTTCCATGTTTATACAGGTAGCGGTGTAGATATTTCCATGTTCATACAGATAGCGGTGTAGATATTTCCATGTTTATACAGATAGCGGTGTAGATATTTCCATGTTTATAGAGACAGCGGTGTAGATATCTCCATCTTAATACAGATGGCAGTGTATATATTTATATGTTCATACAGATGGCGGTGCAGATATTTCCATATTCATACAGATGGCGGTGTAGATATTTCCATGTTTATAGAGATAGCGGTGTAGTTATTTCCAAGTGTAAAGAAATAGCTTTGTAGATATTTCCGTGTATATGCAGATAGTTGTGTAGATATTTAAATTTTCATGCAGATAGCGGTGTAGATATTTCCATGTTCAAACAGATAGCGGTGTAGATATTTCCATGTTCATACAGATAGCGGTGTAGATATTTCCATGTTTATACAGATAGCGGTGAAGATGTATGCATGTTTGCACAGATAGCGGTGTAGATATTTCCATGTTCATACAGATAGCGGTGTAGATATTTCCATGTTCATACAGATAGCGGTGTAGATATTTCCATGTTCATACAGATAGCGGTGTAGATATTTCCATGTTCATACAGATAGCGGTGTAGATATTTCCATGTTCATCCAGAAGGCTGTGTAGATATTTCCATGTTCATACAGATAGCGGTGCTGATATTTCCATGTTTATACAGGTAGCGGTGAAGATGTATGCATGTTTACACAGGTAGCGGTGTAGATATTTCCATGTTCATTCAGATAGCGGTGTAGATATTTCCATGCTCATCCAGATGGCTGTGTAGATATATCCATGTTCATACAGATGGTGGTGAAGATATTTCCATGTTCATACAGATAGCGGTGTAGATCTTTCCATGTTCATACAGATAGCGGTGTAGATATTTCCATGTTCATTCAGATAGAGGTGTAGCTATTTCCATGTTCATACAGATTGCGGGGTAGATATTTCCATGTTCATCCAGATGGCTGTTTAGATATATCCATGTTCATACAAATGGCGGTGAAGATATTTCCATGTTCATACAGATAGCGGTGTAGATATTTCCATGTTCATACAGATAGTGGTGTAGATATTTCCATGTTCATACATATAGCGGTGTAGCTATTTCCATGTTCATACAGATAGCGGTGTAGATATTTCCATGTTCATCCAGATGGCTGTGTAGATATTTCCATGTTCATACAGATAGCGGTGCTGATATTTCCATGTTTTTTACAGGTAGCGGTGTAGATATTTGCATGTTTACACAGATAGCGGTGAAGATGTATGCATGTTAACACAGATAGCGGTGTAGATATTTCCATGTTCATACAGATAGCGGTGTAGATATTTCCATATTCATCCAGATGGCTGTGAAGATATATCCATGTTCATGCAGATGGCGGTGAAGATATTTCCATGTTCATACAGATAGCGGTGTAGATATTTCCATGTTCATTCAGATAGCGGTGTAGATATTTCCATGTTCATACAGATAGCGGTGTAGATATTTCCATGTTCATACAGATAGCAGTGTAGATATTTCCATGTTTATACATATAGCGGTGTAGATATTTCCATGTTCATACATATAGCGGTGTAGATATTTCCATGTTCATCCAGATGGCTGTGTAGTTATATCCATGTTCATACAGATGGCAGTGAAGATATTTCCATGGTCATACAGATAGCGGTGTAGATATCTCCATGTTCATACAGATAGCGGTGTAGATATTTCCATGTTTATACATATAGCGGTGTTGATATTTCCATGTTCATACATATAGCGGTGTAGATATTTCCATGTTCATCCAGATGGCTGTGTTGTTATATCCATGTTCATACAGATGGCGGTGAAGATATTTCCATGATCATACAGATAGCGGTGTAGATATTTCCATGTTCATACAGATAGCGGTGTAGGCATTTCCATGTTCATACAGATAGCGGTGTAGCTATTTCCATGTTCATACAGATAGCGGTGTAGATATTTCCATGTTTATACAGATATCGGTGTAGATATTTCCAAGTTTATATAGATAGCGGAGTAGATATCTCCATCTTAATACAGATGGCGGTGTAGATATTTATATGATCATACAGATGGCGGTGCAGATATTTCTATGTTCATACAGATGGCGGTGTAGTTATTTCCAAGTTTATAGAGATAGCGGTGTAGATATTTCCATGTGTAAAGAAATATCTTTGTAGATTTTTTCTTGTATATGCAGATAACTGTGTAGATATTTCCATTTTCATGCAGATAGCGGTGTAGATATTTCCATGTTCAAACAGATAGCGGTGTAGATATTTCCATGTTCATACAGATAGCGGTGTAGATATTTGCATGTTTATACAGATAGCGGTGAAGATGTATGCATGTTTGCACAGATAGCGGTGTAGATATTTCAATGTTCATACAGATAGCGGTGTAGATATTTCCATGTTCATACAGATAGCGGTGTAGATATTTCCATGTTCATACAGATAGCGGTGTAGATAATTCCATGTTCATACAGATAGCGGTGTAGATATTTCCATGTTCATCCAGAAGGCTGTGTAGATATTTCCATGTTCATACAGATAGCGGTGCTGATATTTCCATGTTTATATAGGTCGCGGTGTAGATATTTCCATGTTCATACAGATAGCGGTGTGGATGTCTCCATCTTAATACAGATGGTGGTGTAGATATTTATATGTTCATGCAGATGGCGGTGCAGATATTTCCATGTTCATACAGATGGTGGTGTAGATATTTCTATGTTTATAGAGATAGCGGTGTAGTTATTTCCATGTGTAAAGAAATAGCTTTGTAGATATTTCCATGTATATGAAGATAGCTCTGTAGATATTTCCATTTTCATGCAGATAGCGGAGTAGATATTTCCATGTTCTAACAGATAGCGGTGTAGATATTTCCATGTTTATACAGATAGCGGTGAAGATGTATGCATGTTTGCACAGATACCGGTGTAGATATTTCCATGTTCATACAGATAGTGATGTAGATATTTCCATGTTCATACAGATAGTGGTGTAGATATTTCCATGTTCATACAGATAGCGGTGTAGATATTTCCATGTTCATACAGATAGCGGTGTAGATATTTCCATGTTCATCCAGAAGGCTGTGTAGATATTTCCATGTTCATACACATAGCGGTGCTGATATTTCCATGTTTATACAGGTAGCGGTGTAGATATTTCCATGTTCATACAGATAGCGGTGTAGATATTTCCATGTTTATACAGATAGCGGTGTAGATATTTCCATGTTTATAGAGATAGCGGTGTAGATATCTCCATCTTAATACAGATGGCAGTGTATATATTTATATGTTCATACAGATGGCGGTGCAGATATTTCCATATTCATACAGATGGCGGTGTAGATATTTCCATGTTTATAGAGATAGCGGTGTAGTTATTTCCAAGTGTAAAGAAATAGCTTTGTAGATATTTCCGTGTATATGCAGATAGTTGTGTAGATATTTAAATTTTCATGCAGATAGCGGTGTAGATATTTCCATGTTCAAACAGATAGCGGTGTAGATATTTCCATGTTCATACAGATAGCGGTGTAGATATTTCCATGTTTATACAGATAGCGGTGAAGATGTATGCATGTTTGCACAGATAGCGGTGTAGATATTTCCATGTTCATACAGATAGCGGTGTAGATATTTCCATGTTCATACAGATAGCGGTGTAGATATTTCCATGTTCATACAGATAGCGGTGTAGATATTTCCATGTTCATACAGATAGCGGTGTAGATATTTCCATGTTCATCCAGAAGGCTGTGTAGATATTTCCATGTTCATACAGATAGCGGTGCTGATATTTCCATGTTTATACAGGTAGCGGTGAAGATGTATGCATGTTTACACAGGTAGCGGTGTAGATATTTCCATGTTCATTCAGATAGCGGTGTAGATATTTCCATGCTCATCCAGATGGCTGTGTAGATATATCCATGTTCATACAGATGGTGGTGAAGATATTTCCATGTTCATACAGATAGCGGTGTAGATCTTTCCATGTTCATACAGATAGCGGTGTAGATATTTCCATGTTCATTCAGATAGAGGTGTAGCTATTTCCATGTTCATACAGATTGCGGGGTAGATATTTCCATGTTCATCCAGATGGCTGTTTAGATATATCCATGTTCATACAAATGGCGGTGAAGATATTTCCATGTTCATACAGATAGCGGTGTAGATATTTCCATGTTCATACAGATAGTGGTGTAGATATTTCCATGTTCATACATATAGCGGTGTAGCTATTTCCATGTTCATACAGATAGCGGTGTAGATATTTCCATGTTCATCCAGATGGCTGTGTAGATATTTCCATGTTCATACAGATAGCGGTGCTGATATTTCCATGTTTTTTACAGGTAGCGGTGTAGATATTTGCATGTTTACACAGATAGCGGTGAAGATGTATGCATGTTAACACAGATAGCGGTGTAGATATTTCCATGTTCATACAGATAGCGGTGTAGATATTTCCATATTCATCCAGATGGCTGTGAAGATATATCCATGTTCATGCAGATGGCGGTGAAGATATTTCCATGTTCATACAGATAGCGGTGTAGATATTTCCATGTTCATTCAGATAGCGGTGTAGATATTTCCATGTTCATACAGATAGCGGTGTAGATATTTCCATGTTCATACAGATAGCAGTGTAGATATTTCCATGTTTATACATATAGCGGTGTAGATATTTCCATGTTCATACATATAGCGGTGTAGATATTTCCATGTTCATCCAGATGGCTGTGTAGTTATATCCATGTTCATACAGATGGCAGTGAAGATATTTCCATGGTCATACAGATAGCGGTGTAGATATCTCCATGTTCATACAGATAGCGGTGTAGATATTTCCATGTTTATACATATAGCGGTGTTGATATTTCCATGTTCATACATATAGCGGTGTAGATATTTCCATGTTCATCCAGATGGCTGTGTTGTTATATCCATGTTCATACAGATGGCGGTGAAGATATTTCCATGATCATACAGATAGCGGTGTAGATATTTCCATGTTCATACAGATAGCGGTGTAGGCATTTCCATGTTCATACAGATAGCGGTGTAGCTATTTCCATGTTCATACAGATAGCGGTGTAGATATTTCCATGTTTATACAGATATCGGTGTAGATATTTCCAAGTTTATATAGATAGCGGAGTAGATATCTCCATCTTAATACAGATGGCGGTGTAGATATTTATATGATCATACAGATGGCGGTGCAGATATTTCTATGTTCATACAGATGGCGGTGTAGTTATTTCCAAGTTTATAGAGATAGCGGTGTAGATATTTCCATGTGTAAAGAAATATCTTTGTAGATTTTTTCTTGTATATGCAGATAGCTGTGTAGATATTTCCATTTTCATGCAGATAGCGGTGTAGATATTTCCATGTTCAAACAGATAGCGGTGTAGATATTTCCATGTTCATACAGATAGCGGTGTAGATATTTGCATGTTTATACAGATAGCGGTGAAGATGTATGCATGTTTGCACAGATAGCGGTGTAGATATTTCAATGTTCATACAGATAGCGGTGTAGATATTTCCATGTTCATACAGATAGCGGTGTAGATATTTCCATGTTCATACAGATAGCGGTGTAGATAATTCCATGTTCATACAGATAGCGGTGTAGATATTTCCATGTTCATCCAGAAGGCTGTGTAGATATTTCCATGTTCATACAGATAGCGGTGCTGATATTTCCATGTTTATATAGGTCGCGGTGTAGATATTTCCATGTTCATACAGATAGCGGTGTGGATGTCTCCATCTTAATACAGATGGTGGTGTAGATATTTATATGTTCATGCAGATGGCGGTGCAGATATTTCCATGTTCATACAGATGGTGGTGTAGATATTTCTATGTTTATAGAGATAGCGGTGTAGTTATTTCCATGTGTAAAGAAATATCTTTGTAGATATTTCCATGTATATGAAGATAGCTCTGTAGATATTTCCATTTTCATGCAGATAGCGGAGTAGATATTTCCATGTTCTAACAGATAGCGGTGTAGATATTTCCATGTTTATACATATAGCGGTGTAGATATTTCCATGTTCATACATATAGCGGTGTAGATATTTCCATGTTCATCAAGTTGGCTGTGTAGTTAAATCCATGTTCATACAGATGGCGGTGAAGATATTTCCATGCTCATACAGATAGCGGTATAGATATTTCCATGTTCTTACAGATATCGGTGTAGACATTTCCATGTTCATACAGATAGCGGTGTAGCTATTTCCATGTTCATACAGATACTGGTGTAGATATTTCCATGTTCATCCAGATGGCTGTGTAGATATTTCCATGTTCATACAGATAGCGGTGCTGATATTTCCATGTTTATACTGGTAGCGGTGTAGATATTTCCATGTTTATACAGATAGAGGTGAAGATGTATGCATGTTTACACAGTTAGCGGTGCAGATATTTCCATGTTCATACAGATAGCGGTGTAGATATTTCCATGTTCATCCAGATGGCTGTGTAGATATATCCATGTTCATTCAGATAGCGGTGTAGATATTTCCATGTTCATACAGACAGCGGTTCTGTTATCTCCATGTTCATCCAGATGGCTGTGTAGATATATCCATGTTCATACAGATGGCGGTGAAGATATTTCCGTTTTCATACAGATATCGGTGTAGATATTTCCATGTTCATAGAGATAGCGGTGTAGATATTTCCATGTTCATACAGATAGCGGTGCTGATATTTCCATGTTTATTCAGGTAGCGGTGTTGATATTTCCATGTTTATACAGATAGCGGTGTAGATATTTCCATGTTTATACAGATAACGGTGTAGGTATTTTCATGTTTATACAGATAGCGGTGTAGATATCTCCATCTTAATACAGATGGCGGTGTAGATATTTATATGTTCATACAGATGGCGGTGCAGATATTTCCATGTTCATTCAGATGGCGGTGTAGATATTTCCATGTTTATAGATATTGCGCTGTAGATATTTCCATGTGAAAAGAAATAGCTTTGTAGATATTTACATGTACATGCAGAGAGCTGTGCAGATATTTCCATTTTCATGCAGATAGCGGTGTAGATATTTCCATGTTCAAACAGATAGCTGTGTAGATATTTCCATGTTCATACAGATAGCGGTGTAGATATTTCCATGTTTATACAGATAGCGGTGAAGATGTATGCATGTTTGCACAGATAGCGGTGTAGATATTTCCATGTTCATACAGATAGCGGTGTAGATATTTCAATGTTCATACAGATAGCGGTGTAGATATTTCCATTTTCTTCCAGAAGGCTGTGTAGATATTTCCATGTTCATACAGATAGCGGTGCTGATATTTCCATGTTTATACAGGTAGCGGTGTAGATATTTCCACCTTTATACAGATAGCGGTGTAGATAAATCCATCTTAATACAGATGGCGGTGTAGATATTTATATGTTCATTCGGATGGCGGTGCAGATATTTCCATGTTCATACAGATGGCGGTGTAGATATTTCCATGTTTATAGAGATAGCGGTGTAGTTATTTCCATGTGTAAAGAAATAGCTTTGTAGATATTTCCGTGTATATGCAGATAGCTGTGTAGTTATTTCCATTTTCATGCAGATAGCGGTGTAGATATTTCCATGTTCAAACAGATAGCCGTGTAGATATTTCCATGTTCATACAGATAGCGGTGTAGATATTTGCATGTTTATACAGATAGCGGTGAAGATGTATGCATGTTTGCACATATAGCGGTGTAGATATTTCCATGTTCATACAGATAGCAGTGTAGCTATTTCCATGTTCATACAGATAGTGGTGTAGATATTTCCATGTTCATCCAGATGGCTGTGTAGATATTTCCATGTTCATACAGATAGCGGTGCTGATATTTCCATGTTTATACAGGTAACGGTGTAGATATTTCCATGTTTATACAGATAGAGGTGAAGATGTATGCATGTTTACACAGTTAGCGGTGCAGATATTTCCATGTTCATAGAGATAGCGGTGTAGATATTTCCATGTTCATACAGAGAGCGGTGTAGATATTTCCATGTTCATCCAGATGGCTGTGTAGATATATCCATGTTCATTCAGATAGCGGTGTAGATATTTCCATGTTCATACAGACAGCGGTGCTGTTATTTCCATGTTCATCCAGATGGCTGTGTAGATATATCCATGTTCAAACAGATGGCGGTGAAGGTATTTCCATTTTCATACAGATATCGGTGTAGATATTTCCATGTTCATAGAGATAGCGGTGTAGATATTTCCATGTTCATACAGATAGCGGTGCTGATATTTCTATGTTTATTCAGGTAGCGGAGATGATATTTCCATGTTTATACAGATAGCGGTGTAGATATTTCCATGTTTATACAGATAACGGTGTAGGTATTTTCATGTTTATACAGATAGCGGTGTAGATATCTCCATCTTAATACAGATGGCGGTGTAGATATTTATATGTTCATACAGATGGCGGTGCAGATATTTCCATGTTCATTCAGATGGCAGTGTAGATATTTCCATGTTTATAGATATTGCGGTGTAGATATTTCCATGTGAAAAGAAATAGCTTTGTAGATATTTCCATGTACATGCAGAGAGCTGTGTAGATATTTCCATTTTCATGCAGATAGCGGTGTAGATATTTCCATGTTCAAACAGATAGCTGTGTAGATATTTCCATGTTCATAAGGATAGCGGTGTAGATATTTCCATGTTTGTACAGATAGCGGTGAAGATGTATGCATGTTTGCACAGATAGTGGTGTAGATATTTCCATGTTCACACAGATAGCGGTGTAGATATTTCAATGTTCATACAGATAGCGGTGTAGATATTTCCATTTTCTTAACGAAGGCTGTGTAGATATTTCCATGTTCATACAGATAGCGGTGCTGATATTTCCATGTTTATACAGGTAGCGGTGTAGATATTTCCACGTTTATACAGATAGCGGTGTAGATATTTCCATGTTTATACAGATAGCGGTGTAGATATTTCCATGTTTATACAGATAGCGGTGTAGATATCTCCATCTTAATACAGATGGCGGTGTAGATATTTATATGTTCATTCGGATGGCGGTGCAGATATTTCCATGTTCATACAGATGGCGGTGTAGATATTTCCATGTTTATAGAGATAGCGGTGTAGTTATTCCCATGTGTAAAGAAATAGCTTTGTAGATATTTCCGTGTATATGCAGATAGCTGTGTAGTTATTTCCATTTTCATGCAGATAGCGGTGTAGATACTTCCATGTTCAAACAGATAGCGGTGTAGATATTTCCATGTTCATACAGATAGCGGTGTAGATATTTGCATGTTTATACAGATAGCGGTGAAGATGTATGCATGTTTGCACAGATAGCGGTGTAGATATTTCCATGTTCATACAGATAGCGGTGTAGATATTTCCATGTTCATACAGATAGCGGTGTAGATATTTCCATGTTCATACAGATAGCGGTGTAGATATTTCCATGTTCATACAGATAGCGGTGTAGATATTTCCATGTTCATCCAGAAGGCTGTGTAGATATTTCCATGTTCATACAGATAGCGGTGCTGATATTTCCATGTTTATATAGGTAGCGGTATAGATATTTCCATGTTCATACAGATAGCGGTGTAGATATTTCCATGTTTATACAGATAGCGGTGTGGATATTTCCATGTTTATACAGATAGCGGTGTGGATATCTCCATCTTAATACAGATGGTGGTGTAGATATTTATATGTTCATGCAGATGGCGGTGCAGATATTTCCATGTTCATACAGATGGCTGTGTAGATATTTCTATGTTTATAGATATAGCGGTGTAGTTATTTCCATGTGTAAAGGAATAGCTTTGTAGATATTTCCATGTATATGCAGATAGCTCTGTAGATATTTCCATTTTCATGCAGATAGCGGTGTAGATATTTCCATGTTTATATAGATTGCGGTGTAGATATTTCCTTGTGTAAAGAAATAGCTTTGTAGATATTTCCATGTTCATCCAGATGGCTCTGTAGATATATCCATGTTCATTCAGATGGCGGTGAAGATATTTCCATGTTCATACAGATAGCGGTGTCGATATTTCCATGTTCATACAGATAGCTGTGTAGATACATCCATGTTCATACAGATGGCGGTGAAGATATTTCCATGTTCATACAGATAGCGGTGTAGATATTTCCAAGTTCATACAGATAGCGGCGTAGGTATTTCCATGTTCATACAGATAGCGGTGTAGCTATTTAAATGTTCGTACAGATAGCGGTGTAGATATTTCCATGTTCATCCATATGGGTGTGTAGATAAATCCATGTTCATACAGATGGCGCTGAAGATATTTCCATGTTCATACAAATGGCGTTGTAGATATTTCCATGTTTATACAGATATCGGTGTAGATATTTCCAAGTTTATGCAGATAGCGGAGTAGATATCTCCATCTTAATACAGATGGCGGTGTAGATATTTATATGATCATACAGATGGCGGTGCAGATATTTCCATGTTCATACAGATGGCGGTGTGGATATTTCCATGTTTATAGAGATAGCGGTGTAGTTATTCCCATGTGTAAAGAAATAGCTTTGTAGATATTTCCGTGTATGTGCAGATAGCTGTGTAGTTATTTCCATTTTCATGCAGATAGCGGTGTAGATATTTCCATGTTCAAACAGATAGCGGTGTAGATATTTCCATGTTCATACAGATAGCGGTGTAGATATTTGCATGTTTATTCAGATAGCGGTGAAGATGTATGCATGTTTGCACAGATAGCGGTGTAGATATTTCCATGTTCATACAGATAGCGGTGTAGATATTTCCATGTTCATACAGATAGCGGTGTAGATATTTCCATGTTCATACAGATAGCGGTGTAGATATTTCCATGTTCATACAGATAGCGGTGTAGATATTTCCATGTTCATCCAGAAGGCTGTGTAGATATTTCCATGTTCATACAGATAGCGGTGCTGATATTTCCATGTTTATATAGGTAGCGGTGTAGATATTTCCATGTTCATACAGATAGCGGTGTAGATATTTCCATGTTTATACAGATAGCGGTGTGGATATTTCCATGTTTATACAGATAGCGGTGTGGATATCTCCATCTTAATACAGATGGTGGTGTAGATATTTATATGTTCATGCAGATGGCGGTGCAGATATTTCCATGTTCATACAGATGGCTGTGTAGATATTTCTATGTTTATAGATATAGCGGTGTAGTTATTTCCATGTGTAAAGGAATAGCTTTGTAGATATTTCCATGTATATGCAGATAGCTCTGTAGATATTTCCATTTTCATGCAGATAGCGGTGTAGATATTTCCATGTTTATATAGATTGCGGTGTAGATATTTCCATGTGTAAAGAAATAGCTTTGTAGATATTTCCATGTTCATCCAGATGGCTCTGTAGATATATCCATGTTCATTCAGATGGCGGTGAAGATATTTCCATGTTCATACAGATAGCGGTGTCGATATTTCCATGTTCATACAGATAGCTGTGTAGATACATCCATGTTCATACAGATGGCGGTGAAGATATTTCCATGTTCATACAGATAGCGGTGTAGATATTTCCAAGTTCATACAGATAGCGGCGTAGGTATTTCCATGTTCATACAGATAGCGGTGTAGCTATTTAAATGTTCGTACAGATAGCGGTGTAGATATTTCCATGTTCATCCATATGGGTGTGTAGATAAATCCATGTTCATACAGATGGCGCTGAAGATATTTCCATGTTCATACAAATGGCGTTGTAGATATTTCCATGTTTATACAGATATCGGTGTAGATATTTCCAAGTTTATGCAGATAGCGGAGTAGATATCTCCATCTTAATACAGATGGCGGTGTAGATATTTATATGATCATACAGATGGCGGTGCAGATATTTCCATGTTCATACAGATGGCGGTGTGGATATTTCCATGTTTATAGAGATAGCGGTGTACTTATTTCCATGTGTAAAGAGATAGCTGTATAGATATTTCCATGTATATGCAGATAGCTTTGTAGATATTTCCATTTTCATGCAGATAGCGGTGTAGATATTTCCATGTTCAAACAGATAGCGGTGTAGATAGTTCCATGTTCATACAGATAGCAGTGTAGATATTTCCATGTTTAAACAAATAGTGGTGAAAATGTATACATGTTTACACAGATAGCGTTGTAGATATTTCCATGCACATGCAGATAGCGGTGTAGATATTTCCGTGTTCATCCAGATGGCTGTGTAGATATATCCATGTTCATACAGATGGCGGTGAAGATATTTCCATGTTCATACAGATAGCGGTGTAGATATTTCCATGTTCATACAGATAGCGGTGTAGATATTTCCATGTTCATACAGATAGCGGTGTAGCTATTTCCATGTTCATACAGACAGCGGTGCTGATATTTCCATGTTCATCCAGATGGCTGTGTAGATATATCTATGTTCATACAGATGGTATTGAAGATATTTCCATGTTCATACAGATATCGGTGTAGATATTTCCATGTTCATACACATAGCAGTGTAGGTATTTCCATGTTCATACAGATAGCGGTGCTGATATTTCCATGTTTGTACAGGTAGCGGTGTAGATATTTCCATGTTTATACAGATAGTGGTGTAGATATTTCCATGTTTATACAGATAGCGGTGTAGATATTTCCATGTTTATACAGATAGTGGTGTAGATATTTCCATGTTTATAGAGATAGCGGTGTAGTTATTTCCATTTGTAAAGAGATAGCTTTGTAGATATTTCCATGTATATGCAGATAGCTGTGTAGATATTTCCATTTTCATGCAGATAGCGGTGTAGATATTTCCATGTTCATACAGATAGCGGTGTAGATATTTCCATGTTCATACAGATAGCGGTGCTGATATTTCCATGTTTATACAGGTAGCGGTGTAGATATTTCCATGTTTATACAGGTAGCGGTGTAGATATTTCCATGTTTATACAGATAGCGGTGTAGATATTTCCATGTTTATACAGATAGCGGTGTAGATATTTCCATGTTTATACAGATAGCGGTGAAGATGTATGCATGTTTGCACAGATAGCGGTGTAGATATTTCCGTGTTCATACAGATAGCGATGTAGATATTTCCATGTTCATACAGATAGCGGTGTAGATATTTCCATGTTCATACAGATAGCGGTGTAGATATTTCCATGTTCATACAGATAACGGTGTAGATATTTCCATGTTCATCCAGAAGGCTGTGTAGATATTTCCATGTTCATACACATAGCGGTGCTGATATTTCCATGTTTATACAGGTAGCGGTGTAGATATTTCCATGTTCATACAGATAGCGGTGTAGATATTTCCATGTTTATACAGACAGCGGTGTAGATATTTCCATGTTTATAGAGATAGCGGTGTAGATATCTCCATCTTAATACAGATGGCAGTGTATATATTTATATGTTCATACAGATGGCGGTGCAGATATTTCCATGTTCATACAGATGGCGGTGTAGATATTTCCATGTTTATAGAGACAGCGGTGTAGTTATTTCCAAGTGTAAAGAAATAGCTTTGTAGTTATTTCCGTGTATATGCAGATAGCTGTGTAGATATTTCCATTTTCATGCAGATAGCGGTGTAGATATTTCCATGTTCAAACAGATAGCGGTGTAGATATTTCCATGTTCATACAGATAGCGGTGTAGATATTTCCATGTTTATACAGATAGCGGTGAAGATGTATGCATGTTTGCACAGATAGCGGTGTAGATATTTCCATGTTCATACAGATAGCGGTGTAGATATTTCCATGTTCATGCAGATAGTGGTGTAGATATTTCCATGTTCATACAGATAGCAGTGTAGCTATTTCCATGTTCATACAGATAGCGGTGTAGATATTTCCATGTTCATCCAGAAGGCTGTGAAGATATTTCCATGTTCATACAGATAGCGGTGCTGATATTTCAATGTTTATACAGGTAGCGGTGTAGATATTTCCATGTTCATACAGATAGCGGTGTAGATATTTCCATGTTCATCCAGAAGACTGTGTAGATATTTCCATGTTCATACAGATAGCGGTGCTGATATTTCCATGTTTATACAGGTAGCGGTGAAGATGTATGCATGTTTACACAGATAGCGGTGTAGATATTTCCATGTTCATTCAGATAGCGGTGTAGATATTTCCATGCTCATCCAGATGGCTGTGTAGATATATCCATGTTCATACAGATGGCGGTGAAGATATTTCCATGTTCATACAGATAGCGGTGTAGATCTTTCCATGTTCATACAGATAGCGGTGTAGATATTTCCATGTTCATTCAGATAGAGGTGTAGCTATTTCCATGTTCATACAGATTGCGGGGTAGATATTTCCATGTTCATACAGATGTCTGTGTAGATATATCCATGTTCATACAAATGGCGGAGAAGATATTTCCATGTTCATACAGATAGCGGTGTAGATATTTCCATGTTCATACAGATAGTGGTGTAGATATTTCCATGTTCATACATATAGCGGTGTAGCTATTTCCATGTTCATACAGATAGCGGTGTAGATATTTCCATGTTCATCCAGATGGCTGTGTAGATATTTCCATGTTCATACAGATAGCGGTGCTGATATTTCCATGTTTATACAGGTAGCGGTGTAGATATTTGCATGTTTACACAGATAGCGGTGAAGATGTATGCATGTTAACACAGATAGCGGTGTAGATATTTCCATGTTCATACAGATAGCGGTGTAGATATTTCCATATTCATCCAGATGGCTGTGTAGATATATCCATGTTCATGCAGATGGCTGTGAAGATATTTCCATGTTCATACAGATAGCGGTGAAGATATTTCCATGTTCATTCAGATAGCGGTGTAGATATTTCCATGTTCATACAGATAGCGGTGTAGATATTTCCATGTTCATACAGACAGCGGTGTAGATATTTCCATGTTTATACATATAGCGGTGTAGATATTTCCATGTTCATACATATAGCGGTGTAGATATTTCCATGTTCATCCAGATGGCTGTGTAGTTAAATCCATGTTCATACAGATGGCAGTGAAGATATTTCCATGGTCATACAGATAGCGGTGTAGATATTTCCATGTTCATACAGATAGCGGTGTAGATATTTCCATGTTTATACATATAGCGGTGTTGATATTTCCATGTTCATACATATAGCGGTGTAGATATTTCCATGTTCATCCAGATGGCTGTGTAGTTATATCCATGTTCATACAGATGGCGGTGAAGATATTTCCATGATCATACAGATAGCGGTGTAGATATTTCCATGTTCATACAGATAGCGGTGTAGGCATTTCCATGTTCATACAGATAGCGGTGTAGCTATTTCCATGTTCATACAGATAGCGGTGTAGATATTTCCATGTTCATCCAGATGGCTGTGTAGATATTTCCATGTTCATACAGGTAGCGGTGCTGATATTTCCATGTTTATACAGGTAGCGGTGTAGATATTCCCATGTTTATACAGATAGTGGTGTAGATATTTCCATTTTCATACAGATAGAGGTGAAGATGTATGCATGTTTACACAGTTAGCGGTGCAGATATTTCCATATTCATACAGATAGCGGTGTAGATATTTCCATGTTCATCCAGAAGGCTGTGTAGATATATCCATGTTCATTCAGATGGTGGTGAAGATATTTCCATGTTCATAGAGATAGCGGTGTAGATATTTCCATGTTCATACAGATAGCTGTGTAGATATTTCCATGTTCATACAGACAGCGGTGTAGATATTTCCATGTTCATACAGATAGCGGTGTTAGTATTTCCATGTTCATACAGATAGCGGTGTAGATATTTCCATGTTCATACAGATAGCGGTGTAGATATTTCCATGTTCAAACAGATAGCGGTGCTGATATTTCCATGTTTATACAGATATCGGTGTAGATATTTTCATGTTTATACAGATAGCGGTGTAGATATCTCCATCTTAATACAGATGGCGGTGTAGATATTTATATGTTCATACTGATGTCGGTGCAGATATTTCCATGTTCATACAGATGGCGGTGTAGATATTCCCATGTTTATAGAGACTGCGGTGTAGATATTTCCATGTTTAAAGAAATAGCTTTGTAAATATTTCCATGTATATGCAGATAGCTGTGTAGATATTTCCATTTTCATGCAGATAGCGGTGTAGATATTTCGATGTTCAAACAGATAGCTGTGTAGATATTTCCATGTTAACACAGATAGCAGTGTAGATATTTCCAAGTTCATACAGATAGCGGTGTAGATATTTCCATGTTTATACAGATAGCGGTGTAGATATCTCCATCTTAATAGAGATGGCGGTGTAGATATTTATATGTTCATACAGATGGCGGTGCAGATATTTCCATGTTCATACAGATGGTGGTGTAGATATTTCCATGTTTTTAGAGATAGCGGTGTAGTTATTTCCATGTGTAAAGAAATAGCTTTGTAGATATTTCTGTGTATATGCAGATACCTGTGTAGATATTTCCATTTTCATGCAGATAGCGGTGTAGATATTTCCATGTTCAAACAGATAGCGGTGTAGTTATTTCCATGTTCATACAGATAGCGGTGTATATATTTCCATGTTTATACAGATAGCGGTGAAGATGTATGCATGTTTGCACAGATAGCAGTGTAGATATTTCCATGTTCATACAGATAGTGATGTAGATATTTCCATGTTCATACAGATAGTGGTGTAGATATTTCCATGTTCATTCAGATAGCGGTGTAGATATTTCCATGCTCATCCAGATGGCTGTATAGATATATCCATGTTCATACAGATGGCGGTGAAGATATTTCCATGTTCATACAGATAGCGGTGTAGATCTTTCCATGTTCATACAGATAGCGGTGTAGATATTTCCATTTTCATTCAGATAGAGGTGTAGCTATTTCCATGTTCATACAGATTGCGGGGTACATATTTCCATGTTCATCCAGATGGCTGTGTAGATATATCCATGTTCATACAAATGGCGGTGAAGATATTTCCATGTTCATACAGATAGCGGTGTAGATATTTCCATGTTCATACAGATAGTGGTGTAGATATTTCCATGTTCATACATATAGCGGTGTAGCTATTTCCATGTTCATACAGATAGCGGTGTAGATATTTCCATGTTCATCCAGATGGCTGTGCAGATATTTCCATGTTCATACAGATAGCGGTGCTGATATTTCCATGTTTATACAGGTAGCGGTGTAGATATTTGCATGTTTACACAGATAGCGGTGAAGATGTATGCATGTTAACACAGATAGCGGTGTAGATATTTCCATGTTAATACAGATAGCGGTGTAGATATTTCCATATTCTTCCAGATGGCTGTGTAGATATATCCATGTTCATGCAGATGGCAGTGAAGATATTTCCATGTTCATACAGATAGCGGTGTAGATATTTCCATGTTCATTCAGATAGCGGTGTAGATATTTCCATGTTCATACAGATAGCGGTGTAGATATTTCCATGTTCATACAGATAGCGGTGTAGATATTTCCATGTTTATACATATAGCGGTGTAGATATTTCCATGTTCATACATATAGCGGTGTAGATATTTCCATGTTCATCCAGATGGCTGTGTAGTTAAATCCATGTTCATACAGATGGCAGTGAAGATATTTCCATGGTCATACAGATAGCGGTGTAGATATTTCCATGTTCATACAGATAGCGGTGTAGATATTTCCATGTTTATACATATAGCGGTGTTGATATTTCCATGTTCATACAGATAGCGGTGTAGATATTTCCATGTTCATCCAGATGGCTGTGTAGTTATATCCATGTTCATACAGATGGCGGTGAAGATATTTCCATGATCATACAGATATCGGTGTAGATATTTCCATGTTCGTACAGATAGCGGTGTAGACATTTCCATGTTGATACAGATAGCGGTGTAGCTATTTCCATGTTCATACAGATAGCGGTGTAGATATTTCCATGTTCATCCAGATGGCTGTGTAGATATTTCCATGTTCATACAGATAGCGGTGCTGATATTTCCATGTTTATACAGGTAGCGGTGTAGATATTCCCATGTTTATACAGATAGCGGTGTAGATATTTCCATTTTCATACAGATCGAGGTGAAGATATATGCATGTTTACACAGTTAGCGGTGCAGATATTTCCACATTCATACAGATAGCGGTGTAGATATTTCCATGTTCATCCAGATGGCTGTGTAGATATATCCATGTTCATTCAGATGGTGGTGAAGATATTTCCATGTTCATAGAGATAGCGGTGTAGATATTTCCATGTTCATACAGATAGCTGTGTAGATATTTCCATGTTCATACAGACAGCGGTGTAGATATTTCCATGTTCATACAGATAGCGGTGTTACTATTTCCATGTTCATACAGATAGCGGTGTAGATATTTCCATGTTCATAGAGATAACGGTGTAGATATTTCCATGTTCAAACAGATAGCGGTGCTGATATTTCCATGTTTATACAGGTAGCGGTGTAGATATTTCCGTGTTTATACAGATAGCTGTGTAGATATTTCCAAGTTCATACAGATAGCGGTGTAGATATTTCCAAGTTTATATAGATAGCGGAGTAGATATCTCCATCTTAATACAGATGGCGGTGTAGATATTTATATGATCATACAGATGGCGGTGCAGATATTTCTATGTTCATACAGATGGCGGTGTAGTTATTTCCAAGTTTATAGAGATAGCGGTGTAGTTATTTCCATGTGTAAAGAAATATCTTTGTAGATATTTTCTTGTATATGCAGATAGCTGTGTAGATATTTCCATTTTCATGCAGATAGCGGTGTAGATATTTCCATGTTCAAAGAGATAGCGGTGTAGATATTTCCATGTTCATACAGATAGCGGTGTAGATATTTGCATGTTTATACAGATAGCGGTGAAGATGTATGCATGTTTGCACAGATAGCGGTGTAGATATTTCCATGTTCATACAGATAGCGGTGTAGATATTTCCATGTTCATACAGATAGCGGTGTAGATATTTCCATGTTCATACAGATAGCGGTGTAGATATTTCCATGTTCATACAGATAGCGGTGTAGATATTTCCATGTTCATCCAGAAGGCTGTGTAGATATTTCCATGTTCGTACAGATAGCGGTGCTGATATTTCCATGTTTATATAGGTCGCGGTGTAGATATTTCCATGTTCATACAGATAGCGGTGTGGATGTCTCCATCTTAATACAGATGGTGGTGTAGATATTTATATGTTCATGCAGATGGCGGTGCAGATATTTCCATGTTCATACAGATGGTGGTGTAGATATTTCTATGTTTATAGAGATAGCGGTGTAGTTATTTCCATGTGTAAAGAAATAGCTTTGTAGATATTTCCATGTATATGCAGATAGCTCTGTATATATTTCCATTTTCATGCAGATAGCGGTGTAGATATTTCCATGTTCAAACAGATAGCGGTGTAGATATTTCCATGTTCATACAGATAGCGGTGTAGATATTTGCATGTTTATACAGATAGCGGTGAAGATGTATGCATGTTTGCACAGATAGCGGTGTAGATATTTCCATCTTCATACAGATAGCGGTGTAGCTATTTCCATGTTCATACAGATAGTGGTGTAGATATTTCCATGTTCATCCAGATGGCTGTGTAGATATTTCCATGTTCATACAGATAGCGGTGCTGATATTTCCATGTTTATACAGGTAGCGGTATAGATATTTCCATGTTTATACAGATAGAGGTGAAGATGTATGCATGTTTACACAGTTAGCGGTGCAGATATTTCCATGTTCATACAGATAGCGGTGTAGATATTTCCATGTTCATACAGAGAGCGGTGTAGATATTTCCATGTTCATCCAGATGGCTGTGTAGATATATCCATGTTCATTCAGATAGCGGTGTAGATATTTCCATGTTCATACAGACAGCGGTGCTGTTATTTCCATGTTCATCCAGATGGCTGTGTAGATATATCCATGTTCATACAGATGGCGGTGAAGATATTTCCATTTTCATACAGATATCGGTGTAGATATTTCCATGTTCATAGAGATAGCGGTGTAGATATTTCCATGTTCATACAGATAGCGGTGCTGATATTTCCATGTTTATTCAGGTAGCGGTGTTGATATTTCCATGTTTATACAGATAGCGGTGTAGATATTTCCATGTTTATACAGATAACGGTGTAGGTATTTTCATGTTTATACAGATAGCGGTGTAGATATCTCCATCTTAATACAGATGGCGGTGTAGATATTTATATGTTCATACAGATGGCGGTGCAGATATTTCCATGTTCATTCAGATGGCGGTGTAGATATTTCCATGTTTATAGATATTGCGGTGTAGATATTTCCATGTGAAAAGAAATAGCTTTGTAGATATTTCCATGTACATGCAGAGAGCTGTGTAGATATTTCCATTTTCATGCAGATAGCGGTGTAGACATTTCCATGTTCAAACAGATAGCTGTGTATATATTTCCATGTTCATACAGATAGCGGTGTAGATATTTCCATGTTTATACAGATAGCGGTGAAGATGTATGCATGTTTGCACAGATAGTGGTGTAGATATTTCCATGTTCATACAGATAGCGGTGTAGATATTTCAATGTTCATACAGATAGCGGTGTAGATATTTCCAATTTCTTCCAGAAGGCTGTGTAGATATTTCCATGTTCATACAGATAGCGGTGCTGATATTTGCATGTTTATACAGGTAGCGGTGTAGATATTTCCACGTTTATACAGATAGCGGTGTAGATATTTCCATGTTTATACAGATAGCGGTGTAGATATTTCCATGTTTATACAGATAGCGGTGTAGATATCTCCATCTTAATACAGATGGCGGTGTAGATATTTATATGTTCATTCGGATGGCGGTGCAGATATTTCCATGTTCATACAGATGGCGGTGTAGATATTTCCATGTTTATAGAGATAGCGGTGTAGTTATTTCCATGTGTAAAGAAATAGCTTTGTAGATATTTCCGTGTATATGCAGATAGCTGTGTAGTTATTTCCATTTTCATGCAGATAGCGGTGTAGATATTTCCATGTTCAAACAGATAGCGGTGTACATATTTCCATGTTCATACAGATAGCGGTGTAGATATTTGCATGTTTATACAGATAGCGGTGAAGATGTATGCATGTTTGCACAGATAGCGGTGTAGATATTTCCATGTTCATACAGATAGCGGTGTAGCTATTTCCATGTTCATACAGATAGTGGTGTAGATATTTCCATGTTCATCCAGATGGCTGTGTAGATATTTCCATGTTCATACAGATAGCGGTGCTGATATTTCCATGTTTATACAGGTAGCGGTGTAGATATTTCCATGTTTATACAGATAGAGGTGAAGATGTATGCATGTTTACACAGTTAGCGGTGCAGATATTTCCATGTTCATACAGATAGCTGTGTAGATATTTCCATGTTCATACAGAGAGCGGTGTAGATATTTCCATGTTCATCCAGATGGCTGTGTAGATATATCCATGTTCATTCAGGTAGCGGTGTAGATATTTCCATGTTCATACAGACAGCGGTGCTGTTATTTCCATGTTCATCCAGATGGCTGTGTAGATATATCCATGTTCATACAGATGGCGGTGAAGATATTTCCATTTTCATACAGATATCGGTGTAGATATTTCCATGTTCATAGAGATAGCGGTGTAGATATTTCCATGTTCATACAGATAGCGGTGCTGATATTTCCATGTTTATTCAGGTAGCGATGTTGATATTTCCATGTTTATACAGATAGCGGTGTAGATATTTCCATGTTTATACAGATAGCGGTGTGGATATTTCCATGTTTCTACAGATAGCGGTGTGGATATCTCCATCTTAATACAGATGGTGGTGTAGATATTTATATGTTCATGCAGATGGCGGTGCAGATATTTCCATGTTCATACAGATGGCGGTGTAGATATTTCTATGTTTATAGAGATAGCGGTGTAGTTATTTCCATGTGTAAAGGAATAGCTTTGTAGATATTTCCATGTATATGCAGATAGCTCTGTAGATATTTCCATTTTCATGCCGATAGCGGTGTAGATATTTCCATGTTCATACAGATAGCGGTGGAGATATTTCCATGTTTATACAGATAGCGGTGAAGATGTATGCATGTTTACACAGATAGCGGTGTAGCTATTTCCATGTTCATACAGATTGCGGTGTAGATATTTCCATGTTCATCCAGATGGCTGTGTAGATATATCCATGTTCATACAGATGGCGGTGAAGATATTTCCATGTTCATACAGATAGCGGTGTAGATATTTCCATGTTCATACAGATAGTGGTGTAGATATTTCCATGTTCATACAGATAGCGGTGTATCTATTTCCATGTTCATACATATAGCGGTGTAGATATTTCCATGTTCATCCAGATGGCTGTGTAGATATTTCCATGTTCATACAGATAGCGGTGCTGATATTTCCATGTTTATACAGGTAGCGGTGTAGATATTTCCATGTTTATACAGATAGCGGTGTAGATATTTCCATGTTTATACAGATAGCGGTGTAGATATTTCCATGTTTATACAGATAGCGGTGTAGATATCTCCATCTTAATACAGATGGCGGTGCAGATATTTATATGTTCATACAGATGGCGGTGAAGATATCTCCATGTTCGTACAGATGGCGGTGTAGATATTTCCATGTTAATAGAGATAGCGGTGTAGTTATTTCCATGTGTAAAGAAATAGCTTTGTAGATATTTCCATGTATATGCAGATAGCTGTGTAGATATTTCCATTTTCATGCAGATAGCGGAGTAGATATTTCCATGTTCAAACAGATAGCGGTGTAGATATTTCCATGTTCATCCAGAAGGTTGTGTAGTTATATCCATGTTCATACAGATGGCGGTGAAGATATTTCCGTGATCATACAGATAGCGGTGTAGATATTTCCATGTTCATACAGATAGCGGTGTAGACATTTCCATGTTCATACAGATAGCGGTGTAGCTATTTCCATGTTCATACAGATAGCGGTGTAGATATTTCCATGTTCATCCAGATGGCTGTGTAGATATTTCCATGTTCATACAGATAGCGGTGCTGATATTTCCATGTTTATACAGGTAGCGGTTTAGATATTCCCATGTTTATACAGATAGCGGTGTAGATATTTCCATGTTTATATAGATAGAGGTGAAGATGTATGCATGTTTACACAGTTAGCGGTGCAGATATTTCAATGTTCATACAAACAGCGGTGCTGTTATTTCCATGTTCATCCAGATGGCTGTGTAGATATATCCATGTTCAAACAGATGGCGGTGAAGATATTTCCATTTTCATACAGATATCGGTGTAGATATTTCCATGTTTATAGAGATAGCGGTGTAGTTATTTCCATGGGTAAAGAAATAGCTTTGTAGATATTTCCGTGTATATGCAGATACCGGTGTAGATATTTCCATTTTCATGCAGATAGCGGTGTAGATATTTCCATGTTCAAACAGATAGCGGTGTAGTTATTTCCATGTTCATACAGATAGCGGTGTAGATATTTCCATGTTTATACAGATAGCGGTGAAGATGTATGCATGTTTGCACAGATAGCGGTGTAGATATTTTCATGTTCATACAGATAGCGATGTAGATATTTCCATGTTCATACAGATAGTGGTGTAGATATTTCCATGTTCATACAGATAGTGGTGTAGATATTTCCATGTTCATACAGATAACGGTGTAGATATTTCCATGTTCATCCAGAAGGCTGTGTAGATATTTCCATGTTCATACACATAGCGGTGCTGATATTTCCATGTTTATACAGGTAGCGGTGTAGATATTTCCATGTTCATACAGATAGCGGTGTAGATATTTCCATGTTCATACAGATAGCTGTGTAGATATTTCCATGTTCATACAGACAGCGGTGTAGATATTTCCATGTTCATAGAGATAGCGGTGTAGATATTTCCATGTTCAAACAGATAGCGGTGCTGATATTTCCATGTTTATACAGGTAGCGGTGTAGATATTTCCGTGTTTATACAGATAGCTGTGTAGATATTTCCATGTTTATACAGATAGCGGTGTAGATATTTTCATGTTTATACAGATAGCGGTGTAGATTTCTCCATCTTAATACAGATGGCGGTGTAGATATTTATATGTTCATACAGATGTCGGTGCAGATATTTCCATGTTCATACAGATGGCGGTGTAGATATTCCCATGTTTATAGAGACTGCGGTGTAGATATTTCCATGTGTAAAGAAATAGCTTTGTAAATATTTCCATGTATATGCAGATAGCTGTGTAGATATTTCCATTTTCATGCAGATAGCGGTGTAGATATTTCGATGTTCAAACAGATAGCTGTGTAGATATTTCCATGTTAACACAGATAGCGGTGTAGATATTTCCAAGTTCATACAGATAGCGGTGTAGATATTTCCATGTTTATACAGATAGCGGTGTAGATATCTCCATCTTAATAGAGATGGCGGTGTAGATATTTATATGTTCATACAGATGTCGGTGCAGATATTTCCATGTTCATACAGATGGTGGTGTAGATATTTCCATGTTTATAGAGATAGCGGTGTAGTTATTTCCATGTGTAAAGAAATAGCTTTGTAGATATTTCCGTGTGTATGCAGATACCTGTGTAGATATTTCCATTTTCATGCAGATAGCGGTGTAGATATTTCCATGTTCAAACAGATAGCGTTGTAGTTATTTCCATGTTCATACAGATAGCGTTGTAGATATTTCCATGTTTATACAGATAGCGGTGAAGATGTATGCATGTTTGCACAGATAGCGGTGTAGATATTTCCATCTTCATACAGATAGTGATGTAGATATTTCCATGTTCATACCGATAGTGGTGTAGATATTTCCATGTTCATACAGATAGCGGTGTAGATATTTCCATGTTCATACAGATAGCGGTGTAGGTATTTCCATGTTCATCCAGAAGGCTGTGTAGATATTTCCATGTTCATACACATAGCGGTGCTGATATTTCCATGTTTATACAGGTAGCGGTGTAGATATTTCCATGTTCATACAGATAGCGGTGTAGATATTTCCATGTTTATACAGATAGCGGTGTAGATATTTCCATGTTTATAGAGATAGCGGTGTAGATATCTCCATCTTAATACAGATGGCAGTGTATATATTTATATGTTCATACAGATGGCGGTGCAGATATTTCCATGTTCATACAGATGGCGGTGTAGATATTTCCATGTTTATAGAGATAGCGGTGTAGTTATTTCCAAGTGTAAAGAAATAGCTTTGTAGATATTTCCGTGTATATGCAGATAGCTGTGTAGATATTTCCATTTTCATGCAGATAGCGGTGTAGATATTTCCATGTTCAAACAGATAGCGGTGTAGATATTTCCATGTTCATACAGATAGCGGTGTAGATATTTCCATGTTTATACAGATAGCGGTGAAGATGTATGCATGTTTGCACAGATAGCGGTGTAGATATTTCCATGTTCATACAGATAGCGGTGTAGATATTTCCATGTTCATGCAGATAGTGGTGTAGATATTTCCATGTTCATACAGATAGCGGTGTAGCTATTTCCATGTTCATACAGATAGCGGTGTAGATATTTCCACGTTCATCCAGAAGGCTGTGAAGATATTTCCATGTTCATACAGATAGCGGTGCTGATATTTCCATGTTTATACAGGTAGCGGTGTAGATATTTCCATGTTCATACAGATAGCGGTGTAGATATTTCCATGTTCATCCAGAAGGCTGTGTAGATATTTCCATGTTCATACAGATAGCGGTGCTGATATTTCCATGTTTATACAGGTAGCGGTGAAGATGTATGCATGTTTACACAGATAGCGGTGTAGATATTTCCATGTTCATTCAGATAGCGGTGTAGATATTTCCATGCTCATCCAGATGGCTGTGTAGATATATCCATGTTCATCCAGAAGGCTGTGAAGATATTTCCATGTTCATACAGATAGCGGTGCTGATATTTCCATGTTTATACAGGTAGCGGTGTAGATATTTCCATGTTCATACAGATAGCGGTGTAGATATTTCCATGTTCATCCAGAAGGCTGTGTAGATATTTCCATGTTCATACAGATAGCGGTGCTGATATTTCCATGTTTATACAGGTAGCGGTGAAGATGTATGCATGTTTACACAGATAGCGGTGTAGATATTTCCATGTTCATTCAGATAGCGGTGTAGATATTTCCATGCTCATCCAGATGGCTGTGTAGATATATCCATGTTCATACAGATGGCGGTGAAGATATTTCCATGTTCATACAGATAGCGGTGTAGATCTTTCCATGTTCATACAGATAGCGGTGTAGATATTTCCATGTTCATTCAGATAGAGGTGTAGCTATTTCCATGTTCATACAGATTGCGGGGTAGATATTTCCATGTTCATCCAGATGGCTGTGTAGATATATCCATGTTCATACAGATGGCGGTGAAGATATTTCCATGTTCATACAGATAGCGGTGTAGATATTTCCATGTTCATACAGATAGCGGTGTAGATATTTCCATGTTCATACAGATAGCGGTGTAGCTATTTCCATGTTCATACATATAGCGGTGTAGCTATTTCCATGTTCATACAGATAGCGGTGTAGATATTTCCATGTTCATCCAGATGGCTGTGTAGATATTTCCATGTTCATACAGATAGCGGTGCTGATATTTCCATGTTTATACAGGTAGCGGTGTAGTTATTTGCATGTTTACACAGATAGCGGTGAAGATGTATGCATGTTAACACAGATAGCGGTGTAGATATTTCCATGTTCATACAGATAGCGGTGCAGATATTTCCATATTCATCCAGATGGCTGTGTAGATATATCCATGTTCATGCAGATGGCGGTGAAGATATTTCCATGTTCATACAGATAGCGGTGTAGATATTTCCATGTTCATTCAGATAGCGGTGTAGATATTTCCATGTTCATACAGATAGCGGTGTAGATATTTCCATGTTCATACAGATAGCGGTGTAGATATTTCCATGTGTATACATATAGCAGTGTAGATATTTCCATGTTCATACATATAGCGGTGGAGATATTTCCATGTTCATCCAGATGGCTGTGTAGTTATATCCATGTTCATACAGATGGCGGTGAAGATATTTCCATGATCATACAGATAGCGGTGTAGATATTTCCATGTTCATACAGATAGCGGTGTAGACATTTCCATGTTCATCCAGATGGCTGTGTAGATATTTCCATGTTCATACAGATAGCGGTGCTGATATTTCCATGTTTAAACAGGTAGCGGTGTAGATATTCCCATGTTTATACAGATAGCGGTTAGATATTTCCATTTTCATACAGATAGAGGTGAAGATGTATGCATGTTTACACAGTTAGCGGTGCAGATATTTCCATATTCATACAGATAGCGGTGTAGATATTTCCATGTTCATCCAGATGGCTGTGTAGATATATCCATGTTCATTCAGATGGTGGTGAAGATATTTCCATGTTCATAGAGATAGCGGTGTAGATATTTCCATGTTCATACAGATAGCTGTGTAGATATTTCCATGTTCATACAGACAGCGGTGTAAATATTTCCATGTTCATAGAGATAGCGGTGTAGATATTTCCATGTTCAAACAGATAGCGGTGCTGATATTTCCATGTTTATACAGGTAGCGGTGTAGATATTTCCGTGTTTATACAGATAGCTGTGTAGATATTTCCATGTTTATACAGATAGCGGTGTAGATATTTTCATGTTTATACAGATAGCGGTGTAGATTTCTCCATCTTAATACAGATGGCGGTGTAGATATTTATATGTTCATACAGATGTCGGTGCAGATATTTCCATGTTCATACAGATGGCGGTGTAGATATTCCCATGTTTATAGAGACTGCGGTGTAGATATTTCCATGTGTAAAGAAATAGCTTTGTAAATATTTCCATGTATATGCAGATAGCTGTGTAGATATTTCCATTTTCATGCAGATAGCGGTGTAGATATTTCGATGTTCAAACAGATAGCTGTGTAGATATTTCCATGTTAACACAGATAGCGGTGTAGATATTTCCAAGTTCATACAGATAGCGGTGTAGATATTTCCATGTTTATACAGATAGCGGTGTAGATATCTCCATCTTAATAGAGATGGCGGTGTAGATATTTATATGTTCATACAGATGTCGGTGCAGATATTTCCATGTTCATACAGATGGTGGTGTAGATATTTCCATGTTTATAGAGATAGCGGTGTAGTTATTTCCATGTGTAAAGAAATAGCTTTGTAGATATTTCCGTGTGTATGCAGATACCTGTGTAGATATTTCCATTTTCATGCAGATAGCGGTGTAGATATTTCCATGTTCAAACAGATAGCGTTGTAGTTATTTCCATGTTCATACAGATAGCGGTGTAGATATTTCCATGTTTATACAGATAGCGGTGAAGATGTATGCATGTTTGCACAGATAGCGGTGTAGATATTTCCATCTTCATACAGATAGTGATGTAGATATTTCCATGTTCATACCGATAGTGGTGTAGATATTTCCATGTTCATACAGATAGCGGTGTAGATATTTCCATGTTCATACAGATAGCGGTGTAGGTATTTCCATGTTCATCCAGAAGGCTGTGTAGATATTTCCATGTTCATACACATAGCGGTGCTGATATTTCCATGTTTATACAGGTAGCGGTGTAGATATTTCCATGTTCATACAGATAGCGGTGTAAATATTTCCATGTTTATACAGATAGCGGTGTAGATATTTCCATGTTTATAGAGATAGCGGTGTAGATATCTCCATCTTAATACAGATGGCAGTGTATATATTTATATGTTCATACAGATGGCGGTGCAGATATTTCCATGTTCATACAGATGGCGGTGTAGATATTTCCATGTTTATAGAGATAGCGGTGTAGTTATTTCCAAGTGTAAAGAAATAGCTTTGTAGATATTTCCGTGTATATGCAGATAGCTGTGTAGATATTTCCATTTTCATGCAGATAGCGGTGTAGATATTTCCATGTTCAAACAGATAGCGGTGCTGATATTTCCATGTTTATACAGGTAGCGGTGTAGTTATTTGCATGTTTATGCAGATAGCGGTGAAGATGTATGCATGTTAACACAGATAGCGGTGTAGATATTTCCATGTTCATACAGATAGCGGTGCAGATATTTCCATATTCATCCAGATGGCTGTGTAGATATATCCATGTTCATGCAGATGGCGGTGAAGATATTTCCATGTTCATACAGATAGCGGTGTAGATATTTCCATGTTCATTCAGATAGCGGTGTAGATATTTCCATGTTCATACAGATAGCGGTGTAGATATTTCCATGTTCATACAGATAGCGGTGTAGATATTTCCATGTGTATACATATAGCAGTGTAGATATTTCCATGTTCATACATATAGCGGTGTAGATATTTCCATGTTCATCCAGATGGCTGTGTAGTTATATCCATGTTCATACAGATGGCAGTGAAGATATTTCCATGGTCATACAGATAGCGGTGTAGATATTTCCATGTTCATACAGATAGCGGTGTAGATATTTCCATGTTTATATATATAGCGGTGTTGATATTTCCATGTTCATACAGATAGCGGTGGAGATATTTCCATGTTCATCCAGATGGCTGTGTAGTTATATCCATGTTCATACAGATGGCGGTGAAGATATTTCCATGATCATACAGATAGCGGTGTAGATATTTCCATGTTCATACAGATAGCGGTGTAGACATTTCCATGTTCATCCAGATGGCTGTGTAGATATTTCCATGTTCATACAGATAGCGGTGCTGATATTTCCATGTTTAAACAGGTAGCGGTGTAGATATTCCCATGTTTATACAGATAGCGGTTAGATATTTCCATTTTCATACAGATAGAGGTGAAGATGTATGCATGTTTACACAGTTAGCGGTGCAGATATTTCCATATTCATACAGATAGCGGTGTAGATATTTCCATGTTCATCCAGATGGCTGTGTAGATATATCCATGTTCATTCAGATGGTGGTGAAGATATTTCCATGTTCATAGAGATAGCGGTGTAGATATTTCCATGTTCATACAGATAGCTGTGTAGATATTTCCATGTTCATACAGACAGCGGTGTAGATATTTCCATGTTCATAGAGATAGCGGTGTAGATATTTCCATGTTCAAACAGATAGCGGTGCTGATATTTCCATGTTTATACAGGTAGCGGTGTAGATATTTCCGTGTTTATACAGATAGCTGTGTAGATATTTCCATGTTTATACAGATAGCGGTGTAGATATTTTCATGTTTATACAGATAGCGGTGTAGATTTCTCCATCTTAATACAGATGTCGGTGTAGATATTTCCATGTTCATACAGATAGCGGTGTAGATATTTCCATGTTCATACAGATAGCGGTGTAGCTATTTCCATGTTCATACATATAGCGGTGTAGCTATTTCCATGTTCATACAGATAGCGGTGTAGATATTTCCATGTTCATCCAGATGGCTGTGTAGATATTTCCATGTTCATACAGATAGCGGTGCTGATATTTCCATGTTTATACAGGTAGCGGTGTAGTTATTTGCATGTTTACACAGATAGCGGTGAAGATGTATGCATGTTAACACAGATAGCGGTGTAGATATTTCCATGTTCATACAGATAGCGGTGCAGATATTTCCATATTCATCCAGATGGCTGTGTAGATATATCCATGTTCATGCAGATGGCAGTGAAGATATTTCCATGTTCATACAGATAGCGGTGTAGATATTTCCATGTTCATTCAGATAGCGGTGTAGATATTTCCATGTTCATACAGATAGCGGTGTAGATATTTCCATGTTCATACAGATAGCGGTGTAGATATTTCCATGTGTATACATATAGCAGTGTAGATATTTCCATGTTCATACATATAGCGGTGTAGATATTTCCATGTTCATCCAGATGGCTGTGTAGTTATATCCATGTTCATACAGATGGCAGTGAAGATATTTCCATGGTCATACAGATAGCGGTGTAGATATTTCCATGTTCATACAGATAGCGGTGTAGATATTTCCATGTTTATATATATAGCGGTGTTGATATTTCCATGTTCATACAGATAGCGGTGGAGATATTTCCATGTTCATCCAGATGGCTGTGTAGTTATATCCATGTTCATACAGATGGCGGTGAAGATATTTCCATGATCATACAGATAGCGGTGTAGATATTTCCATGTTCATACAGATAGCGGTGTAGACATTTCCATGTTCATCCAGATGGCTGTGTAGATATTTCCATGTTCATACAGATAGCGGTGCTGATATTTCCATGTTTAAACAGGTAGCGGTGTAGATATTCCCATGTTTATACAGATAGCGGTTAGATATTTCCATTTTCATACAGATAGAGGTGAAGATGTATGCATGTTTACACAGTTAGCGGTGCAGATATTTCCATATTCATACAGATAGCGGTGTAGATATTTCCATGTTCATCCAGATGGCTGTGTAGATATATCCATGTTCATTCAGATGGTGGTGAAGATATTTCCATGTTCATAGAGATAGCGGTGTAGATATTTCCATGTTCATACAGATAGCTGTGTAGATATTTCCATGTTCATACAGACAGCGGTGTAAATATTTCCATGTTCATAGAGATAGCGGTGTAGATATTTCCATGTTCAAACAGATAGCGGTGCTGATATTTCCATGTTTATACAGGTAGCGGTGTAGATATTTCCGTGTTTATACAGATAGCTGTGTAGATATTTCCATGTTTATACAGATAGCGGTGTAGATATTTTCATGTTTATACAGATAGCGGTGTAGATTTCTCCATCTTAATACAGATGGCGGTGTAGATATTTATATGTTCATACAGATGTCGGTGCAGATATTTCCATGTTCATACAGATGGCGGTGTAGATATTCCCATGTTTATAGAGACTGCGGTGTAGATATTTCCATGTGTAAAGAAATAGCTTTGTAAATATTTCCATGTATATGCAGATAGCTGTGTAGATATTTCCATTTTCATGCAGATAGCGGTGTAGATATTTCGATGTTCAAACAGATAGCTGTGTAGATATTTCCATGTTAACACAGATAGCGGTGTAGATATTTCCAAGTTCATACAGATAGCGGTGTAGATATTTCCATGTTTATACAGATAGCGGTGTAGATATCTCCATCTTAATAGAGATGGCGGTGTAGATATTTATATGTTCATACAGATGTCGGTGCAGATATTTCCATGTTCATACAGATGGTGGTGTAGATATTTCCATGTTTATAGAGATAGCGGTGTAGTTATTTCCATGTGTAAAGAAATAGCTTTGTAGATATTTCCGTGTGTATGCAGATACCTGTGTAGATATTTCCATTTTCATGCAGATAGCGGTGTAGATATTTCCATGTTCAAACAGATAGCGTTGTAGTTATTTCCATGTTCATACAGATAGCGGTGTAGATATTTCCATGTTTATACAGATAGCGGTGAAGATGTATGCATGTTTGCACAGATAGCGGTGTAGATATTTCCATCTTCATACAGATAGTGATGTAGATATTTCCATGTTCATACCGATAGTGGTGTAGATATTTCCATGTTCATACAGATAGCGGTGTAGATATTTCCATGTTCATACAGATAGCGGTGTAGGTATTTCCATGTTCATCCAGAAGGCTGTGTAGATATTTCCATGTTCATACACATAGCGGTGCTGATATTTCCATGTTTATACAGGTAGCGGTGTAGATATTTCCATGTTCATACAGATAGCGGTGTAAATATTTCCATGTTTATACAGATAGCGGTGTAGATATTTCCATGTTTATAGAGATAGCGGTGTAGATATCTCCATCTTAATACAGATGGCAGTGTATATATTTATATGTTCATACAGATGGCGGTGCAGATATTTCCATGTTCATACAGATGGCGGTGTAGATATTTCCATGTTTATAGAGATAGCGGTGTAGTTATTTCCAAGTGTAAAGAAATAGCTTTGTAGATATTTCCGTGTATATGCAGATAGCTGTGTAGATATTTCCATTTTCATGCAGATAGCGGTGTAGATATTTCCATGTTCAAACAGATAGCGGTATAGATATTTCCATGTTCATACAGATAGCGGTGTAGATATTTCCATGTTTATACAGATAGCGGTGAAGATGTATGCATGTTTGCACAGATAGCGGTGTAGATATTTCCATGTTCATACAGATAGCGGTGTAGATATTTCCATGTTCATGCAGATAGTGGTGTAGATATTTCCATGTTCATACAGATAGCGGTGTAGCTATTTCCATGTTTATACAGATAGCGGTGTAGATATTTCCATGTTCATCCAGAAGGCTGTGAAGATATTTCCATGTTCATACAGATAGCGGTGCTGATATTTCCATGTTTATACAGGTAGCGGTGTAGATATTTCCATGTTCATACAGATAGCGGTGTAGATATTTCCATGTTCATCCAGAAGGCTGTGTAGATATTTCCATGTTCATACAGATAGCGGTGCTGATATTTCCATGTTTATACAGGTAGCGGTGAAGATGTATGCATGTTTACACAGATAGCGGTGTAGATATTTCCATGTTCATTCAGATAGCGGTGTAGATATTTCCATGCTCATCCAGATGGCTGTGTAGATATATCCATGTTCATACAGATGGCGGTGAAGATATTTCCATGTTCATACAGATAGCGGTGTAGATCTTTCCATGTTCATACAGATAGCGGTGTAGATATTTCCATGTTCATTCAGATAGAGGTGTAGCTATTTCCATGTTCATACAGATTGCGGGGTAGATATTTCCATGTTCATCCAGATGGCTGTGTAGATATATCCATGTTCATACAGATGGCGGTGAAGATATTTCCATGTTCATACAGATAGCGGTGTAGATATTTCCATGTTCATACAGATAGCGGTGTAGATATTTCCATGTTCATACAGATAGCGGTGTAGCTATTTCCTTGTTCAAACATATAGCGGTGTAGCTATTTCCATGTTCATACAGATAGCGGTGTAGATATTTCCATGTTCATCCAGATGGCTGTGTAGATATTTCCATGTTCATACAGATAGCGGTGCTGATATTTCCATGTTTATACAGGTAGCGGTGTAGTTATTTGCATGTTTACACAGATAGCGGTGAAGATGTATGCATGTTAACACAGATAGAGGTGTAGATATTTCCATGTTCATACAGATAGCGGTGCAGATATTTCCATATTCATCCAGATGGCTGTGTAGATATATCCATGTTCATGCAGATGGCGGTGAAGATATTTCCATGTTCATACAGATAGCGGTGTAGATATTTCCATGTTCATTCAGATAGCGGTGTAGATATTTCCATGTTCATACAGATAGCGGTGTAGATATTTCCATGTTCATACAGATAGCGGTGTAGATATTTCCATGTGTATACATATAGCGGTGTAGATATTTCCATGTTCATACATATAGCGGTGTGGATATTTCCATGTTCATCCAGATGGCTGTGTAGTTATATCCATGTTCATACAGATGGCAGTGAAGATATTTCCATGGTCATACAGATAGCGGTGTAGATATTTCCATGTTCATACAGATAGCGGTGTAGATATTTCCATGTTTATACATATAGCGGTGTTGATATTTCCATGTTCATACAGATAGCGGTGGAGATATTTCCATGTTCATCCAGATGGCTGTGTAGTTATATCCATGTTCATACAGATGGAGGTGAAGATATTTCCATGATCATACAGATAGCGGTGTAGATATTTCCATGTTCATACAGATAGCGGTGTAGACATTTCCATGTACATCCAGATGGCTGTGTAGATATTTCCATGTTCATACAGATAGCGGTGCTGATATTTCCATGTTTAAACAGGTAGCGGTGTAGATATTCCCATGTTTATACAGATAGCGGTTAGATATTTCCATTTTCATACAGATAGAGGTGAAGATGTATGCATGTTTACACAGTTAGCGGTGCAGATATTTCCATATTCATACAGATAGCGGTGTAGATATTTCCATGTTCATCCAGATGGCTGTGTAGATATATCCATGTTCATTCAGATGGTGGTGAAGATATTTCCATGTTCATAGAGATAGCGGTGTAGATATTTCCATGTTCATACAGATAGCTGTGTAGATATTTCCATGTTCATACAGACAGCGGTGTAGATATTTCCATGTTCATACAGATAGCGGTGTTACTATTTCCATGTTCATACAGATAGCGGTGTAGATATTTCCATGTTCATAGAGATAGCGGTGTAGATATTTCCATGTTCAAACAGATAGCGGTGTAGATATTTCCATGTTCATACAGATAGCGGTGTAGATATTTCCATGTTTATACAGATAGCGGTGAACATGTATGCATGTTTGCACAGATAGCGGTGTAGATATTTCCATGTTCATACAGATAGCGGTGTAGATATTTCCATGTTCATGCAGATAGTGGTGTAGATATTTCCATGTTCATACAGATAGCGGTGTAGCTATTTCCATGTTCATACAGATAGTGGTGTAGATATTTCCATGTTCATCCAGAAGGCTGTGAAGATATTTCCATGTTCATACAGATAGCGGTGCTGATATTTCCATGTTTATACAGGTAGCGGTGTAGATATTTCCATGTTCATACAGATAGCGGTGTAGATATTTCCATGTTCATCCAGAAGGCTGTGAGGATATTTCCATGTTCATACAGATAGCGGTGCTGATATTTCCATGTTTATACAGGTAGCGGTGAAGATGTATGCATGTTTACACAGATAGCGGTGTAGATATTTCCATGTTCATTCAGATAGCGGTGTAGATATTTCCATGCTCATCCAGATGGCTGTGTAGATATATCCATGTTCATACAGATGGCGGTGAAGATATTTCCATGTTCATACAGATAGCGGTGTAGATCTTTCCATGTTCATACAGATAGCGGTGTAGATATTTCCATGTTCATTCAGATAGAGGTGTAGCTATTTCCATGTTCATACAGATTGCGGGGTAGATATTTCCATGTTCATCCAGATGGCTGTGTAGATATATCCATGTTCATACAAATGGCGGTGAAGATATTTCCATGTTCATACAGATAGCGGTGTAGATATTTCCATGTTCATACAGATAGTGGTGTAGATATTTCCATGTTCATACATATAGCGGTGTAGCTATTTCCATGTTCATACAGATAGCGGTGTAGATATTTCCATGTTCATCCAGATGGCTGTGTAGATATTTCCATGTTCATACAGATAGCGGTGCTGATATTTCCATGTTTTTTACAGGTAGCGGTGTAGATATTTGCATGTTTACACAGATAGCGTTGAAGATGTATGCATGTTAACACAGATAGCGGTGTAGATATTTCCATGTTCATACAGATAGCGGTGTAGATATTTCCATATTCATCCAGATGGCTGTGTAGATATATCCATGTTCATGCAGATGGCGGTGAAGATATCTCCATGTTCATACAGATAGCGGTGTAGATATTTCCATGTTCATTCAGATAGCGGTGTAGATATTTCCATGTTCATACAGATAGCGGTGTAGATATTTCCATGTTCATACAGATAGCAGTGTAGATATTTCCATGTTTATACATATAGCGGTGTAGATATTTCCATGTTCATACATATAGCGGTGTAGATATTTCCATGTTCATCCAGATGGCTGTGTAGTTATATCCATGTTCATACAGATGGCAGTGAAGATATTTCCATGGTCATACAGATAGCGGTGTAGATATTTCCATGTTTATACATATAGCGGTGTTGATATTTCCATGTTCATACATATAGCGGTGTAGATATTTCCATGTTCATCCAGATGGCTTTGTAGTTATATCCATGTTCATACAGATGGCGGTGAAGATATTTCCATGATCATACAGATAGCGTTGTAGATATTTCCATGTTCATACAAATAGCGGTGTAGACATTTCCATGTTCATACAGATAGCGGTGTAGCTATTTCCATGTTCATACAGATAGCGGTGTAGATATTTCCATGTTTATACAGATATCGGTGTAGATATTTCCAAGTTTATATAGATAGCGGAGTAGATATCTCCATCTTAATACAGATGGCGGTGTAGATATTTATATGATCATACAGATGGCGGTGCAGATATTTCTATGTTCATACAGATGGCGGTGTAGTTATTTCCAAGTTTATAGAGATAGCGGTGTAGTTATTTCCATGTGTAAAGAAATATCTTTGTAGATATTTTCTTGTATATGCAGATAGCTGTGTAGATATTTCCATTTTCATGCAGATAGCGGTGTAGATATTTCCATGTTCAAACAGATAGCGGTGTAGATATTTCCATTTTCATACAGATAGCGGTGTAGATATTTGCATCTTTATACAGATAGTGGTGAAGATGTATGCATGTTTGCACAGATAGCGGTGTAGATATTTCCATGTTCATACAGATAGCGGTGTAGATATTTCCATGTTCATACAGATAGCGGTGTAGATATTTGCATGTTCATACAGATAGCGGTGTAGATATTTCCATGTTCATACAGATAGCGGTGTAGATATTTCCATGTTCATCCAGAAGGCTGTGTAGATATTTCCATGTTCATACAGATAGCGGTGCTGATATTTCCATGTTTATATAGGTCGCGGTGTAGATATTTCCATGTTCATACAGATAGCGGTGTGGATGTCTCCATCTTAATACAGATGGTGGTGTAGATATTTATATGTTCATGCAGATGGCGGTGCAGATATTTCCATGTTCATACAGATGGTGGTGTAGATATTTCTATGTTTATAGAGATAGCGGTGTAGATATTTCCATGTGTAAAGAAATAGCTTTGTATATATTTCCATGTATATGCAGATAGCTCTGTAGATATTTCCATTTTCATGCAGATAGCAGAGAAGATATTTCCATGTTCTAACAGATAGCGGTGTAGATATTTCCATGTTCATACAGATAGCGGTGTGGATATTTCCATGTTTATACAGATAGCGGTGTAGCTATTTCCATGTTCATACAGATAGTGGTGTAGATTTTTCCATGTTCATCCAGATGGCTGTGTAGATATTTCCATGTTCATACAGATAGCGGTGCTGATATTTCCATGTTTATACAGGTAGCGGTGTAGATATTTCCATGTTTATACAGATAGAGGTGAAGATGTATGCATGTTTACACAGTTAGCGGTGCAGATATTTCCATGTTCATACAGATAGCGGTGTATATATTTCCATGTTCATACAGAGAGCGGTGTAGATATTTCCATGTTCATCCAGATGGCTGTGTAGATATATCCATGTTCATTCAGATAGCGGTGTAGATATTTCCATGTTCATACAGACAGCGGTGCTGTTATCTCCATGTTCATCCAGATGGCTGTGTAGATATATCCATGTTCATACAGATGGCGGTGAAGATATTTCCATTTTCATACAGATATCGGTGTAGATATTTCCATGTTCATAGAGATAGCGGTGTAGATATTTCCATGTTCATACAGATAGCGGTGCTGATATTTCCATGTTTATTCAGGTAGCGGTGTTGATATTTCCATGTTTATACAGATAGCGGTGTAGATATTTCCATGTTTATACAGATAGCGGTGTAGATATCTCCATCTTAATACAGATGGCGGTGTAGATATTTATATGTTCATACAGATGGCGGTGCAGATATTTCCATGTTCATTCAGATGGCAGTGTAGATATTTCCACGTTTATAGATACTGCGGTGTAGATATTTCCATGTGAAAAGAAATAGCTTTGTAGATATTTCCATGTACATGCAGAGAGCTGTGCAGATATTTCCATTTTCATGCAGATAGCGGTGTAGATATTTCCATGTTCAAACAGATAGCTGTGTAGATATTTCCATGTTCATACAGATAGCGGTGTAGATATTTCCATGTTTATACAGATAGCGGTGAAGATGTGTGCATGTTTGCACAGATAGTGGTGTAGATATTTCCATGTTCATACAGATAGCGGTGTAGATATTTCAATGTTCATACAGATAGCGGTGTAGATATTTCCATTTTCTTCCAGAAGGCTGTGTAGATATTTCCATGTTCATACAGATATCGGTGCTGATATTTCCATGTTTATACAGGTAGCGGTGTAGATATTTCCACGTTTATACAGATAGCGGTGTAGATAAATCCATCTAAATACAGATGGCGGTGTAGATAAATCCATCTTAATACAGATGGCGGTGTAGATATTTATATGTTCATTCGGATGGCGGTGCAGATATTTCCATGTTCATACAGATGGCGGTGTAGATATTTCCATGTTTATAGAGATAGCGGTGTAGTTATTTCCATGTGTAAAGAAATAGCTTTGTAGATATTTCTGTGTATATGCAGATAGCTGTGTAGTTATTTCCACTTTCATGCAGATAGCGGTGTAGATATTTCCATGTTCAAACAGATAGCGGTGTAGATATTTCCATGTTCATACAGATAGCGGTGTAGATATTTGCATGTTTATACAGATAGCGGTGAAGATGTATGCATGTTTGCACAGATAGCGCTGTAGATATTTCCATGTTCATACAGATAGCGGTGTAGCTATTTCCATGTTCATACAGATAGTGGTGTAGATATTTCCATGTTCATCCAGATGGCTGTGTAGATATTTCCATGTTCATACAGATAGCGGTGCTGATATTTCCATGTTTATACAGGTAGCGGTGTTGATATTTCCATGTTTATACAGATAGAGGTGAAGATGTATGCATGTTTACACAGTTAGCGGTGCAGATATTTCCATGTTCATACAGATAGCGGTGTAGATATTTCCATGTTCATACAGAGAGCGGTGTAGATATTTCCATGTTCATCCAGATGGCTGTGTAGATATATCCATGTTCATTCAGATAGCGGTGTAGATATTTCCATGTTCATACAGACAGCGGTGCTGTTATTTCCATGTTCATCCGGATGGCTGTGTAGATATATCCATGTTCATACAGATGGCGGTGAAGATATTTCCATTTTCACACAGATATCGGTGTAGATATTTCCATGTTCATAGAGATAGCGGTGTAGATATTTCCATGTTCATACAGATAGCGGTGCTGATATTTCCATGTTTATTCAGGTAGCGGTGTTGATATTTCCATGTTTATACAGATAGCAGTGTAGCTATTTCCATGTTTATACAGATAACGGTGTAGGTATTTTCATGTTTATACAGATAGCGGTGTAGATATCTCCATCTTAATACAGATGGCGGTGTAGATATTTATATGTTCATACAGATGGCGGTGCAGATATTTCCATGTTCATTCAGATGGCGGTGTAGATATTTCCATGTTTATAGATATTGCGGTGTAGATATTTCCATGTGAAAAGAAATAGCTTTGTAGATATTTCCATGTACATGCAGAGAGCTGTGTAGATATTTCCATTTTCATGCAGATAGCGGTGTAGATATTTCCATGTTCAAACAGATAACTGTGTAGATATTTCCATGTTCATACAGATAGCGGTGTAGATATTTCCATGTTTATACAGATAGCGGTGAAGATGTATGCATGTTTGCACAGATAGTGGTGTAGATATTTCCATGTTCATACAGATAGCGGTGTAGATATTTCAATGATCATACAGATAGCGGTGTAGATATTTCCATTTTCTTCCAGAAGGCAGTGTAGATATTTCCATGTTCATACAGATAGCGGTGCTGATATTTCCATGTTTATACAGGTAGCGGTGTAGATATTTCCACGTTTATACAGATAGCGGTGTAGATATTTCCATGTTTATACAGATAGCGGTGTAGATATTTCCATGTTAATACAGATAGCGGTGTAGATATCTCCATCTTAATACAGATGGCGGTGTAGATATTTATATGTTCATTCGGATGGCGGTGCAGATATTTCCATGTTCATACAGATGGCGGTGTAGATATTTCCATGTTTATAGAGATAGCGGTGTAGTTATTTCCATGTGTAAAGAAATAGCTTTGTAGATATTTCCGTGTATATGCAGATAGCTGTGTAGTTATTTCCATTTTCATGCAGATAGCGGTGTAGATATTTCCATGTTCAAACAGATAGCGGTGTAGATATTTCCATGTTCATACAGATAGCGGTGTAGATATTTGCATGTTTATACAGATAGCGGTGAAGATGTATGCATGTTTGCACAGATAGCGGTGTAGATATTTCCATGTTCATACAGATAGCAGTGTAGCTATTTCCATGTTCATACAGATAGTGGTGTAGATATTTCCATGTTCATCCAGATGGCTGTGTAGATATTTCCATGTTCATACAGATAGCGGTGCTGATATTTCCATGTTTATACAGGTAGCGGTGTAGATATTTCCATGTTTATACAGATAGAGGTGAAGATGTATGCATGTTTACACAGTTAGCGGTGCAGATATTTCCATGTTCATACAGATAGCGGTGTAGATATTTCCATGTTCATACAGAGAGCGGTGTAGATATTTCCATGTTCATCCAGATGGCTGTGTAGATATATGCATGTTCATTCAGATAGCGGTGTAGATATTTCCATGTTCATACAGACAGCCGTTCTGTTATTTCCATGTTCATCCAGATGGCTGTGTAGATATATCCTTGTTCAAACAGATGGCGGTGAAGATATTTCCATTTTCATACAGATATCGGTGTAGATATTTCCATGTTCATAGAGATAGCGGTGTAGATATTTCCATGTTCATACAGATAGCGGTGCTGATATTTCTATGTTTATTCAGGTAGCGGAGTTGATATTTCCATGTTTATACAGATAGCGGTGTAGATATTTCCATGTTTATACAGATAACGGTGTAGGTATTTTCATGTTTATACAGATAGCGGTGTAGATATCTCCATCTTAATACAGATGGCGGTGTAGATATTTATATGTTCATACAGATGGCGGTGCAGATATTTCCATGTTCATTCAGATGGCGGTGTAGATATTTCCATGTTTATAGATATTGCGGTGTAGATATTTCCATGTGAAAAGAAATAGCTTTGTAGATATTTCCATGTACATGCAGAGAGCTGTGTAGATATTTCCATTTTCATGCAGATAGCGGTGTAGATATTTCCATGTTCATACAGATAGCGGTGGAGATATTTCCATGTTTATACAGATAGCGGTGAAGATGTATGCATGTTTACACAGATAGCGGTGTAGCTATTTCCATGTTCATACAGATTGCGGTGTAGATATTTCAATGTTCATCCAGATGGCTGTGTAGATATATCCATGTTCATACAGATGGCGGTGAAGATATTTCCATGTTCATACAGATAGCGGTATAGATATTTCCATGTTCATACAGATAGTGGTGTAGATATTTCCATGTTCATGCAGATAGTGGTGTATCTATTTCCATGTTCATACATATAGTGGTGTAGATATTTCCATGTTCATCCAGATGGCTGTGTAGATATTTCCATGTTCATACAGATAGCGGTGCTGATATTTCCATGTTTATACAGGTAGCGGTGTACATATTTCCATGTTTATACAGATAGCGGTGTAGATATTTCCATGTTTATACAGATAGCGGTGTAGATATTTCCATGTTTATAAAGATTGCGGTGTAGATATCTCCATCTTAATACAGATGGCGGTGCAGATATTTATATGTTTATACAGATGGCGGTGAAGATATCTCCATGTTCATACAGATGGCGGTGTAGATATTTCCATGTTAATAGAGATAGCGGTGTAGTTATTTCCATGTGTAAAGAAATAGCTTTGTAGACATTTCCATGTATATGCAGATAGCTGTGTAGATATTTCCATTTTCATGCAGATAGCGGAGTAGATATTTCCATGTTCAAACAGATAGCGGTGTAGATATTTCCATGTTCATCCAGATGGCTGTGTAGTTATATCCATGTTCATACAGATGGCGGTGAAGATATTTCCGTGATCATACAGATAGCGGTGTAGATATTTCCATGTTCATACAGATAGCGGTGTAGACATTTCCATGTTCATACAGATAGCGGTGTAGCTATTTCCATGTTCATACAGATAGTGGTGTAGATATTTCCATGTTCATCCAGAAGGCTGTGAAGATATTTCCATGTTCATACAGATAGCGGTGCTGATATTTCCATGTTTATACAGGTAGCGGAGTAGATATTTCCATGTTCATACAGATAGCGGTGTAGATATTTCCATGTTCATCCAGAAGGCTGTGAGGATATTTCCATGTTCATACAGATAGCGGTGCTGATATTTCCATGTTTATACAGGTAGCGGTGAAGATGTATGCATGTTTACACAGATAGCGGTGTAGATATTTCCATGTTCATTCAGATAGCGGTGTAGATATTTCCATGCTCATCCAGATGGCTGTGTAGATATATCCATGTTCATACAGATGGCGGTGAAGATATTTCCATGTTCATACAGATAGCGGTGTAGATCTTTCCATGTTCATACAGATAACGGTGTAGATATTTCCATGTTCATTCAGATAGAGGTGTAGCTATTTCCATGTTCATACAGATTGCGGGGTAGATATTTCCATGTTCATCCAGATGGCTGTGTAGATATATCCATGTTCATACAAATGGCGGTGAAGATATTTCCATGTTCATACAGATAGCGGTGTAGATATTTCCATGTTCATACAGATAGTGGTGTAGATATTTCCATGTTCATACATATAGCGGTGTAGCTATTTCCATGTTCATACAGATAGCGGTGTAGATATTTCCATGTTCATCCAGATGGCTGTGTAGATATTTCCATGTTCATACAGATAGCGGTGCTGATATTTCCATGTTTTTTACAGGTAGCGGTGTAGATATTTGCATGTTTACACAGATAGCGGTGAAGATGTATGCATGTTAACACAGATAGCGGTGTAGATATTTCCATGTTCATACAGATAGCGGTGTAGATATTTCCATATTCATCCAGATGGCTGTGTAGATATATCCATGTTCATGCAGATGGCGGTGAAGATATTTCCATGTTCATACAGATAGCGGTGTAGATATTTCCATGTTCATTCAGATAGCGGTGTAGATATTTCCATGTTCATACAGATAGCGGTGTAGATATTTCCATGTTCATACAGATAGCAGTGTAGATATTTCCATGTTTATACATATAGCGGTGTAGATATTTCCATGTTCATACATATAGCGGTGTAGATATTTCCATGTTCATCCAGATGGCTGTGTAGTTATATCCATGTTCATACAGATGGCAGTGAAGATATTTCCATGGTCATACAGATAGCGGTGTAGATATTTCCATGTTCATACAGATAGCGGTGTAGATATTTCCATGTTTATACATATAGCGGTGTTGATATTTCCATGTTCATACATATAGCGGTGTAGATATTTCCATGTTCATCCAGATGGCTGTGTAGTTATATCCATGTTCATACAGATGGCGGTGAAGATATTTGCATGATCATACAGATAGCGTTGTAGATATTTCCATGTTCATACAAATAGCGGTGTAGACATTTCCATGTTCATACAGATAGCGGTGTAGCTATTTCCATGTTCATACAGATAGCGGTGTAGATATTTCCATGTTTATACAGATATCGGTGTAGATATTTCCAAGTTTATATAGATAGCGGAGTAGATATCTCCATCTTAATACAGATGGCGGTGTAGATATTTATATGATCATACAGATGGCGGTGCAGATATTTCTATGTTCATACAGATGGCGGTGTAGTTATTTCCAAGTTTATAGAGATAGCGGTGTAGTTATTTCCATGTGTAAAGAAATATCTTTGTAGATATTTTCTTGTATATGCAGATAGCTGTGTAGATATTTCCATTTTCATGCAGATAGCGGTGTAGATATTTCCATGTTCAAACAGATAGCGGTGTAGATATTTCCATGTTCATACAGATAGCGGTGTAGATATTTGCATGTTTATACAGATAGTGGTGAAGATGTATGCATGTTTGCACAGATAGCGGTGTAGATATTTCCATGTTCATACAGATAGCGGTGTAGATATTTCCATGTTCATACAGATAGCGGTGTAGATATTTCCATGTTCATACAGATAGCGGTGTAGATATTTCCATGTTCATACAGATAGCGGTGTAGATATTTCCATGTTCATCCAGAAGGCTGTGTAGATATTTCCATGTTCATACAGATAGCGGTGCTGATATTTCCATGTTTATATAGGTCGCGGTGTAGATATTTCCATGTTCATACAGATAGCGGTGTGGATGTCTCCATCTTAATACAGATGGTGGTGTAGATATTTATATGTTCATGCAGATGGCGGTGCAGATATTTCCATGTTCATACAGATGGTGGTGTAGATATTTCTATGTTTATAGAGATAGCGGTGTAGTTATTTCCATGTGTAAAGAAATAGCTTTGTAGATATTTCCATGTATATGCAGATAGCTCTGTAGATATTTCCATTTTCATGCAGATAGCAGAGAAGATATTTCCATGTTCTAACAGATAGCGGTGTAGATATTTCCATGTTCATACAGATAGCGGTGTGGATATTTCCATGTTTATACAGATAGCGGTGTAGCTATTTCCATGTTCATACAGATAGTGGTGTAGATATTTCCATGTTCATCCAGATGGCTGTGTAGATATTTCCATGTTCATACAGATAGCGGTGCTGATATTTCCATGTTTATACAGGTAGCGGTGTAGATATTTCCATGTTTATACAGATAGAGGTGAAGATGTATGCATGTTTACACAGTTAGCGGTGCAGATATTTCCATGTTCATACAGATAGCGGTGTAGATATTTCCATGTTCATACAGAGAGCGGTGTAGATATTTCCATGTTCATCCAGATGGCTGTGTAGATATATCCATGTTCATTCAGATAGCGGTGTAGATATTTCCATGTTCATACAGACAGCGGTGCTGTTATCTCCATGTTCATCCAGATGGCTGTGTAGATATATCCATGTTCATACAGATGGCGGTGAAGATATTTCCATTTTCATACAGATATCGGTGTAGATATTTCCATGTTCATAGAGATAGCGGTGTAGATATTTCCATGTTCATACAGATAGCGGTGCTGATATTTCCATGTTTATTCAGGTAGCGGTGTTGATATTTCCATGTTTATACAGATAGCGGTGTAGATATTTCCATGTTTATACAGATAACGGTGTAGGTATTTTCATGTTTATACAGATAGCGGTGTAGATATCTCCATCTTAATACAGATGGCGGTGTAGATATTTATATGTTCATACAGATGGCGGTGCAGATATTTCCATGTTCATTCAGATGGCAGTGTAGATATTTCCATGTTTATAGATACTGCGGTGTAGATATTTCCATGTGAAAAGAAATAGCTTTGTAGATATTTCCATGTACATGCAGAGAGCTGTGCAGATATTTCCATTTTCATGCAGATAGCGGTGTAGATATTTCCATGTTCAAACAGATAGCTGTGTAGATATTTCCATGTTCATACAGATAGCGGTGTAGATATTTCCATGTTTATACAGATAGCGGTGAAGATGTGTGCATGTTTGCACAGATAGTGGTGTAGATATTTCCATGTTCATACAGATAGCGGTGTAGATATTTCAATGTTCATACAGATAGCGGTGTAGATATTTCCATTTTCTTCCAGAAGGCTGTGTAGATATTTCCATGTTCATACAGATATCGGTGCTGATATTTCCATGTTTATACAGGTAGCGGTGTAGATATTTCCACGTTTATACAGATAGCGGTGTAGATAAACCCATCTAAATACAGATGGCGGTGTAGATAAATCCATCTTAATACAGATGGCGGTGTAGATATTTATATGTTCATTCGGATGGCGGTGCAGATATTTCCATGTTCATACAGATGGCGGTGTAGATATTTCCATGTTTATAGAGATAGCGGTGTAGTTATTTCCATGTGTAAAGAAATAGCTTTGTAGATATTTCTGTGTATATGCAGATAGCTGTGTAGTTATTTCCACTTTCATGCAGATAGCGGTGTAGATATTTCCATGTTCAAACAGATAGCGGTGTAGATATTTCCATGTTCATACAGATAGCGGTGTAGATATTTGCATGTTTATACAGATAGCGGTGAAGATGTATGCATGTTTGCACAGATAGCGCTGTAGATATTTCCATGTTCATACAGATAGCGGTGTAGCTATTTCCATGTTCATACAGATAGTGGTGTAGATATTTCCATGTTCATCCAGATGGCTGTGTAGATATTTCCATGTTCATACAGATAGCGGTGCTGATATTTCCATGTTTATACAGGTAGCGGTGTTGATATTTCCATGTTTATACAGATAGAGGTGAAGATGTATGCATGTTTACACAGTTAGCGGTGCAGATATTTCCATGTTCATACAGATAGCGGTGTAGATATTTCCATGTTCATACAGAGAGCGGTGTAGATATTTCCATGTTCATCCAGATGGCTGTGTAGATATATCCATGTTCATTCAGATAGCGGTGTAGATATTTCCATGTTCATACAGACAGCGGTGCTGTTATTTCCATGTTCATCCGGATGGCTGTGTAGATATATCCATGTTCATACAGATGGCGGTGAAGATATTTCCATTTTCATACAGATATCGGTATAGATATTTCCATGTTCATAGAGATAGCGGTGTAGATATTTCCATGTTCATACAGATAGCGGTGCTGATATTTCCATGTTTATACAGGTAGCGGTGTAGATATTTCCATGTTTATACAGATAGCGGTGTAGATATTTCCATGTTTATACAGATAGTGGTGTAGATATTTCCATGTTAATACAGATAGCGGTGTAGATATCTCCATCTTAATACAGATGGCGGTGTAGATATTTATATGTTCATTTGGATGGCGGTGCAGATATTTCCATGTTCATACAGATGGCGGTGTAGATATTTCCATGTTTATAGAGATAGCGGTGTAGTTATTTCCATGTGTAAAGAAATAGCTTTGTAGATATTTCCGTGTATATGCAGATAGCTGTGTAGTTATTTCCATTTTCATGCAGATAGCGGTGTAGATATTTCCATGTTCAAACAGATAGCGGTGTAGATATTTCCATGTTCATACAGATAGCGGTGTAGATATTTGCATGTTTATACAGATAGCGGTGAAGATGTATGCATGTTTGCACAGATAGCGGTGTAGATATTTCCATGTTCATACAGATAGCAGTGTAGCTATTTCCATGTTCATACAGATAGTGGTGTAGATATTTCCATGTTCATCCAGATGGCTGTGTAGATATTTCCATGTTCATACAGATAGCGGTGCTGATATTTCCATGTTTATACAGGTAGCGGTGTAGATATTTCCATGTTTATACAGATAGAGGTGAAGATGTATGCATGTTTACACAGTTAGCGGTGCAGATATTTCCATGTTCATACAGATAGCGGTGTAGATATTTCCATGTTCATACAGAGAGCGGTGTAGATATTTCCATGTTCATCCAGATGGCTGTGTAGATATATGCATGTTCATTCAGATAGCGGTGTAGATATTTCCATGTTCATACAGACAGCGGTGCTGTTATTTCCATGTTCATCCAGATGGCTGTGTAGATATATCCTTGTTCAAACAGATGGCGGTGAAGATATTTCCATTTTCATACAGATATCGGTGTAGATATTTCCATGTTCATAGAGATAGCGGTGTAGATATTTCCATGTTCAAACAGATAGCGGTGCTGATATTTCTATGTTTATTCAGGTAGCGGAGTTGATATTTCCATGTTTATACAGATAGCGGTGTAGATATTTCCATGTTTATACAGATAACGGTGTAGGTATTTTCATGTTTATACAGATAGCGGTGTAGATATCTCCATCTTAATACAGATGGCGGTGTAGATATTTATATGTTCATACAGATGGCGGTGCAGATATTTCCATGTTCATTCAGATGGCGGTGTAGATATTTCCATGTTTATAGATATTGCGGTGTAGATATTTCCATGTGAAAAGAAATAGCTTTGTAGATATTTCCATGTACATGCAGAGAGCTGTGTAGATATTTCCATTTTCATGCAGATAGCGGTGTAGATATTTCCATGTTCATACAGATAGCGGTGGAGATATTTCCATGTTTATACAGATAGCGGTGAAGATGTATGCATGTTTACACAGATAGCGGTGTAGCTATTTCCATGTTCATACAGATTGCGGTGTAGATATTTCAATGTTCATCCAGATGGCTGTGTAGATATATCCATGTTCATACAGATGGCGGTGAAGATATTTCCATGTTCATACAGATAGCGGTATAGATATTTCCATGTTCATACAGATAGTGGTGTAGATATTTCCATGTTCATACAGATAGTGGTGTATCTATTTCCATGTTCATACATATAGTGGTGTAGATATTTCCATGTTCATCCAGATGGCTGTGTAGATATTTCCATGTTCATACAGATAGCGGTGCTGATATTTCCATGTTTATACAGGTAGCGGTGTAGATATTTCCATGTTTATACAGATAGCGGTGTAGATATTTCCATGTTTATACAGATAGCGGTGTAGATATTTCCATGTTTATACAGATAGCGGTGTAGATATCTCCATCTAAATACAGATGGCGGTGCAGATATTTATATGTTTATACAGATGGCGGTGAAGATATCTCCATGTTCATACAGATGGCGGTGTAGATATTTCCATGTTAATAGAGATAGCGGTGTAGTTATTTCCATGTGTAAAGAAATAGCTTTGTAGACATTTCCATGTATATGCAGATAGCTGTGTAGATATTTCCATTTTCATGCAGATAGCGGAGTAGATATTTCCATGTTCAAACAGATAGCGGTGTAGATATTTCCATGTTCATCCAGATGGCTGTGTAGTTATATCCATGTTCATACAGATGGCGGTGAAGATATTTCCGTGATCATACAGATAGCGGTGTAGATATTTCCATGTTCATACAGATAGCGGTGTAGACATTTCCATGTTCATACAGATTGCGGTGTAGCTATTTCCATGTTCATACAGATAGCGGTGTAGATATTTCCATGTTCATCCAGATGGCTGTGTAGATATTTCCATGTTCATACAGATAGCGGTGCTGATATTTCCATGTTTATACAGGTAGCGGTTTAGATATTCCCATGTTTATACAGATAGCGGTGTAGATATTTCCATGTTTATATAGATAGAGGTGAAGATGTATGCATGTTTACACAGTTAGCGGTGCAGATATTTCAATGTTCATACAGACAGCGGTGCTGTTATTTCCATGTTCATCCAGATGGCTGTGTAGATATATCCATGTTCAAACAGATGGCGGTGAAGATATTTCCATTTTCATACAGATATCGGTGTAGATATTTCCATGTTCATAGAGATAGCGGTGTAGATATTTCCATGTTCATACAGATAGCGGTGCTGATATTTCTATGTTTATTCAGGTAGCGGTGTTGATATTTCCATGTTTATACAGATAGCGGTGTAGATATTTCCATGTTTATACAGATAACGGTGTAGGTATTTTCATGTTTATACAGATAGCGGTGTAGATATCTCCATCTTAATACAGATGGCGGTGTAGATATTTATATGTTCATACAGATGGCGGTGCAGATATTTCCATGTTCATTCAGATGGCGGTGTAGATATTTCCATGTTTATAGATATTGCGGTGTAGATATTTCCATGTGAAAAGAAATAGCTTTGTAGATATTTCCATGTACATGCAGAGAGCTGTGTAGATATTTCCATTTTCATGCAGATAGCGGTGTAGATATTTCCAAGTTCAAACAGATAGCTGTGTAGATATTTCCATGTTCATACAGATAGCGGTGTAGATATTTCCATGTTTATACAGATAGCGGTGAAGATGTATGCATGTTTGCACAGATAGTGGTGTAGATATTTCCATGTTCATACAGATAGCGGTGTAGATATTTCAATGTTCATACAGATAGCGGTGTAGATAATTCCATTTTCTTCCAGAAGGCTGTGTAGATATTTCCATGTTCATACAGATAGCGGTGCTGATATTTCCATGTTTATACAGGTAGCGGTGTAGATATTTCCACGTTTATACAGATAGCGGTGTAGATATTTCCATGTTTATACAGATAGCGGTGTAGATATTTCCATGTTTATACAGATAGCGGTGTAGATATCTCCATCTTAATACAGATGGCGGTGTAGATATTTATATGTTCATTCGGATGGCGGTGCAGATATTTCCATGTTCATACAGATGGCGGTGTAGATATTTCCATGTTTATAGAGATAGCGGTGTAGTTATTCCCATGTGTAAAGAAATAGCTTTGTAGATATTTCCGTGTATATGCAGATTGCTGTGTAGTTATTTCCATTTTCATGCAGATAGCGGTGTAGATATTTCCATGTTCAAACAGATAGCGGTGTAGATATTTCCATGTTCATACAGATAGCGGTGTAGTTATTTGCATGTTTATACAGATAGCGGTGAAGATGTATGCATGTTTGCACAGATAGCGGTGTAGATATTTCCATGTTCATACAGATAGCGGTGTAGATATTTCCATGTTCATACAGATAGCGGTGTAGATATTTCCATGTTCATACAGATAGCGGTGTAGATATTTCCATGTTCATACAGATAGCGGTGTAGATATTTCCATGTTCATCCAGAAGGCTGTGTAGATATTTCCATGTTCATACAGATAGCGGTGCTGATATTTCCATGTTTATATAGGTAGCGGTGTAGATATTTCCATGTTCATACAGATAGCGGTGTAGATATTTCCATGTTTATACAGATAGCGGTGTGGATATTTCCATGTTTATACAGATAGCGGTGTGGATATCTCCATCTTAATACAGATGGTGGTGTAGATATTTATATGTTCATGCAGATGGCGGTGCAGATATTTCCATGTTCATACAGATGGCGGTGTAGATATTTCTATGTTTATAGAGATAGCGGTGTAGTTATTTCCATGTGTAAAGGAATAGCTTTGTAGATATTTCCATGTATATGCAGATAGCTCTGTAGATATTTCCATTTTCATGCAGATAGCGGTGTAGATATTTCCTTGTTCATACAGATAGCGGTGGAGATATTTCCATGTTTATACAGATAGCGGTGAAGATGTATGCATGTTTACACAGATAGCGGTGTAGCTATTTCCATGTACATACAGATTGCGGTGTAGATATTTCCATGTTCATCCAGATGGCTGTGTAGATATATCCATGTTCATACAGATGGCGGTGAAGATATTTCCATGTTCATACAGATAGCTGTGTAGATATTTCCATGTTCATACAGATAGTGGTGTAGATATTTCCATGTTCATACAGATAGCGGTGTATCTATTTCCATGTTCATACATATAGCGGTGTAGATATTTCCATGTTCATCCAGATGGCTGTGTAGATATTTCCATGTTCATACAGATAGCGGTGCTGATATTTCCATGTTTATACAGGTAGCGGTGTAGATATTTCCATGTTTATACAGATAGCGGTGTAGATATTTCCATGTTTATACAGATAGCGGTGTAGATATTTCCATGTTTATACAGATAGCGGTGTAGATATCTCCATCTTAATACAGATGGCGGTGCAGATATTTATATGTTCATACAGATGGCGGTGAAGATATCTCCATGTTCATACAGATGGCGGTGTAGATATTTCCATGTTAATAGAGATAGCGGTGTAGTTATTTCCATGTGTAAAGAAATAGCTTTGTAGATATTTCCATGTATATGCAGATAGCTGTGTAGATATTTCCATGTTCATACAGATAGCGGTGCTGATATTTCCATGTTTATACAGGTAGCGGTGTAGATATTTCCACGTTTATACAGATAGCGGTGTAGATATTTCCATGTTTATACAGATAGCGGTGTAGATATTTCCATGTTTATACAGATAGCGGTGTAGATATCTCCATCTTAAGACAGATGGCGGTGTAGATATTTATATGTTCATTCGGATGGCGGTGCAGATATTTCCATGTTCATACAGATGGCGGTGTAGATATTTCCATGTTTATAGAGATAGCGGTGTAGTTATTCCCATGTGTAAAGAAATAGCTTTGTAGATATTTCCGTGTATATGCAGATAGCTGTGTAGTTATTTCCATTTTCATGCCGATAGCGGTGTAGATATTTCCATCTTCAAACAGATAGCGGTGTAGATATTTCCATGTTCATACAGATAGCGGTGTAGATATTTGCATGTTTATACAGATAGCGGTGAAGATGTATGCATGTTTCCACAGATAGCGGTGTAGATATTTCCATGTTCATACAGATAGCAGTGTAGATATTTCCATATTCATACAGATAGCGGTGTAGATATTTCCATGTTCATACAGAGAGCGGTGTAGATATTTCCATGTTCATACAGATAGCGGTGTAGATATTTCCATGTTCATCCAGAAGGCTGTGTAGATATTTCCATGTTCATACAGATAGCGGTGCTGATATTTCCATGTTTATATAGGTAGCGGTGTAGATATTTCCATGTTCATACAGATAGCGGTGTAGATATTGCCATGTTTATACAGATAGCGGTGTGGATATTTCCATTTTTATACAGATAGCGGTGTGGATATCTCCATCTTAATACAGATGGTGGTGTAGATATTTATATGTTCATGCAGATGGCGGTGCAGATATTTCCATGTTCATACAGATGGCGGTGTAGATATTTCTATGTTTATAGAGATAGCGGTGTAGTTATTTCCATGTGTAAAGGAATAGCTTTGTAGATATTTCCATGTATATGCAGATAGCTCTGTAGATATTTCCATTTTCATGCAGATAGCGGTGTAGATATTTCCATGTTCATACAGATAGCGGTGGAGATATTTCCATGTTTATACAGATAGCGGTGAAGATGTATGCATGTTTACACAGATAGCGGTGTAGCTATTTCCATGTACATACAGATTGCGGTGTAGATATTTCCATGTTCATCCAGATGGCTGTGTAGATATATCCATGTTCATACAGATGGCGGTGAAGATATTTCCATGTTCATACAGATAGCGGTGTAGATATTTCCATGTTCATACAGATAGTGGTGTAGATATTTCCATGTTCATACAGATAGCGGTGTATCTATTTCCATGTTCATACATATAGCGGTGTAGATATTTCCATGTTCATCCAGATGGCTGTGTAGATATTTCCATGTTCATACAGATAGCGGTGCTGATATTTCCATGTTTATACAGGTAGCGGTGTAGATATTTCCATGTTTATACAGATAGCGGTGTAGATATTTCCAAGTTTATACAGATAGCGGTGTAGATATTTCCATGTTTATACAGATAGCGGTGTAGATATCTCCATCTTAATACAGATGGCGGTGCAGATATTTATATGTTCATACAGATGGCGGTGAAGATATCTCCATGTTCATACAGATGGCGGTGTAGATATTTCCATGTTAATAGAGAGAGCGGTGTAGTTATTTCCATGTGTAAAGAAATAGCTTTGTAGATATTTCCATGTATATGCAGATAGCTGTGTAGATATTTCCATTTTCATGCAGATAGCGGAGTAGATATTTCCATGTTCAAACAGATAGCGGTGTAGATATATCCATGTTCATCCAGATGGCTGTGTAGTTATATCCATGTTCATACAGATGGCGGTGAAGATATTTCCGTGATCATACAGATAGCGGTGTAGATATTTCCATGTTCATACAGATAGCGGTGTAGACATTTCCATGTTCATATAGATTGCGGTGTAGCTATTTCCATGTTCATACAGATAGCGGTGTAGATATTTCCATGTTCATCCAGATGGCTGTGTAGATATTTCCATGTTCATACAGATAGCGGTGCTGATATTTCCATGTTTATACAGGTAGCGGTTTAGATATTCCCATGTTTATACAGATAGCGGTGTAGATATTTCCATGTTTATATAGATAGAGGTGAAGATGTATGCATGTTTACACAGTTAGCGGTGCAGATATTTCAATGTTCATACAGATAGCGGTGTAGATATTTCCATGTTCATCCAGATGGCTGTGTAGATATATCCATGTTCATTCAGATGGCGGTGAAGATATTTCCATGTTCATACAGATAGCGGTGTAGATATTTCCATGTTCATACAGATAGCTGTGTAGATATTTCCATGTTCATACAGACAGCGGTGTAGATATTTCCATGTTCATACAGATAGTGTTGTAGATATTTCCATGTTCATACAGATAGCGGTGTAGCTATTTCCATGTTCATACAGATAGCGGTGTAGATATTTACATGTTCATAGAGATAGCGGTGAAGATATTTCCATGTTCATACAATAGCGGTGCTGATATTTCCATGTTTATACAGGTAGCGGTGTAGATATTTCCATGTTTCTACAGATAGCGGTGTAGATATTTCCATGTTTATACAGATAGCGGTGTAGATATTTTCATGTTTATACAGATAGCGGTGTAGATATCTCCATCTTAATACAGATGGCGGTGTAGATATTTATATGTTCATACAGATGGCGGTGCAGATATTTCGATGTTCATACAGATGGCGGTGTAGATATTTCCATGTTTATAGAGACAGCGGTGTAGATATTTCCATGTGTAAAGAAACAGCTTTGTAAATATTTCCATGTATATGCAGATAGCTGTGTAGATATCTCCATTTTCATGCAGAGAGCGGTGTAGATATTTCCATGTTCAAACAGATAGCTGTGTAGATATTTCCATGTTCATACAGATAGCGGTGTAGATATTTCCATGTTTATACAGATAGCGGTGAAGATTTATGCATGTTAACACAGATAGCGGTGTAGATATTTCCAAGTTCATACAGATAGCGGTGTAGATATTTCCATGTTCATCCAGATGGCTGTGTAGATATATCCATGTTCATACAGATGGCGGTGAAGATATTTCCATGTTCATGCAGATAGCGGTGTAGATATTTCCATGTTCATACAGATAGCGGTGTAGACATTTCCATGTTCATACTGATAGCGGAGTAGCTATTTCCATGTTCATACAGATAGCGGTGTAGATATTTCCATGTTCATCCAGATGGCTGTGTAGATATGTCCATGTTCATACAGATGGTGGTGAAGATATTTCCATGTTCATACAGATGGCGGTGTAGATATTTCCATGTTCATACAGATAGCGGTGTAGATATTTCCATGTTCTTACAGACTGCGGTGCTGTTATTTCCATCTTCATCCAGATGGCTGTGTAGATATATCCATGTTCATACAGATGGGGGTGAAGATATTTCCATGTTCATACAGATATCGGTGTAGATATTTCCATGTTCATAGAGATAGCGGTGTAGATATTTCCATGTTCATACAGATAGCGGTGCAAATATTTCCATGTTTATTCAGGTAGCGGTGTTGATATTTCCATGTTTATACAGATAGCGGTGTAGATATTTCCATGTTTATACAGATAGCGGTGTAGATATTTCCATGTTTATACAGATAGCGGTGTAGATATCTCCATCTTAACACTGATGGCGGTGTAGATATTTATATGTTCATACAGATGGCGGTGCAGATATTTCCATGTTCATTCAGATGGCGGTGTAGATATTTCCATGTTTATATAGATTGCGGTGTAGATATTTCCATGTGTAAAGAAATAGCTTTGTAGATATTTCCATGTTCATCCAGATGGCTGTGTAGATATATCCATGTTCATTCAGATGGCGGTGAAGATATTTCCATGTTCATACAAATGGCGTTGTAGATATTTCCATGTTTATACAGATATCGGTGTAGATATTTCCAAGTTTATGCAGATAGCGGAGTAGATATCTCCATCTTAATACAGATGGCGGTGTAGATATTTATATGATCATACAGATGGCGGTGCAGATATTTCCATGTTCATACAGATGGCGGTGTGGATATTTCCATGTTTATAGAGATAGCGGTGTACTTATTTCCATGTGTAAAGAGATAGCTGTATAGATATTTCCATGTATATGCAGATAGCTTTGTAGATATTTCCATTTTCATGCAGATAGCGGTGTAGATATTTCCATGTTCAAACAGATAGCGGTGTAGATAGTTCCATGTTCATACAGATAGCAGTGTAGATATTTCCATGTTTAAACAAATAGTGGTGAAAATGTATACATGTTTACACAGATAGCGGTGTAGATATTTCCATGCTCATACAGATAGCGGTGTAGATATTTCCGTGTTCATCCAGATGGCTGTGTAGATATATCCATGTTCATACAGATGGCGGTGAAGATATTTCCATGTTCATACAGATAGCGGTGTAGATATTTCCATGTTCATACAGATAGCGGTGTAGATATTTCCATGTTCATACAGATAGCGGTGTAGCTATTTCCATGTTCATACAGACAGCGGTGCTGATATTTCCATGTTCATCCAGATGGCTGTGTAGATATATCTATGTTCATACAGATGGTATTGAAGATATTTCCATGTTCATACAGATATCGGTGTAGATATTTCCATGTTCATACACATAGCAGTGTAGGTATTTCCATGTTCATACAGATAGCGGTGCTGATATTTCCATGTTTGTACAGGTAGCGGTGTAGATATTTCCATGTTTATACAGATAGTGGTGTAGATATTTCCATGTTTATACAGATAGCGGTGTAGATATTTCCATGTTTATACAGATAGTGGTGTAGATATTTCCATGTTTATAGAGATAGCGGTGTAGTTATTTCCATTTGTAAAGAGATAGCTTTGTAGATATTTCCATGTATATGCAGATAGCTGTGTAGATATTTCCATTTTCATGCAGATAGCGGTGTAGATATTTCCATGTTCATACAGATAGCGGTGTAGATATTTCCATGTTCATACAGATAGCGGTGCTGATATTTCCATGTTTATACAGGTAGCGGTGTAGATATTTCCATGTTTATACAGGTAGCGGTGTAGATATTTCCATGTTTATACAGATAGCGGTGTAGATATTTCCATGTTTTTACAGATAGCGGTGTAGATATCTCCATCTTAATAGAGATGGCGGTGTAGATATTTATATGTTCATACAGATGGCGGTGCAGATATTTCCATGTTCATACAGATGGTGGTGTAGATATTTCCATGTTTATAGAGATAGCGGTGTAGTTATTTCCATGTGTAAAGAAATAGCTTTGTAGATATTTCCGTGTATATGCAGATACCGGTGTAGATATTTCCATTTTCATGCAGACAGCGGTGTAGATATTTCCATGTTCAAACAGATAGCGGTGTAGTTATTTCCATGTTCATACAGATAGCGGTGTAGATATTTCCATGTTTATACAGATAGCGGTGAAGATGTATGCATGTTTGCACAGATAGCGGTGTAGATATTTCCATGTTCATACATATAGCGATGTAGATATTTCCATGTTCATACAGATAGTGGTGTAGATATTTCCATGTTCGTACAGATAGCGGTGTAGATATTTCCATGTTCATACAGATAACGGTGTAGATATTTCCATGTTCATCCAGAAGGCTGTGTAGATATTTCCATGTTCATACACATAGCGGTGCTGATATTTCCATGTTTATATAGATAGCGGTGTAGATATTTCCATGTTTATACAGATAGCGGTGTAGATATCTCCATCTTAATACAGATGGCGGTGCAGATATTTATATGTTCATACAGATGGCGGTGAAGATATCTCCATGTTCATACAGATGGCGGTGTAGATATTTCCATGTTAATAGAGATAGCGGTGTAGTTATTTCCATGTGTAAAGAAATAGCTTTGTAGATATTTCCATGTATATGCAGATAGCTGTGTAGATATTTCCATTTTCATGCAGATAGCGGAGTAGATATTTCCATGTTCAAACAGATAGCGGTGTAGATATTTCCATGTTCATCCAGATGGCTGTGTAGTTATATCCATGTTCATACAGATGGCGGTGAAGATATTTCCGTGATCATACAGATAGCGGTGTAGATATTTCCATGTTCATACAGATAGCGGTGTAGACATTTCCATGTTCATACAGATTGCGGTGTAGCTATTTCCATGTTCATACAGATAGCGGTGTAGATATTTCCATGTTCATCCAGATGGCTGTGTAGAAATTTCCATGTTCATACAGATAGCGGTGCTGATATTTCCATGTTTATACAGGTAGCGGTTTAGATATTCCCATGTTTATACAGATAGCGGTTTAGATATTTCCATGTTTATATAGATAGAGGTGAAGATGTATGCATGTTTACACAGTTAGCGGTGCAGATATTTCAACGTTCATACAGACAGCGGTGCTGTTATTTCCATGTTCATCCAGATGGCTGTGTAGATATATCCATGTTCAAACAGATGGCGGTGAAGATATTTCCATTTTCATACGGATATCGGTGTAGATATTTCCATGTTCATAGAGATAGCGGTGTAGATATTTCCATGTTCATACAGATAGCGGTGCTGATATTTCTATGTTTATTCAGGTAGCGGTGTTGATATTTCCATGTTTATACAGATAGCGGTGTAGATATTTCCATGTTTATACAGATAACGGTGTAGGTATTTTCATGTTTATACAGATAGCGGTGTAGATATCTCCATCTTAATACAGATGGCGGTGTAGATATTTATATGTTCATACAGATGGCGGTGCAGATATTTCCATGTTCATTCAGATGGCGGTGTAGATATTTCCATGTTTATAGATATTGCGGTGTAGATATTTCCATGTGAAAAGAAATAGCTTTGTAGATATTTCCATGTACATGCAGAGAGCTGTGTAGATATTTCCATTTTCATGCAGATAGCGGTGTAGATATTTCCATGTTCAAACAGATAGCTGTGTAGATATTTCCATGTTCATACAGATAGCGGTGTAGATATTTCCATGTTTATACAGATAGCGGTGAAGATGTATGCATGTTTGCACAGATAGTGGTGTAGATATTTCCATGTTCATACAGATAGCTGTGTAGATATTTCAATGTTCATACAGATAGCGGTGTAGATATTTCCATTTTCTTCCAGAAGGCTGTGTAGATATTTCCATGTTCATACAGATAGCGGTGCTGATATTTCCATGTTTATACAGGTGGCGGTGTAGATATTTCCACGTTTATACAGATAGCGGTGTAGATATTTCCATGTTTATACAGATAGCGGTGTAGATATTTCCATGTTTATACAGATAGCGGTGTAGATATCTCCATCTTAATACAGATGGCGGTGTAGATATTTATATGTTCATTCGGATGGCGGTGCAGATATTTCCATGTTCATACAGATGGCGGTGTAGATATTTCCATGTTTATAGAGATAGCGGTGTAGTTATTCCCATGTGTAAAGAAATAGCTTTGTAGATATTTCCGTGTATATGCAGATTGCTGTGTAGTTATTTCCATTTTCATGCAGATAGCGGTGTAGATATTTCCATGTTCAAACAGATAGCGGTGTAGATATTTCCATGTTCATACAGATAGCGGTGTAGTTATTTGCATGTTTATACAGATAGCGGTGAAGATGTATGCATGTTTGCACAGATAGCGGTGTAGATATTTCCATGTTCATACAGATAGCGGTGTAGATATTTCCATGTTCATACAGATAGCGGTGTAGATATTTCCATGTTCATACAGATAGCGGTGTAGATATTTCCATGTTCATACAGATAGCGGTGTAGATATTTCCATGTTCATCCAGAAGGCTGTGTAGATATTTCCATGTTCATACAGATAGCGGTGCTGATATTTCCATGTTTATATAGGTAGCGGTGTAGATATTTCCATGTTCATACAGATAGCGGTGTAGATATTTCCATGTTTATACAGATAGCGGTGTGGATATTTCCATGTTTATACAGATAGCGGTGTGGATATCTCCATCTTAATACAGATGGTGGTGTAGATATTTATATGTTCATGCAGATGGCGGTGCAGATATTTCCATGTTCATACAGATGGCGGTGTAGATATTTCTATGTTTATAGAGATAGCGGTGTAGTTATTTCCATGTGTAAAGGAATAGCTTTGTAGATATTTCCATGTATATGCAGATAGCTCTGTAGATATTTCCATTTTCATGCAGATAGCGGTGTAGATATTTCCTTGTTCATACAGATAGCGGTGGAGATATTTCCATGTTTATACAGATAGCGGTGAAGATGTATGCATGTTTACACAGATAGCGGTGTAGCTATTTCCATGTACATACAGATTGCGGTGTAGATATTTCCATGTTCATCCAGATGGCTGTGTAGATATATCCATGTTCATACAGATGGCGGTGAAGATATTTCCATGTTCATACAGATAGCTGTGTAGATATTTCCATGTTCATACAGATAGTGGTGTAGATATTTCCATGTTCATACAGATAGCGGTGTAGATATTTCAATGTTCATACAGATAGCGGTGTAGATATTTCCATGTTCATCCAGATGGCTGTGTAGATATTTCCATGTTCATACAGATAGCGGTGCTGATATTTCCATGTTTATACAGGTAGCGGTGTAGATATTTCCACGTTTATACAGATAGCGGTGTAGATATTTCCATGTTTATACAGATAGCGGTGTAGATATTTCCATGTTTATACAGATAGCGGTGTAGATATCTCCATCTTAATACAGATGGCGGTGTAGATATTTATATGTTCATTCGGATGGCGGTGCAGATATTTCCATGTTCATACAGATGGCGGTGTAGATATTTCCATGTTTATAGAGATAGCGGTGTAGTTATTCCCATGTGTAAAGAAATAGCTTTGTAGATATTTCCGTGTATATGCAGATTGCTGTGTAGTTATTTCCATTTTCATGCAGATAGCGGTGTAGATATTTCCATGTTCAAACAGATAGCGGTGTAGATATTTCCATGTTCATACAGATAGCGGTGTAGTTATTTGCATGTTTATACAGATAGCGGTGAAGATGTATGCATGTTTGCACAGATAGCGGTGTAGATATTTCCATGTTCATACAGATAGCGGTGTAGATATTTCCATGTTCATACAGATAGCGGTGTAGATATTTCCATGTTCATACAGATAGCGGTGTAGATATTTCCATGTTCATACAGATAGCGGTGTAGATATTTCCATGTTCATCCAGAAGGCTGTGTAGATATTTCCATGTTCATACAGATAGCGGTGCTGATATTTCCATGTTTATATAGGTAGCGGTGTAGATATTTCCATGTTCATACAGATAGCGGTGTAGATATTTCCATGTTTATACAGATAGCGGTGTGGATATTTCCATGTTTATACAGATAGCGGTGTGGATATCTCCATCTTAATACAGATGGTGGTGTAGATATTTATATGTTCATGCAGATGGCGGTGCAGATATTTCCATGTTCATACAGATGGCGGTGTAGATATTTCTATGTTTATAGAGATAGCGGTGTAGTTATTTCCATGTGTAAAGGAATAGCTTTGTAGATATTTCCATGTATATGCAGATAGCTCTGTAGATATTTCCATTTTCATGCAGATAGCGGTGTAGATATTTCCTTGTTCATACAGATAGCGGTGGAGATATTTCCATGTTTATACAGATAGCGGTGAAGATGTATGCATGTTTACACAGATAGCGGTGTAGCTATTTCCATGTACATACAGATTGCGGTGTAGATATTTCCATGTTCATCCAGATGGCTGTGTAGATATATCCATGTTCATACAGATGGCGGTGAAGATATTTCCATGTTCATACAGATAGCTGTGTAGATATTTCCATGTTCATACAGATAGTGGTGTAGATATTTCCATGTTCATACAGATAGCGGTGTATCTATTTCCATGTTCATACATATAGCGGTGTAGATATTTCCATGTTCATCCAGATGGCTGTGTAGATATTTCCATGTTCATACAGATAGCGGTGCTGATATTTCCATGTTTATACAGGTAGCGGTGTAGATATTTCCATGTTTATACAGATAGCGGTGTAGATATTTCCATGTTTATACAGATAGCGGTGTAGATATTTCCATGTTTATACAGATAGCGGTGTAGATATCTCCATCTTAATACAGATGGCGGTGCAGATATTTATATGTTCATACAGATGGCGGTGAAGATATCTCCATGTTCATACAGATGGCGGTGTAGATATTTCCATGTTAATAGAGATAGCGGTGTAGTTATTTCCATGTGTAAAGAAATAGCTTTGTAGATATTTCCATGTATATGCAGATAGCTGTGTAGATATTTCCATGTTCATACAGATAGCGGTGCTGATATTTCCATGTTTATACAGGTAGCGGTGTAGATATTTCCACGTTTATACAGATAGCGGTGTAGATATTTCCATGTTTATACAGATAGCGGTGTAGATATTTCCATGTTTATACAGATAGCGGTGTAGATATCTCCATCTTAATACAGATGGCGGTGTAGATATTTATATGTTCATTCGGATGGCGGTGCAGATATTTCCATGTTCATACAGATGGCGGTGTAGATATTTCCATGTTTATAGAGATAGCGGTGTAGTTATTCCCATGTGTAAAGAAATAGCTTTGTAGATATTTCCGTGTATATGCAGATAGCTGTGTAGTTATTTCCATTTTCATGCAGATAGCGGTGTAGATATTTCCATGTTCAAACAGATAGCGGTGTAGATATTTCCATGTTCATACAGATAGCGGTGTAGATATTTGCATGTTTATACAGATAGCGGTGAAGATGTATGCATGTTTCCACAGATAGCGGTGTAGATATTTCCATGTTCATACAGATAGCGGTGTAGTTATTTCCATATTCATACAGATAGCGGTGTAGATATTTCCATGTTCATACAGAGAGCGGTGTAGATATTTCCATGTTCATACAGATAGCGGTGTAGATATTTCCATGTTCATCCAGAAGGCTGTGTAGATATTTCCATGTTCATACAGATAGCGGTGCTGATATTTCCATGTTTATATAGGTAGCGGTGTAGATATTTCCATGTTCATACAGATAGCGGTGTAGATATTTCCATGTTTATACAGATAGCGGTGTGGATATTTCCATGTTTATACAGATAGCGGTGTGGATATCTCCATCTTAATACAGATGGTGGTGTAGATATTTATATGTTCATGCAGATGGCGGTGCAGATATTTCCATGTTCATACAGATGGCGGTGTAGATATTTCTATGTTTATAGAGATAGCGGTGTAGTTATTTCCATGTGTAAAGGAATAGCTTTGTAGATATTTCCATGTATATGCAGATAGCTCTGTAGATATTTCCATTTTCATGCAGATAGCGGTGTAGATATTTCCTTGTTCATACAGATAGCGGTGGAGATATTTCCATGTTTATACAGATAGCGGTGAAGATGTATGCATGTTTACACAGATAGCGGTGTAGCTATTTCCATGTACATACAGATTGCGGTGTAGATATTTCCATGTTCATCCAGATGGCTGTGTAGATATATCCATGTTCATACAGATGGCGGTGAAGATATTTCCATGTTCATACAGATAGCTGTGTAGATATTTCCATGTTCATACAGATAGTGGTGTAGATATTTCCATGTTCATACAGATAGCGGTGTATCTATTTCCATGTTCATACATATAGCGGTGTAGATATTTCCATTTTCATCCAGATGGCTGTGTAGATATTTCCATGTTCATACAGATAGCGGTGCTGATATTTCCATGTTTATACAGGTAGCGGTGTAGATATTTCCATGTTTATACAGATAGCGGTGTAGATATTTCCATGTTTATACAGATAGCGGTGTAGATATTTCCATGTTTATACAGATAGCGGTGTAGATATCTCCATCTTAATACAGATGGCGGTGCAGATATTTATATGTTCATACAGATGGCGGTGAAGATATCTCCATGTTCATACAGATGGCGGTGTAGATATTTCCATGTTAATAGAGATAGCGGTGTAGTTATTTCCATGTGTAAAGAAATAGCTTTGTAGATATTTCCATGTATATGCAGATAGCTGTGTAGATATTTCCATGTTCATACAGATAGCGGTGCTGATATTTCCATGTTTATACAGGTAGCGGTGTAGATATTTCCACGTTTATACAGATAGCGGTGTAGATATTTCCATGTTTATACAGATAGCGGTGTAGATATTTCCATGTTTATACAGATAGCGGTGTAGATATCTCCATCTTAAGACAGATGGCGGTGTAGATATTTATATGTTCATTCGGATGGCGGTGCAGATATTTCCATGTTCATACAGATGGCGGTGTAGATATTTCCATGTTTATAGAGATAGCGGTGTAGTTATTCCCATGTGTAAAGAAATAGCTTTGTAGATATTTCCGTGTATATGCAGATAGCTGTGTAGTTATCTCCATTTTCATGCAGATAGCGGTGTAGATATTTCCATGTTCAAACAGATAGCGGTGTAGATATTTCCATGTTCATACAGATAGCGGTGTAGATATTTGCATGTTTATACAGATAGCGGTGAAGATGTATGCATGTTTCCACAGATAGCGGTGTAGATATTTCCATGTTCATACAGATAGCGGTGTAGATATTTCCATATTCATACAGATAGCGGTGTAGATATTTCCATGTTCATACAGAGAGCGGTGTAGATATTTCCATGTTCATACAGATAGCGGTGTAGATATTTCCATGTTCATCCAGAAGGCTGTGTAGATATTTCCATGTTCATACAGATAGCGGTGCTGATATTTCCATGTTTATATAGGTAGCGGTGTAGATATTTCCATGTTCATACAGATAGCGGTGTAGATATTTCCATGTTTATACTGATAGCGGTGTGGATATTTCCATTTTTATACAGATAGCGGTGTGGATATCTCCATCTTAATACAGATGGTGGTGTAGATATTTATATGTTCATGCAGATGGCGGTGCAGATATTTCCATGTTCATACAGATGGCGGTGTAGATATTTCTATGTTTATAGAGATAGCGGTGTAGTTATTTCCATGTGTAAAGGAATAGCTTTGTAGATATTTCCATGTATATGCAGATAGCTCTGTAGATATTTCCATTTTCATGCAGATAGCGGTGTAGATATTTCCATGTTCATACAGATAGCGGTGGAGATATTTCCATGTTTATACAGATAGCGGTGAAGATGTATGCATGTTTACACAGATAGCGGTGTAGCTATTTCCATGTACATACAGATTGCGGTGTAGATATTTCCATGTTCATCCAGATGGCTGTGTAGATATATCCATGTTCATACAGATGGCGGTGAAGATATTTCCATGTTCATACAGATAGCGGTGTAGATATTTCCATGTTCATACAGATAGTGGTGTAGATATTTCCATGTTCATACAGATAGCGGTGTATCTATTTCCATGTTCATACATATAGCGGTGTAGATATTTCCATGTTCATCCAGATGGCTGTGTAGATATTTCCATGTTCATACAGATAGCGGTGCTGATATTTCCATGTTTATACAGGTAGCGGTGTAGATATTTCCATGTTTATACAGATAGCGGTGTAGATATTTCCAAGTTTATACAGATAGCGGTGTAGATATTTCCATGTTTATACAGATAGCGGTGTAGATATCTCCATCTTAATACAGATGGCGGTGCAGATATTTATATGTTCATACAGATGGCGGTGAAGATATCTCCATGTTCATACAGATGGCGGTGTAGATATTTCCATGTTAATAGAGAGAGCGGTGTAGTTATTTCCATGTGTAAAGAAATAGCTTTGTAGATATTTCCATGTATATGCAGATAGCTGTGTAGATATTTCCATTTTCATGCAGATAGCGGAGTAGATATTTCCATGTTCAAACAGATAGCGGTGTAGATATATCCATGTTCATCCAGATGGCTGTGTAGTTATATCCATGTTCATACAGATGGCGGTGAAGATATTTCCGTGATCATACAGATAGCGGTGTAGATATTTCCATGTTCATACAGATAGCGGTGTAGACATTTCCATGTTCATATAGATTGCGGTGTAGCTATTTCCATGTTCATACAGATAGCGGTGTAGATATTTCCATGTTCATCCAGATGGCTGTGTAGATATTTCCATGTTCATACAGATAGCGGTGCTGATATTTCCATGTTTATACAGGTAGCGGTTTAGATATTCCCATGTTTATACAGATAGCGGTGTAGATATTTCCATGTTTATATAGATAGAGGTGAAGATGTATGCATGTTTACACAGTTAGCGGTGCAGATATTTCAATGTTCATACAGATAGCGGTGTAGATATTTCCATGTTCATCCAGATGGCTGTGTAGATATATCCATGTTCATTCAGATGGCGGTGAAGATATTTCCATGTTCATACAGATAGCGGTGTAGATATTTCCATGTTCATACAGATAGCTGTGTAGATATTTCCATGTTCATACAGACAGCGGTGTAGATATTTCCATGTTCATACAGATAGTGTTGTAGATATTTCCATGTTCATACAGATAGCGGTGTAGCTATTTCCATGTTCATACAGATAGCGGTGTAGATATTTACATGTTCATAGAGATAGCGGTGAAGATATTTCCATGTTCATACAATAGCGGTGCTGATATTTCCATGTTTATACAGGTAGCGGTGTAGATATTTCCATGTTTCTACAGATAGCGGTTTAGATATTTCCATGTTTATACAGATAGCGGTGTAGATATTTTCATGTTTATACAGATAGCGGTGTAGATATCTCCTTCTTAATACAGATGGCGGTGTAGATATTTATATGTTCATACAGATGGCGGTGCAGATATTTCGATGTTCATACAGATGGCGGTGTAGATATTTCCATGTTTATAGAGACAGCGGTGTAGATATTTCCATGTGTAAAGAAACAGCTTTGTAAATATTTCCATGTATATGCAGATAGCTGTGTAGATATCTCCATTTTCATGCAGATAGCGGTGTAGATATTTCCATGTTCAAACAGATAGCTGTGTAGATATTTCCATGTTCATACAGATAGCGGTGTAGATATTTCCATGTTTATACAGATAGCGGTGAAGATTTATGCATGTTACACAGATAGCGGTGTAGATATTTCCAAGTTCATACAGATAGCGGTGTAGATATTTCTATGTTCATCCAGATGGCTGTGTAGATATATCCATGTTCATACAGATGGCGGTGAAGATATTTCCATGTTCATGCAGATAGCGGTGTAGATATTTCCATGTTCATACAGATAGCGGTGTAGACATTTCCATGTTCATACTGATAGCGGAGTAGCTATTTCCATGTTCATACAGATAGCGGTGTAGATATTTCCATGTTCATCCAGATGGCTGTGTAGATATGTCCATGTTCATACAGATGGTGGTGAAGATATTTCCATGTTCATACAGATGGCGGTGTAGATATTTCCATGTTCATACAGATAGCGGTGTAGATATTTCCATGTTCTTACAGACTGCGGTGCTGTTATTTCCATCTTCATCCAGATGGCTGTGTAGATATATCCATGTTCATACAGATGGGGGTGAAGATATTTCCATGTTCATACAGATATCGGTGTAGATATTTCCATGTTCATAGAGATAGCGGTGTAGATATTTCCATGTTCATACAGATAGCGGTGCAAATATTTCCATGTTTATTCAGGTAGCGGTGTTGATATTTCCATGTTTATACAGATAGCGGTGTAGATATTTCCATGTTTATACAGATAGCGGTGTAGATATTTCCATGTTTATACAGATAGCGGTGTAGATATCTCCATCTTAACACTGATGGCGGTGTAGATATTTATATGTTCATACAGATGGCGGTGCAGATATTTCCATGTTCATTCAGATGGCGGTGTAGATATTTCCATGTTTATATAGATTGCGGTGTAGATATTTCCATGTGTAAAGAAATAGCTTTGTAGATATTTCCATGTTCATCCAGATGGCTGTGTAGATATATCCATGTTCATTCAGATGGCGGTGAAGATATTTCCATGTTCATACAAATGGCGTTGTAGATATTTCCATGTTTATACAGATATCGGTGTAGATATTTCCAAGTTTATGCAGATAGCGGAGTAGATATCTCCATCTTAATACAGATGGCGGTGTAGATATTTATATGATCATACAGATGGCGGTGCAGATATTTCCATGTTCATACAGATGGCGGTGTGGATATTTCCATGTTTATAGAGATAGCGGTGTACTTATTTCCATGTTTAAAGAGATAGCTGTATAGATATTTCCATGTATATGCAGATAGCATTGTAGATATTTCCATTTTCATGCAGATAGCGGTGTAGATATTTCCATGTTCAAACAGATAGCGGTGTAGATAGTTCCATGTTCATACAGATAGCAGTGTAGATATTTCCATGTTTAAACAAATAGTGGTGAAAATGTATACATGTTTACACAGATAGCGGTGTAGATATTTCCATGCTCATACAGATAGCGGTGTAGATATTTCCGTGTTCATCCAGATGGCTGTGTAGATATATCCATGTTCATACAGATGGCGGTGAAGATATTTCCATGTTCATACAGATAGCGGTGTAGATATTTCCATGTTCATACAGATAGCGGTGTAGATATTTCCATGTTCATACAGATAGCGGTGTAGCTATTTCCATGTTCATACAGACAGCGGTGCTGATATTTCCATGTTCATCCAGATGGCTGTGTAGATATATCTATGTTCATACAGATGGTATTGAAGATATTTCCATGTTCATACAGATATCGGTGTAGATATTTCCATGTTCATACACATAGCAGTGTAGGTATTTCCATGTTCATACAGATAGCGGTGCTGATATTTCCATGTTTGTACAGGTAGCGGTGTAGATATTTCCATGTTTATACAGATAGTGGTGTAGATATTTCCATGTTTATACAGATAGCGGTGTAGATATTTCCATGTTTATACAGATAGTGGTGTAGATATTTCCATGTTTATAGAGATAGCGGTGTAGTTATTTCCATTTGTAAAGAGATAGCTTTGTAGATATTTCCATGTATATGCAGATAGCTGTGTAGATATTTCCATTTTCATGCAGATAGCGGTGTAGATATTTCCATGTTCATACAGATAGCGGTGTAGATATTTCCATGTTCATACAGATAGCGGTGCTGATATTTCCATGTTTATACAGGTAGCGGTGTAGATATTTCCATGTTTATACAGGTAGCGGTGTAGATATTTCCATGTTTATACAGATAGCGGTGTAGATATTTCCATGTTTTTACAGATAGCGGTGTAGATATCTCCATCTTAATAGAGATGGCGGTGTAGATATTTATATGTTCATACAGATGGCGGTGCAGATATTTCCATGTTCATACAGATGGTGGTGTAGATATTTCCATGTTTATAGAGATAGCGGTGTAGTTATTTCCATGTGTAAAGAAATAGCTTTGTAGATATTTCCGTGTATATGCAGATACCGGTGTAGATATTTCCATTTTCATGCAGACAGCGGTGTAGATATTTCCATGTTCAAACAGATAGCGGTGTAGTTATTTCCATGTTCATACAGATAGCGGTGTAGATATTTCCATGTTTATACAGATAGCGGTGAAGATGTATGCATGTTTGCACAGATAGCAGTGTAGATATTTCCATGTTCATACATATAGCGATGTAGATATTTCCATGTTCATACAGATAGTGGTGTAGATATTTCCATGTTCGTACAGATAGCGGTGTAGATATTTCCATGTTCATACAGATAACGGTGTAGATATTTCCATGTTCATCCAGAAGGCTGTGTAGATATTTCCATGTTCATACACATAGCGGTGCTGATATTTCCATGTTTATACAGGTAGCGGTGTAGATATTTCCATGTTCATACAGATAGCGGTGTAGATATTTCCATGTTTATACAGATAGCGGTGTAGATATTTCCATGTTTATAGAGATAGCGGTGTAGATATCTCCATCTTAATACAGATGGCAGTGTATATATTTATATGTTCATACAGATGGCGGTGCAGATATTTCCATGTTCATACAGATGGCGGTGTAGATATTTCCATGTTTATAGAGACAGCGGTGTAGTTATTTCCAAGTGTAAAGAAATAGCTTTGTAGATATTTCCGTGTATATGCAGATAGCTGTGTAGATATTTCCATTTTCATGCAGATAGCGGTGTAGATATTTCCATGTTCAAACAGATAGCGGTGTAGATATTTCCATGTTCATACAGATAGCGGTGTAGATATTTCCATGTTTATACAGATAGCGGTGAAGATGTATGCATGTTTGCACAGATAGCGGTGTAGATATTTCCATGTTCATACAGATAGCGGTGTAGATATTTCCATGTTCATGCAGATAGTGGTGTAGATATTTCCATGTTCATACAGATAGCAGTGTAGCTATTTCCATGTTCATACAGATAGCGGTGTAGATATTTCCATGTTCATCCAGAAGGCTGTGAAGATATTTCCATGTTCATACAGATAGCGGTGCTGATATTTCCATGTTTATACAGGTAGCGGTGTAGATATTTCCATGTTCATACAGATAGCGTTGTAGATATTTCCATGTTCATCCAGAAGACTGTGTAGATATTTCCATGTTCATACAGATAGCGGTGCTGATATTTCCATGTTTATACAGGTAGCGGTGAAGATGTATGCATGTTTACACAGATAGCGGTGTAGATATTTCCATGTTCATTCAGATAGCGGTGTAGATATTTCCATGCTCATCCAGATGGCTGTGTAGATATATCCATGTTCATACAGATGGCGGTGAAGATATTTCCATGTTCATACAGATAGCGGTGTAGATCTTTCCATGTTCATACAGATAGCGGTGTAGATATTTCCATGTTCATTCAGATAGAGGTGTAGCTATTTCCATGTTCATACAGATTGCGGGGTAGATATTTCCATGTTCATCCAGATGGCTGTGTAGATATATCCATGTTCATACAAATGGCGGTGAAGATATTTCCATGTTCATACAGATAGCGGTGTAGATATTTCCATGTTCATACAGATAGTGGTGTAGATATTTCCATGTTCATACATATAGCGGTGTAGCTATTTCCATGTTTATACATATAGTGGTGTAGATATTTCCATGTTCATACATATAGCGGTGTAGATATTTCCATGTTCATCCAGATGGCTGTGTAGTTAAATCCATGTTCATACAGATGGCAGTGAAGATATTTCCATGGTCATACAGATAGCGGTGTAGATATTTCCATGTTCATACAGATAGCGGTGTAGATATTTCCATGTTTATACATATAGCGGAGTTGATATTTCCATGTTCATACATATAGCGGTGTAGATATTTCCATGTTCATCCAGATGGCTGTGTAGTTATATCCATGTTCATACAGATGGTGGTGAAGATATTTCCATGATCATACAGATAGCGGTGTAGATATTTCCATGTTCATACAGATAGCGGTGTAGGCATTTCCATGTTCATACAGATAGCGGTGTAGCTATTTCCATGTTCATACAGATAGCGGTGTAGATATTTCCATGTTCATCCAGATGGCTGTGTAGATATTTCCATGTTCATACAGGTAGCGGTGCTGATATTTCCATGTTTATACAGGTAGCGGTGTAGATATTCCCATGTTTATACAGATAGTGGTGTAGATATTTCCATTTTCATACAGATAGAGGTGAAGATGTATGCATGTTTACACAGTTAGCGGTGCAGATATTTCCATATTCATACAGATAGCGGTGTAGATATTTCCATGTTCATCCAGATGGCTGTGTAGATATATCCATGTTCATTTAGATGGTGGTGAAGATATTTCCATGTTCATAGAGATAGCGGTGTAGATATTTCCATGTTCACACAGATAGCTGTGTAGATATTTCCATGTTCATACAGACAGCGGTGTAGATATTTCCATGTTCATACAGATAGCGGTGTTACTATTTCCATGTTCATACAGATAGCGGTGTAGATATTTCCATGTTCATAGAGATAGCGGTGTAGATATTTCCATGTTCAAACAGATAGCGGTGCTGATATTTCCATGTTTATACAGGTAGCGGTGTAGATATTTCCGTGTTTATACAGATAGCTGTGTAGATATTTCCGTGTTTATACAGATAGCGGTGTAGATATTTTCATGTTTATACAGATAGCGGTGTAGATATCTCCATCTTAATACAGATGGCGGTGTAGATATTTATATGTTCATACAGATGTCGGTGCAGATATTTCCATGTTCATACAGATGGCGGTGTAGATATTCCCATTTTTATAGAGACTGCGGTGTAGATATTTCCATGTGTAAAGAAATAGCTTTGTAAATATTTCCATGTATATGCAGATAGCTGTGTAGATATTTCCATTTTCATGCAGATAGCGGTGTAGATATTTCGATGTTCAAACAGATTGCTGTGTAGATATTTCCATGTTAACACAGATAGCGGTGTAGATATTTCCAAGTTCATACAGATAGCGGTGTAGATATTTCCATGTTTATACAGATAGCGGTGTAGATATCTCCATCTTAATAGAGATGGCGGTGTAGATATTTATATGTTCATACAGATGGCGGTGCAGATATTTCCATGTTCATACAGATGGTGGTGTAGATATTTCCATGTTTATAGAGATAGCGGTGTAGTTATTTCCATGTGTAAAGAAATAGCTTTGTAGATATTTCTGTGTATATGCAGATACCTGTGTAGATATTTCCATTTTCATGCAGATAGCGGTGTAGATATTTCCATGTTCAAACAGATAGCGGTGTAGTTATTTCCATGTTCATACAGATAGCGGTGTATATATTTCCATGTTTATACAGATAGTGGTGAAGATGTATGCATGTTTGCACAGATAGCGGTGTAGATATTTCCATGTTAATACAGATAGTGATGTAGATATTTCCATGTTCATACAGATAGTGGTGTAGATATTTCCATGTTCATACAGATAGCGGTGTAGATATTTCCATGTTCATACAGATAGCGGTGTAGATATTTCCATGTTCATCCAGAAGGCTGTGTAGATATTTCCATGTTCATACACATAGCGGTGCTGATATTTCCATGTTTATACAGGTAGCGGTGTAGATATTTCCATGTTCATACAGATAGCGGTGTAGATATTTCCATGTTTATACAGATAGCGGTGTAGATATTTCCATGTTTATAGAGATAGCGGTGTAGATATCTCCATCTTAATACAGATGGCAGTGTATATATTTATATGTTCATACAGATGGCGGTGCAGATATTTCCATGTTCATACAGATGGCGGTGTAGATATTTCCATGTTTATAGAGATAGCGGTGTAGTTATTTCCAAGTGTAAAGAAATAGCTTTGTAGATATTTCCGTGTATATGCAGATAGCTGTGTAGATATTTCCATTTTCATGCAGATAGCGGTGTAGATATTTCCATGTTCAAACAGATAGCGGTGTAGATATTTCCATGTTCATACAGATAGCGGTGTAGATATTTCCATGTTTATACAGATAGCGGTGAAGATGTATGCATGTTTGCACAGATAGCAGTGTAGATATTTCCATGTTCATACAGATAGCGGTGTAGATATTTCCATGTTCATGCAGATAGTGGTGTAGATATTTCCATGTTCATACAGATAGCGGTGTAGCTATTTCCATGTTCATACAGATAGCGTTGCTGATATTTCAATGTTTATACAGGTAGCGGTGTAGATATTTCCATGTTCATACAGATAGCGGTGTAGATATTTCCATGTTCATCCAGAAGGCTGTGTAGATATTTCCATGTTCATACAGATAGCGGTGTAGATATTTCCATGTTCATACATATAGCGGAGTAGCTATTTCCATGTTCATACAGATAGCGGTGTAGATATTTGCATGTTTACACAGATAGCGGTGAAGATGTATGTATGTTAACACAGATAGCGGTGTAGATATTTCCATGTTCATACAGATAGCGGTGTAGATATTTCCATATTCATCCAGATGGCTGTGTAGATATATCCATGTTCATGCAGATGGCGGTGAAGATATTTCCATGTTCATACAGATAGCGGTGTAGATATTTCCATGTTCATTCAGATAGCGGTGTAGATATTTCGATGTTCATACAGATAGCGGTGTAGATATTTCCATGTTCATACAGATAGCGGTGTAGATATTTCCATGTTTATACATATAGCGGTGTAGATATTTCCATGTTCATACATATAGCGGTGTAGATATTTCCATGTTCATCCAGATGGCTGTGTAGTTATATCCATGTTCATACAGATGGCAGTGAAGATATTTCCATGGTCATACAGATAGCGGTGTAGATATTTCCATGTTCATACAGATAGCGGTGTAGATATTTCCATGTTTATACATATAGCGGTGTTGATATTTCCATGTTCATACATATAGCGGTGTAGATATTTCCATGTTCATCCAGATGGCTGTGTAGTTATATCCATGTTCATACAGATGGCGGTGAAGATATTTCCATGATCATACAGATAGCGGTGTAGATATTTCCATGTTCATACAGATAGCGGTGTAGACATTTCCATGTTCATACAGATAGCGGTGTAGCTATTTCCATGTTCATACAGATAGCGGTGTAGATATTTCCATGTTTATACAGATATCGGTGTAGATATTTCCAAGTTTATACAGATAGCGGAGTAAATATCTCCATCTTAATACAGATGGCGGTGTAGATATTTATATGATCATACAGATGGCGGTGCAGATATTTCTATGTTCATACAGATGGCGGTGTAGTTATTTCCATGTTTATAGAGATAGCGGTGTAGTTATTTCCATGTGTAAAGAAATATCTTTGTAGATATTTTCTTGTATATGCAGATAGCTGTGTAGATATTTCCATTTTCATGCAGATAGCGGTGTAGATATTTCCATGTTCAAACAGATAGCGGTGTAGATATTTCCATGTTCATACAGATAGCGGTGTAGATATTTGCATGTTTATACAGATAGCGGTGAAGATGTATGCATGTTTCCACAGATAGCGGTGTAGATATTTCCATGTTCATACAGATAGCGGTGTAGATATTTCCATATTCATACAGATAGCGGTGTAGATATTTCCATGTTCATACAGAGAGCGGTGTAGATATTTCCATGTTCATACAGATAGCGGTGTAGATATTTCCATGTTCATCCAGAAGGCTGTGTAGATATTTCCATGTTCATACAGATAGCGGTGCTGATATTTCCATGTTTATATAGGTAGCGGTGTAGATATTTCCATGTTCATACAGATAGCGGTGTAGATATTTCCATGTTTATACTGATAGCGGTGTGGATATTTCCATTTTTATACAGATAGCGGTGTGGATATCTCCATCTTAATACAGATGGTGGTGTAGATATTTATATGTTCATGCAGATGGCGGTGCAGATATTTCCATGTTCATACAGATGGCGGTGTAGATATTTCTATGTTTATAGAGATAGCGGTGTAGTTATTTCCATGTGTAAAGGAATAGCTTTGTAGATATTTCCATGTATATGCAGATAGCTCTGTAGATATTTCCATTTTCATGCAGATAGCGGTGTAGATATTTCCATGTTCATACAGATAGCGGTGGAGATATTTCCATGTTTATACAGATAGCGGTGAAGATGTATGCATGTTTACACAGATAGCGGTGTAGCTATTTCCATGTACATACAGATTGCGGTGTAGATATTTCCATGTTCATCCAGATGGCTGTGTAGATATATCCATGTTCATACAGATGGCGGTGAAGATATTTCCATGTTCATACAGATAGCGGTGTAGATATTTCCATGTTCATACAGATAGTGGTGTAGATATTTCCATGTTCATACAGATAGCGGTGTATCTATTTCCATGTTCATACATATAGCGGTGTAGATATTTCCATGTTCATCCAGATGGCTGTGTAGATATTTCCATGTTCATACAGATAGCGGTGCTGATATTTCCATGTTTATACAGGTAGCGGTGTAGATATTTCCATGTTTATACAGATAGCGGTGTAGATATTTCCAAGTTTATACAGATAGCGGTGTAGATATTTCCATGTTTATACAGATAGCGGTGTAGATATCTCCATCTTAATACAGATGGCGGTGCAGATATTTATATGTTCATACAGATGGCGGTGAAGATATCTCCATGTTCATACAGATGGCGGTGTAGATATTTCCATGTTAATAGAGAGAGCGGTGTAGTTATTTCCATGTGTAAAGAAATAGCTTTGTAGATATTTCCATGTATATGCAGATAGCTGTGTAGATATTTCCATTTTCATGCAGATAGCGGAGTAGATATTTCCATGTTCAAACAGATAGCGGTGTAGATATATCCATGTTCATCCAGATGGCTGTGTAGTTATATCCATGTTCATACAGATGGCGGTGAAGATATTTCCGTGATCATACAGATAGCGGTGTAGATATTTCCATGTTCATACAGATAGCGGTGTAGACATTTCCATGTTCATATAGATTGCGGTGTAGCTATTTCCATGTTCATACAGATAGCGGTGTAGATATTTCCATGTTCATCCAGATGGCTGTGTAGATATTTCCATGTTCATACAGATAGCGGTGCTGATATTTCCATGTTTATACAGGTAGCGGTTTAGATATTCCCATGTTTATACAGATAGCGGTGTAGATATTTCCATGTTTATATAGATAGAGGTGAAGATGTATGCATGTTTACACAGTTAGCGGTGCAGATATTTCAATGTTCATACAGATAGCGGTGTAGATATTTCCATGTTCATCCAGATGGCTGTGTAGATATATCCATGTTCATTCAGATGGCGGTGAAGATATTTCCATGTTCATACAGATAGCGGTGTAGATATTTCCATGTTCATACAGATAGCTGTGTAGATATTTCCATGTTCATACAGACAGCGGTGTAGATATTTCCATGTTCATACAGATAGTGTTGTAGATATTTCCATGTTCATACAGATAGCGGTGTAGGTATTTCCATGTTCATACAGATAGCGGTGTAGATATTTACATGTTCATAGAGATAGCGGTGAAGATATTTCCATGTTCATACAATAGCGGTGCTGATATTTCCATGTTTATACAGGTAGCGGTGTAGATATTTCCATGTTTCTACAGATAGCGGTTTAGATATTTCCATGTTTATACAGATAGCGGTGTAGATATTTTCATGTTTATACAGATAGCGGTGTAGATATCTCCTTCTTAATACAGATGGCGGTGTAGATATTTATATGTTCATACAGATGGCGGTGCAGATATTTCGATGTTCATACAGATGGCGGTGTAGATATTTCCATGTTTATAGAGACAGCGGTGTAGATATTTCCATGTGTAAAGAAACAGCTTTGTAAATATTTCCATGTATATGCAGATAGCTGTGTAGATATCTCCATTTTCATGCAGATAGCGGTGTAGATATTTCCATGTTCAAACAGATAGCTGTGTAGATATTTCCATGTTCATACAGATAGCGGTGTAGATATTTCCATGTTTATACAGATAGCGGTGAAGATTTATGCATGTTACACAGATAGCGGTGTAGATATTTCCAAGTTCATACAGATAGCGGTGTAGATATTTCTATGTTCATCCAGATGGCTGTGTAGATATATCCATGTTCATACAGATGGCGGTGAAGATATTTCCATGTTCATGCAGATAGCGGTGTAGATATTTCCATGTTCATACAGATAGCGGTGTAGACATTTCCATGTTCATACTGATAGCGGAGTAGCTATTTCCATGTTCATACAGATAGCGGTGTAGATATTTCCATGTTCATCCAGATGGCTGTGTAGATATGTCCATGTTCATACAGATGGTGGTGAAGATATTTCCATGTTCATACAGATGGCGGTGTAGATATTTCCATGTTCATACAGATAGCGGTGTAGATATTTCCATGTTCTTACAGACTGCGGTGCTGTTATTTCCATCTTCATCCAGATGGCTGTGTAGATATATCCATGTTCATACAGATGGGGGTGAAGATATTTCCATGTTCATACAGATATCGGTGTAGATATTTCCATGTTCATAGAGATAGCGGTGTAGATATTTCCATGTTCATACAGATAGCGGTGCAAATATTTCCATGTTTATTCAGGTAGCGGTGTTGATATTTCCATGTTTATACAGATAGCGGTGTAGATATTTCCATGTTTATACAGATAGCGGTGTAGATATTTCCATGTTTATACAGATAGCGGTGTAGATATCTCCATCTTAACACTGATGGCGGTGTAGATATTTATATGTTCATACAGATGGCGGTGCAGATATTTCCATGTTCATTCAGATGGCGGTGTAGATATTTCCATGTTTATATAGATTGCGGTGTAGATATTTCCATGTGTAAAGAAATAGCTTTGTAGATATTTCCATGTTCATCCAGATGGCTGTGTAGATATATCCATGTTCATTCAGATGGCGGTGAAGATATTTCCATGTTCATACAAATGGCGTTGTAGATATTTCCATGTTTATACAGATATCGGTGTAGATATTTCCAAGTTTATGCAGATAGCGGAGTAGATATCTCCATCTTAATACAGATGGCGGTGTAGATATTTATATGATCATACAGATGGCGGTGCAGATATTTCCATGTTCATACAGATGGCGGTGTGGATATTTCCATGTTTATAGAGATAGCGGTGTACTTATTTCCATGTTTAAAGAGATAGCTGTATAGATATTTCCATGTATATGCAGATAGCATTGTAGATATTTCCATTTTCATGCAGATAGCGGTGTAGATATTTCCATGTTCAAACAGATAGCGGTGTAGATAGTTCCATGTTCATACAGATAGCAGTGTAGATATTTCCATGTTTAAACAAATAGTGGTGAAAATGTATACATGTTTACACAGATAGCGGTGTAGATATTTCCATGCTCATACAGATAGCGGTGTAGATATTTCCGTGTTCATCCAGATGGCTGTGTAGATATATCCATGTTCATACAGATGGCGGTGAAGATATTTCCATGTTCATACAGATAGCGGTGTAGATATTTCCATGTTCATACAGATAGCGGTGTAGATATTTCCATGTTCATACAGATAGCGGTGTAGCTATTTCCATGTTCATACAGACAGCGGTGCTGATATTTCCATGTTCATCCAGATGGCTGTGTAGATATATCTATGTTCATACAGATGGTATTGAAGATATTTCCATGTTCATACAGATATCGGTGTAGATATTTCCATGTTCATACACATAGCAGTGTAGGTATTTCCATGTTCATACAGATAGCGGTGCTGATATTTCCATGTTTGTACAGGTAGCGGTGTAGATATTTCCATGTTTATACAGATAGTGGTGTAGATATTTCCATGTTTATACAGATAGCGGTGTAGATATTTCCATGTTTATACAGATAGTGGTGTAGATATTTCCATGTTTATAGAGATAGCGGTGTAGTTATTTCCATTTGTAAAGAGATAGCTTTGTAGATATTTCCATGTATATGCAGATAGCTGTGTAGATATTTCCATTTTCATGCAGATAGCGGTGTAGATATTTCCATGTTCATACAGATAGCGGTGTAGATATTTCCATGTTCATACAGATAGCGGTGCTGATATTTCCATGTTTATACAGGTAGCGGTGTAGATATTTCCATGTTTATACAGGTAGCGGTGTAGATATTTCCATGTTTATACAGATAGCGGTGTAGATATTTCCATGTTTTTACAGATAGCGGTGTAGATATCTCCATCTTAATAGAGATGGCGGTGTAGATATTTATATGTTCATACAGATGGCGGTGCAGATATTTCCATGTTCATACAGATGGTGGTGTAGATATTTCCATGTTTATAGAGATAGCGGTGTAGTTATTTCCATGTGTAAAGAAATAGCTTTGTAGATATTTCCGTGTATATGCAGATACCGGTGTAGATATTTCCATTTTCATGCAGACAGCGGTGTAGATATTTCCATGTTCAAACAGATAGCGGTGTAGTTATTTCCATGTTCATACAGATAGCGGTGTAGATATTTCCATGTTTATACAGATAGCGGTGAAGATGTATGCATGTTTGCACAGATAGCGGTGTAGATATTTCCATGTTCATACATATAGCGATGTAGATATTTCCATGTTCATACAGATAGTGGTGTAGATATTTCCATGTTCGTACAGATAGCGGTGTAGATATTTCCATGTTCATACAGATAACGGTGTAGATATTTCCATGTTCATCCAGAAGGCTGTGTAGATATTTCCATGTTCATACAGATAGCGGTGCTGATATTTCCATGTTTATACAGGTAGCGGTGTAGATATTTCCATGTTTATACAGGTAGCGGTGTAGATATTTCCATGTTTATACAGATAGCGGTGTAGATATTTCCATGTTTTTACAGATAGCGGTGTAGATATCTCCATCTTAATAGAGATGGCGGTGTAGATATTTATATGTTCATACAGATGGCGGTGCAGATATTTCCATGTTCATACAGATGGTGGTGTAGATATTTCCATGTTTATAGAGATAGCGGTGTAGTTATTTCCATGTGTAAAGAAATAGCTTTGTAGATATTTCCGTGTATATGCAGATACCGGTGTAGATATTTCCATTTTCATGCAGACAGCGGTGTAGATATTTCCATGTTCAAACAGATAGCGGTGTAGTTATTTCCATGTTCATACAGATAGCGGTGTAGATATTTCCATGTTTATACAGATAGCGGTGAAGATGTATGCATGTTTGCACAGATAGCGGTGTAGATATTTCCATGTTCATACATATAGCGATGTAGATATTTCCATGTTCATACAGATAGTGGTGTAGATATTTCCATGTTCGTACAGATAGCGGTGTAGATATTTCCATGTTCATACAGATAACGGTGTAGATATTTCCATGTTCATCCAGAAGGCTGTGTAGATATTTCCATGTTCATACACATAGCGGTGCTGATATTTCCATGTTTATACAGGTAGCGGTGTAGATATTTCCATGTTCATACAGATAGCGGTGTAGATATTTCCATGTTTATACAGATAGCGGTGTAGATATTTCCATGTTTATAGAGATAGCGGTGTAGATATCTCCATCTTAATACAGATGGCAGTGTATATATTTATATGTTCATACAGATGGCGGTGCAGATATTTCCATGTTCATACAGATGGCGGTGTAGATATTTCCATGTTTATAGAGACAGCGGTGTAGTTATTTCCAAGTGTAAAGAAATAGCTTTGTAGATATTTCCGTGTATATGCAGATAGCTGTGTAGATATTTCCATTTTCATGCAGATAGCGGTGTAGATATTTCCATGTTCAAACAGATAGCGGTGTAGATATTTCCATGTTCATACAGATAGCGGTGTAGATATTTCCATGTTTATACAGATAGCGGTGAAGATGTATGCATGTTTGCACAGATAGCGGTGTAGATATTTCCATGTTCATACAGATAGCGGTGTAGATATTTCCATGTTCATGCAGATAGTGGTGTAGATATTTCCATGTTCATACAGATAGCAGTGTAGCTATTTCCATGTTCATACAGATAGCGGTGTAGATATTTCCATGTTCATCCAGAAGGCTGTGAAGATATTTCCATGTTCATACAGATAGCGGTGCTGATATTTCCATGTTTATACAGGTAGCGGTGTAGATATTTCCATGTTCATACAGATAGCGTTGTAGATATTTCCATGTTCATCCAGAAGACTGTGTAGATATTTCCATGTTCATACAGATAGCGGTGCTGATATTTCCATGTTTATACAGGTAGCGGTGAAGATGTATGCATGTTTACACAGATAGCGGTGTAGATATTTCCATGTTCATTCAGATAGCGGTGTAGATATTTCCATGCTCATCCAGATGGCTGTGTAGATATATCCATGTTCATACAGATGGCGGTGAAGATATTTCCATGTTCATACAGATAGCGGTGTAGATCTTTCCATGTTCATACAGATAGCGGTGTAGATATTTCCATGTTCATTCAGATAGAGGTGTAGCTATTTCCATGTTCATACAGATTGCGGGGTAGATATTTCCATGTTCATCCAGATGGCTGTGTAGATATATCCATGTTCATACAAATGGCGGTGAAGATATTTCCATGTTCATACAGATAGCGGTGTAGATATTTCCATGTTCATACAGATAGTGGTGTAGATATTTCCATGTTCATACATATAGCGGTGTAGCTATTTCCATGTTTATACATATAGTGGTGTAGATATTTCCATGTTCATACATATAGCGGTGTAGATATTTCCATGTTCATCCAGATGGCTGTGTAGTTAAATCCATGTTCATACAGATGGCAGTGAAGATATTTCCATGGTCATACAGATAGCGGTGTAGATATTTCCATGTTCATACAGATAGCGGTGTAGATATTTCCATGTTTATACATATAGCGGAGTTGATATTTCCATGTTCATACATATAGCGGTGTAGATATTTCCATGTTCATCCAGATGGCTGTGTAGTTATATCCATGTTCATACAGATGGTGGTGAAGATATTTCCATGATCATACAGATAGCGGTGTAGATATTTCCATGTTCATACAGATAGCGGTGTAGGCATTTCCATGTTCATACAGATAGCGGTGTAGCTATTTCCATGTTCATACAGATAGCGGTGTAGATATTTCCATGTTCATCCAGATGGCTGTGTAGATATTTCCATGTTCATACAGGTAGCGGTGCTGATATTTCCATGTTTATACAGGTAGCGGTGTAGATATTCCCATGTTTATACAGATAGTGGTGTAGATATTTCCATTTTCATACAGATAGAGGTGAAGATGTATGCATGTTTACACAGTTAGCGGTGCAGATATTTCCATATTCATACAGATAGCGGTGTAGATATTTCCATGTTCATCCAGATGGCTGTGTAGATATATCCATGTTCATTTAGATGGTGGTGAAGATATTTCCATGTTCATAGAGATAGCGGTGTAGATATTTCCATGTTCACACAGATAGCTGTGTAGATATTTCCATGTTCATACAGACAGCGGTGTAGATATTTCCATGTTCATACAGATAGCGGTGTTACTATTTCCATGTTCATACAGATAGCGGTGTAGATATTTCCATGTTCATAGAGATAGCGGTGTAGATATTTCCATGTTCAAACAGATAGCGGTGCTGATATTTCCATGTTTATACAGGTAGCGGTGTAGATATTTCCGTGTTTATACAGATAGCTGTGTAGATATTTCCGTGTTTATACAGATAGCGGTGTAGATATTTTCATGTTTATACAGATAGCGGTGTAGATATCTCCATCTTAATACAGATGGCGGTGTAGATATTTATATGTTCATACAGATGTCGGTGCAGATATTTCCATGTTCATACAGATGGCGGTGTAGATATTCCCATTTTTATAGAGACTGCGGTGTAGATATTTCCATGTGTAAAGAAATAGCTTTGTAAATATTTCCATGTATATGCAGATAGCTGTGTAGATATTTCCATTTTCATGCAGATAGCGGTGTAGATATTTCGATGTTCAAACAGATTGCTGTGTAGATATTTCCATGTTAACACAGATAGCGGTGTAGATATTTCCAAGTTCATACAGATAGCGGTGTAGATATTTCCATGTTTATACAGATAGCGGTGTAGATATCTCCATCTTAATAGAGATGGCGGTGTAGATATTTATATGTTCATACAGATGGCGGTGCAGATATTTCCATGTTCATACAGATGGTGGTGTAGATATTTCCATGTTTATAGAGATAGCGGTGTAGTTATTTCCATGTGTAAAGAAATAGCTTTGTAGATATTTCTGTGTATATGCAGATACCTGTGTAGATATTTCCATTTTCATGCAGATAGCGGTGTAGATATTTCCATGTTCAAACAGATAGCGGTGTAGTTATTTCCATGTTCATACAGATAGCGGTGTATATATTTCCATGTTTATACAGATAGTGGTGAAGATGTATGCATGTTTGCACAGATAGCGGTGTAGATATTTCCATGTTAATACAGATAGTGATGTAGATATTTCCATGTTCATACAGATAGTGGTGTAGATATTTCCATGTTCATACAGATAGCGGTGTAGATATTTCCATGTTCATACAGATAGCGGTGTAGATATTTCCATGTTCATCCAGAAGGCTGTGTAGATATTTCCATGTTCATACACATAGCGGTGCTGATATTTCCATGTTTATACAGGTAGCGGTGTAGATATTTCCATGTTCATACAGATAGCGGTGTAGATATTTCCATGTTTATACAGATAGCGGTGTAGATATTTCCATGTTTATAGAGATAGCGGTGTAGATATCTCCATCTTAATACAGATGGCAGTGTATATATTTATATGTTCATACAGATGGCGGTGCAGATATTTCCATGTTCATACAGATGGCGGTGTAGATATTTCCATGTTTATAGAGATAGCGGTGTAGTTATTTCCAAGTGTAAAGAAATAGCTTTGTAGATATTTCCGTGTATATGCAGATAGCTGTGTAGATATTTCCATTTTCATGCAGATAGCGGTGTAGATATTTCCATGTTCAAACAGATAGCGGTGTAGATATTTCCATGTTCATACAGATAGCGGTGTAGATATTTCCATGTTTATACAGATAGCGGTGAAGATGTATGCATGTTTGCACAGATAGCAGTGTAGATATTTCCATGTTCATACAGATAGCGGTGTAGATATTTCCATGTTCATGCAGATAGTGGTGTAGATATTTCCATGTTCATACAGATAGCGGTGTAGCTATTTCCATGTTCATACAGATAGCGTTGCTGATATTTCAATGTTTATACAGGTAGCGGTGTAGATATTTCCATGTTCATACAGATAGCGGTGTAGATATTTCCATGTTCATCCAGAAGGCTGTGTAGATATTTCCATGTTCATACAGATAGCGGTGTAGATATTTCCATGTTCATACATATAGCGGAGTAGCTATTTCCATGTTCATACAGATAGCGGTGTAGATATTTGCATGTTTACACAGATAGCGGTGAAGATGTATGTATGTTAACACAGATAGCGGTGTAGATATTTCCATGTTCATACAGATAGCGGTGTAGATATTTCCATATTCATCCAGATGGCTGTGTAGATATATCCATGTTCATGCAGATGGCGGTGAAGATATTTCCATGTTCATACAGATAGCGGTGTAGATATTTCCATGTTCATTCAGATAGCGGTGTAGATATTTCGATGTTCATACAGATAGCGGTGTAGATATTTCCATGTTCATACAGATAGCGGTGTAGATATTTCCATGTTTATACATATAGCGGTGTAGATATTTCCATGTTCATACATATAGCGGTGTAGATATTTCCATGTTCATCCAGATGGCTGTGTAGTTATATCCATGTTCATACAGATGGCAGTGAAGATATTTCCATGGTCATACAGATAGCGGTGTAGATATTTCCATGTTCATACAGATAGCGGTGTAGATATTTCCATGTTTATACATATAGCGGTGTTGATATTTCCATGTTCATACATATAGCGGTGTAGATATTTCCATGTTCATCCAGATGGCTGTGTAGTTATATCCATGTTCATACAGATGGCGGTGAAGATATTTCCATGATCATACAGATAGCGGTGTAGATATTTCCATGTTCATACAGATAGCGGTGTAGACATTTCCATGTTCATACAGATAGCGGTGTAGCTATTTCCATGTTCATACAGATAGCGGTGTAGATATTTCCATGTTTATACAGATATCGGTGTAGATATTTCCAAGTTTATACAGATAGCGGAGTAAATATCTCCATCTTAATACAGATGGCGGTGTAGATATTTATATGATCATACAGATGGCGGTGCAGATATTTCTATGTTCATACAGATGGCGGTGTAGTTATTTCCATGTTTATAGAGATAGCGGTGTAGTTATTTCCATGTGTAAAGAAATATCTTTGTAGATATTTTCTTGTATATGCAGATAGCTGTGTAGATATTTCCATTTTCATGCAGATAGCGGTGTAGATATTTCCATGTTCAAACAGATAGCGGTGTAGATATTTCCATGTTCATACAGATAGCGGTGTAGATATTTGCATGTTTATACAGATAGCGGTGAAGATGTATGCATGTTTGCACAGATAGCGGTGTAGATATTTCCATGTTCATACAGATAGCGGTGTAGATATTTCCATGTTCATACAGATAGCGGTGTAGATATTTCCATGTTCATACAGATAGCGGTGTAGATATTTCCATGTTCATACAGATAGCGGTGTAGATATTTCCATGTTCATCCAGAAGGCTGTGTAGATATTTCCATGTTCATACAGATAGCGGTGCTGATATTTCCATGTTTATACAGGTAGCGGTGTAGATATTTCCACGTTTATACAGATAGCGGTGTAGATAAATCCATCTTAATACAGATGGCGGTGTAGATATTTATATGTTGATTCGGATGGCGGTGCAGATATTTCCATGTTCATACAGATGGCGGTGTAGATATTTCCATGTTCATAGAGATAGCGGTTTAGTTATTTCCATGTGTAAAGAAATAGCTTTGTAGATATTTCCGTGTATATGCAGATAGCTGTGTAGTTATTTCCATTTTCATGCAGATAGCGGTGTAGATATTTCCATGTTCAAACAGATAGCGGTGTAGATATTTCCATGTTCATACAGATAGCGGTGTAGATATTTGCATGTTTATACAGATAGCGGTGAAGATGTATGCATGTTTGCACAGATAGCGGTGTAGATATTTCCATGTTCATACAGATAGCGGTGTAGCTATTTCCATGTTCATACAGATAGTGGTGTAGATATTTCCATGTTCATCCAGATGGGTGTGTAGATATTTCCATGTTCATAGAGATAGCGGTGCTGATATTTCCATGTTTATACAGGTAGCGGTGTTGATATTTCCATGTTTATACAGATAGAGGTGAAGATGTATGCATGTTTACACAGTTAGCGGTGCAGATATTTCCATGTTCATACAGATAGCGGTGTAGATATTTCCATGTTCATACAGAGAGCGGTGTAGATATTTCCATGTTCATCCAGATGGCTGTGTAGATATATCCATGTTCATTCAGATAGCGGTGTAGATATTTCCATGTTCATACAGACAGCGGTGCTGTTATTTCCATGTTCATCCGGATGGCTGTGTAGATATATCCATGTTCATACAGATGGCGGTGAAGATATTTCCATTTTCATACAGATATCGGTGTAGATATTTCCATGTTCATAGAGATAGCGGTGTAGATATTTCCATGTTCATACAGATAGCGGTGCTGATATTTCCATGTTTATTCAGGTAGCGGTGTTGATATTTCCATGTTTATACAGATAGCGGTGTAGATATTTCCATGTTTTTACAGATAACGGTGTAGGTATTTTCATGTTTATACAGATAGCGGTGTAGATATCTCCATCTTAATACAGATGGCGGTGTAGATATTTATATGTTCATACAGATGGCGGTGCAGATATTTCCATGTTCATTCAGATGGCGGTGTAGATATTTCCATGTTTATAGATATTGCGGTGTAGATATTTCCATGTGAAAAGAAATAGCTTTGTAGATATTTCCATGTACATGCAGAGAGCTGTGTAGATATTTCCATTTTCATGCAGATAGCGGTGTAGATATTTCCATGTTCAAACAGATAGCTGTGTAGATATTTCCATGTTCATACAGATAGCGGTGTAGATATTTCCATGTTTATACAGATAGCGGTGAAGATGTATGCATGTTTGCACAGATAGTGGTGTAGATATTTCCATGTTCATACAGATAGCGGTGTAGATATTTCAATGTTCATACAGATAGCGGTGTAGATATTTCCATTTTCTTCCAGAAGGCTGTGTAGATATTTCCATGTTCATACAGATAGCGGTGCTGATATTTCCATGTTTATACAGGTAGCGGTGTAGATATTTCCACGTTTATACAGATAGCGGTGTAGATATTTCCATGTTTACACAGATAGCGGTGTAGATATTTCCATGTTAATACAGATAGCGGTGTAGATATCTCCATCTTAATACAGATGGCGGTGTAGATACTTATATGTTCATTCGGACGGCGGTGCAGATATTTCCATGTTCATACAGATGGCGGTGTAGATATTTCCATGTTTATAGAGATAGCGGTGTAGTTATTTCCATGTGTAAAGAAATAGCTTTGTAGATATTTCCGTGTATATGCAGATAGCTGTGTAGTTATTTCCATTTTCATGCAGATAGCGGTGTAGATATTTCCATGTTCATCCAGATGGCTGTGTAGATATATCCATGTTCATACAAATGGCGGTGAAGATATTTCCATGTTCATACAGATAGCGGTGTAGATATTTCCATGTTCATACAGATAGTGGTGTAGATATTTCCATGTTCATACATATAGCGGTGTAGCTATTTCCATGTTTATACATATAGTGGTGTAGATATTTCCATGTTCATACATATAGCGGTGTAGATATTTCCATGTTCATCCAGATGGCTGTGTAGTTAAATCCATGTTCATACAGATGGCAGTGAAGATATTTCCATGGTCATACAGATAGCGGTGTAGATATTTAGATGTTCATACAGATAGCGGTGTAGATATTTCCATGTTTATACATATAGCGGAGTTGATATTTCCATGTTCATACATATAGCGGTGTAGATATTTCCATGTTCATCCAGATGGCTGTGTAGTTATATCCATGTTCATACAGATGGTGGTGAAGATATTTCCATGATCATACAGATAGCGGTGTAGATATTTCCATGTTCATACAGATAGCGGTGTAGGCATTTCCATGTTCATACAGATAGCGGTGTAGCTATTTCCATGTTCATACAGATAGCGGTGTAGATATTTCCATGTTCATCCAGATGGCTGTGTAGATATTTCCATGTTCATACAGGTAGCGGTGCTGATATTTCCATGTTTATACAGGTAGCGGTGTAGATATTCCCATGTTTATACAGATAGTGGTGTAGATATTTCCATTTTCATACAGATAGAGGTGAAGATGTATGCATGTTTACACAGTTAGCGGTGCAGATATTTCCATATTCATACAGATAGCGGTGTAGATATTTCCATGTTCATCCAGATGGCTGTGTAGATATATCCATGTTCATTTAGATGGTGGTGAAGATATTTCCATGTTCATAGAGATAGCGGTGTAGATATTTCCATGTTCACACAGATAGCTGTGTAGATATTTCCATGTTCATACAGACAGCGGTGTAGATATTTCCATGTTCATACAGATAGCGGTGTTACTATTTCCATGTTCATACAGATAGCGGTGTAGATATTTCCATGTTCATAGAGATAGCGGTGTAGATATTTCCATGTTCAAACAGATAGCGGTGCTGATATTTCCATGTTTATACAGGTAGCGGTGTAGATATTTCCGTGTTTATACAGATAGCTGTGTAGATATTTCCATGTTTATACAGATAGCGGTGTAGATATTTTCATGTTTATACAGATAGCGGTGTAGATATCTCCATCTTAATACAGATGGCGGTGTAGATATTTATATGTTCATACAGATGTCGGTGCAGATATTTCCATGTTCATACAGATGGCGGTGTAGATATTCCCATTTTTATAGAGACTGCGGTGTAGATATTTCCATGTGTAAAGAAATAGCTTTGTAAATATTTCCATGTATATGCAGATAGCTGTGTAGATATTTCCATTTTCATGCAGATAGCGGTGTAGATATTTCGATGTTCAAACAGATTGCTGTGTAGATATTTCCATGTTAACACAGATAGCGGTGTAGATATTTCCAAGTTCATACAGATAGCGGTGTAGATATTTCCATGTTTATACAGATAGCGGTGTAGATATCTCCATCTTAATAGAGATGGCGGTGTAGATATTTATATGTTCATACAGATGGCGGTGCAGATATTTCCATGTTCATACAGATGGTGGTGTAGATATTTCCATGTTTATAGAGATAGCGGTGTAGTTATTTCCATGTGTAAAGAAATAGCTTTGTAGATATTTCTGTGTATATGCAGATACCTGTGTAGATATTTCCATTTTCATGCAGATAGCGGTGTAGATATTTCCATGTTCAAACAGATAGCGGTGTAGTTATTTCCATGTTCATACAGATAGCGGTGTATATATTTCCATGTTTATACAGATAGTGGTGAAGATGTATGCATGTTTGCACAGATAGCGGTGTAGATATTTCCATGTTAATACAGATAGTGATGTAGATATTTCCATGTTCATACAGATAGTGGTGTAGATATTTCCATGTTCATACAGATAGCGGTGTAGATATTTCCATGTTCATACAGATAGCGGTGTAGATATTTCCATGTTCATCCAGAAGGCTGTGTAGATATTTCCATGTTCATACACATAGCGGTGCTGATATTTCCATGTTTATACAGGTAGCGGTGTAGATATTTCCATGTTCATACAGATAGCGGTGTAGATATTTCCATGTTTATACAGATAGCGGTGTAGATATTTCCATGTTTATAGAGATAGCGGTGTAGATATCTCCATCTTAATACAGATGGCAGTGTATATATTTATATGTTCATACAGATGGCGGTGCAGATATTTCCATGTTCATACAGATGGCGGTGTAGATATTTCCATGTTTATAGAGATAGCGGTGTAGTTATTTCCAAGTGTAAAGAAATAGCTTTGTAGATATTTCCGTGTATATGCAGATAGCTGTGTAGATATTTCCATTTTCATGCAGATAGCGGTGTAGATATTTCCATGTTCAAACAGATAGCGGTGTAGATATTTCCATGTTCATACAGATAGCGGTGTAGATATTTCCATGTTTATACAGATAGCGGTGAAGATGTATGCATGTTTGCACAGATAGCAGTGTAGATATTTCCATGTTCATACAGATAGCGGTGTAGATATTTCCATGTTCATGCAGATAGTGGTGTAGATATTTCCATGTTCATACAGATAGCGGTGTAGCTATTTCCATGTTCATACAGATAGCGTTGCTGATATTTCAATGTTTATACAGGTAGCGGTGTAGATATTTCCATGTTCATACAGATAGCGGTGTAGATATTTCCATGTTCATCCAGAAGGCTGTGTAGATATTTCCATGTTCATACAGATAGCGGTGTAGATATTTCCATGTTCATACATATAGCGGAGTAGCTATTTCCATGTTCATACAGATAGCGGTGTAGATATTTGCATGTTTACACAGATAGCGGTGAAGATGTATGTATGTTAACACAGATAGCGGTGTAGATATTTCCATGTTCATACAGATAGCGGTGTAGATATTTCCATATTCATCCAGATGGCTGTGTAGATATATCCATGTTCATGCAGATGGCGGTGAAGATATTTCCATGTTCATACAGATAGCGGTGTAGATATTTCCATGTTCATTCAGATAGCGGTGTAGATATTTCGATGTTCATACAGATAGCGGTGTAGATATTTCCATGTTCATACAGATAGCGGTGTAGATATTTCCATGTTTATACATATAGCGGTGTAGATATTTCCATGTTCATACATATAGCGGTGTAGATATTTCCATGTTCATCCAGATGGCTGTGTAGTTATATCCATGTTCATACAGATGGCAGTGAAGATATTTCCATGGTCATACAGATAGCGGTGTAGATATTTCCATGTTCATACAGATAGCGGTGTAGATATTTCCATGTTTATACATATAGCGGTGTTGATATTTCCATGTTCATACATATAGCGGTGTAGATATTTCCATGTTCATCCAGATGGCTGTGTAGTTATATCCATGTTCATACAGATGGCGGTGAAGATATTTCCATGATCATACAGATAGCGGTGTAGATATTTCCATGTTCATACAGATAGCGGTGTAGACATTTCCATGTTCATACAGATAGCGGTGTAGCTATTTCCATGTTCATACAGATAGCGGTGTAGATATTTCCATGTTTATACAGATATCGGTGTAGATATTTCCAAGTTTATACAGATAGCGGAGTAAATATCTCCATCTTAATACAGATGGCGGTGTAGATATTTATATGATCATACAGATGGCGGTGCAGATATTTCTATGTTCATACAGATGGCGTTGTAGTTATTTCCATGTTTATAGAGATAGCGGTGTAGTTATTTCCATGTGTAAAGAAATATCTTTGTAGATATTTTCTTGTATATGCAGATAGCTGTGTAGATATTTCCATTTTCATGCAGATAGCGGTGTAGATATTTCCATGTTCAAACAGATAGCGGTGTAGATATTTCCATGTTCATACAGATAGCGGTGTAGATATTTGCATGTTTATACAGATAGCGGTGAAGATGTATGCATGTTTGCACAGATAGCGGTGTAGATATTTCCATGTTCATACAGATAGCGGTGTAGATATTTCCATGTTCATACAGATAGCGGTGTAGATATTTCCATGTTCATACAGATAGCGGTGTAGATATTTCCATGTTCATACAGATAGCGGTGTAGATATTTCCATGTTCATCCAGAAGGCTGTGTAGATATTTCCATGTTCATACAGATAGCGGTGCTGATATTTCCATGTTTATACAGGTAGCGGTGTAGATATTTCCACGTTTATACAGATAGCGGTGTAGATAAATCCATCTTAATACAGATGGCGGTGTAGATATTTATATGTTCATTCGGATGGCGGTGCAGATATTTCCATGTTCATACAGATGGCGGTGTAGATATTTCCATGTTCATAGAGATAGCGGTTTAGTTATTTCCATGTGTAAAGAAATAGCTTTGTAGATATTTCCGTGTATATGCAGATAGCTGTGTAGTTATTTCCATTTTCATGCAGATAGCGGTGTAGATATTTCCATGTTCAAACAGATAGCGGTGTAGATATTTCCATGTTCATACAGATAGCGGTGTAGATATTTGCATGTTTATACAGATAGCGGTGAAGATGTATGCATGTTTGCACAGATAGCGGTGTAGATATTTCCATGTTCATACAGATAGCGGTGTAGCTATTTCCATGTTCATACAGATAGTGGTGTAGATATTTCCATGTTCATCCAGATGGGTGTGTAGATATTTCCATGTTCATAGAGATAGCGGTGCTGATATTTCCATGTTTATACAGGTAGCGGTGTTGATATTTCCATGTTTATACAGATAGAGGTGAAGATGTATGCATGTTTACACAGTTAGCGGTGCAGATATTTCCATGTTCATACAGATAGCGGTGTAGATATTTCCATGTTCATACAGAGAGCGGTGTAGATATTTCCATGTTCATCCAGATGGCTGTGTAGATATATCCATGTTCATTCAGATAGCGGTGTAGATATTTCCATGTTCATACAGACAGCGGTGCTGTTAGTTCCATGTTCATCCGGATGGCTGTGTAGATATATCCATGTTCATACAGATGGCGGTGAAGATATTTCCATTTTCATACAGATATCGGTGTAGATATTTCCATGTTCATAGAGATAGCGGTGTAGATATTTCCATGTTCATACAGATAGCGGTGCTGATATTTCCATGTTTATTCAGGTAGCGGTGTTGACATTTCCATGTTTATACAGATAGCGGTGTAGATATTTCCATGTTTTTACAGATAACGGTGTAGGTATTTTCATGTTTATACAGATAGCGGTGTAGATATCTCCATCTTAATACAGATGGCGGTGTAGATATTTATATGTTCATACAGATGGCGGTGCAGATATTTCCATGTTCATTCAGATGGCGGTGTAGATATTTCCATGTTTATAGATATTGCGGTGTAGATATTTCCATGTGAAAAGAAATAGCTTTGTAGATATTTCCATGTACATGCAGAGAGCTGTGTAGATATTTCCATTTTCATGCAGATAGCGGTGTAGATATTTCCATGTTCAAACAGATAGCTGTGTAGATATTTCCATGTTCATACAGATAGCGGTGTAGATATTTCCATGTTTATACAGATAGCGGTGAAGATGTATGCATGTTTGCACAGATAGTGGTGTAGATATTTCCATGTTCATACAGATAGCGGTGTAGATATTTCAATGTTCATACAGATAGCGGTGTAGATATTTCCATTTTCTTCCAGAAGGCTGTGTAGATATTTCCATGTTCATACAGATAGCGGTGCTGATATTTCCATGTTTATACAGGTAGCGGTGTAGATATTTCCACGTTTATACAGATAGCGGTGTAGATATTTCCATGTTTACACAGATAGCGGTGTAGATATTTCCATGTTAATACAGATAGCGGTGTAGATATCTCCATCTTAATACAGATGGCGGTGTAGATACTTATATGTTCATTCGGACGGCGGTGCAGATATTTCCATGTTCATACAGATGGCGGTGTAGATATTTCCATGTTTATAGAGATAGCGGTGTAGTTATTTCCATGTGTAAAGAAATAGCTTTGTAGATATTTCCGTGTATATGCAGATAGCTGTGTAGTTATTTCCATTTTCATGCAGATAGCGGTGTAGATATTTCCATGTTCAAACAGATAGCGGTGTAGATATTTCCATGTTCATACAGATAGCGGTGTAGATATTTGCATGTTTATACAGATAGCGGTGAAGATGTATGCATGTTTGCACAGATAGCGGTGTAGATATTTCCATGTTCATACAGATAGCAGTGTAGCTATTTCCATGTTCATACAGATAGTGGTGTAGATATTTCCATGTTCATCCAGATGGCTGTGTAGATATTTCCATGTTCATACAGATAGCGGTGCTGATATTTCCATGTTTATACAGGTAGCGGTGTTGATATTTCCATGTTTATACAGATAGAGGTGAAGATGTATGCATGTTTACACAGTTAGCGGTGCAGATATTTCCATGTTCATACAGATAGCGGTGTAGATATTTCCATGTTCATACAGAGAGCGGTGTAGATATTTCCATGTTCATCCAGATGGCTGTGTAGATATATCCATGTTCATTCAGATAGCGGTGTAGATATTTCCATGTTAATACAGACAGCGGTGCTGTTATTTCCATTTTCATCCGGATGGCTGTGTAGATATATCCATGTTCATACAGATGGCGGTGAAGATATTTCCATTTTCATACAGATATCGGTGTAGATATTTCCATGTTCATAGAGATAGCGGTGTAGATATTTCCATGTTCATACAGATAGCGGTGCTGATATTTCCATGTTTATTCAGGTAGCGGTGTTGATATTTCCAAGTTTATACAGATAGCGGTGTAGATATTTCCATGTTTATACAGATAACGGTGTAGGTATTTTCATGTTTATACAGATAGCGGTGTAGATATCTCCATCTTAATACAGATGGCGGTGTAGATATTTATATGTTCATACAGATGGCGGTGCAGATATTTCCATGTTCATTCAGATGGCGGTGTAGATATTTCCATGTTTATAGATATTGCGGTGTAGATATTTCCATGTGAAAAGAAATAGCTTTGTAGATATTTCCATGTACATGCAGAGAGCTGTGTAGATATTTCCATTTTCATGCAGATAGCGGTGTAGATATTTCCATGTTCAAACAGATAGCTGTGTAGATATTTCCATGTTCATACAGATAGCGGTGTAGATATTTCCATGTTTATACAGATAGCGGTGAAGATGTATGCATGTTTGCACAGATAGTGGTGTAGATATTTCCATGTTCATACAGATAGCGGTGTAGATATTTCAATGTTCATACAGATAGCGGTGTAGATATTTCCATTTTCTTCCAGAAGGCTGTGAAGATATTTCCATGTTCATACAGATAGCGGTGCTGATATTTCCATGTTTATACAGGTAGCGGTGTAGATATTTCCACGTTTATACAGATAGCGGTGTAGATATTTCCATGTTTATACAGATAGCGGTGTAGATATTTCCATGTTAATACAGATAGCGGTGTAGATATCTCCATCTTAATACAGATGGCGGTGTAGATACTTATATGTTCATTCGGATGGCGGTGCAGATATTTCCATGTTCATACAGATGGCGGTGTAGATATTTCCATGTTTATAGAGATAGCGGTGTAGTTATTTCCATGTGTAAAGAAATAGCTTTGTAGATATTTCCGTGTATATGCAGATAGCTGTGTAGTTATTTCCATTTTCATGCAGATAGCGGTGTAGATATTTCCATGTTCAAACAGATAGCGGTGTAGATATTTCCATGTTCATACAGATAGCGGTGTAGATATTTGCATGTTTATACAGATAGCGGTGAAGATGTATGCATGTTTGCACAGATAGCGGTGTAGATATTTCCATGTTCATACAGATAGCAGTGTAGCTATTTCCATGTTCATACAGATAGTGGTGTAGATATTTCCATGTTCATCCAGATGGCTGTGTAGATATTTCCATGTTCATACAGATAGCTGTGCTGATATTTCCATGTTTATACAGGTAGCGGTGTAGATATTTCCATGTTTATACAGATAGAGGTGAAGATGTATGCATGTTTACACAGTTAGCGGTGCAGATATTTCCATGTTCATACAGATAGCGGTGTAGATATTTCCATGTTCATACAGAGAGCGGTGTAGATATTTCCATGTTCATCCAGATGGCTGTGTAGATATATCCATGTTCATTCAGATAGCGGTGTAGATATTTCCATGTTCATACAGACAGCGGTGCTGTTATTTCCATGTTCATCCAGATGGCTGTGTAGATATATCCATGTTCAAACAGATGGCGGTGAAGATATTTCCATTTTCATACAGATATCGGTGTAGATATTTCCATGTTCATAGAGATAGCGGTGTAGATATTTCCATGTTCATACAGATAGCGGTGCTGATATTTCTATGTTTATTCAGGTAGCGGTGTTGATATTTCCATGTTTATACAGATAGCGGTGTAGATATTTCCATGTTTATACAGATAACGGTGTAGGTATTTTCATGTTTATACAGATAGCGGTGTAGATATCTCCATCTTAATACAGATGGCGGTGTAGATATTTATATGTTCATACAGATGGCGGTGCAGATATTTCCATGTTCATTCAGATGGCGGTGTAGATATTTCCATGTTTATAGATATTGCGGTGTAGATATTTCCATGTGAAAAGAAATAGCTTTGTAGATATTTCCATGTACATGCAGAGAGCTGTGTAGATATTTCCATTTTCATGCAGATAGCGGTGTAGATATTTCCATGTTCAAACAGATAGCTGTGTAGATATTTCCATGTTCATACAGATAGCGGTGTAGATATTTCCATGTTTATACAGATAGCGGTGAAGATGTATGCATGTTTGCACAGATAGTGGTGTAGATATATCCATGTTCATACAGATAGCGGTGTAGATATTTCAATGTTCATACAGATAGCGGTGTAGATAATTCCATTTTCTTCCAGAAGGCTGTGTAGATATTTCCATGTTCATACAGATAGCGGTGCTGATATTTCCATGTTTATACAGGTAGCGGTGTAGATATTTCCACGTTTATACAGATAGCGGTGTAGATATTTCCATGTTTATACAGATAGCGGTGTAGATATTTCCATGTTTATACAGATAGCGGTGTAGATATCTCCATCTTAATACAGATGGCGGTGTAGATATTTATATGTTCATTCGGATGGCGGTGCAGATATTTCCATGTTCATACAGATGGCGGTGTAGATATTTCCATGTTTATAGAGATAGCGGTGTAGTTATTCCCATGTGTAAAGAAATAGCTTTGTAGATATTTCCGTGTATATGCAGATAGCTGTGTAGTTATTTCCATTTTCATGCAGATAGCGGTGTAGATATTTCCATGTTCAAACAGATAGCGGTGTAGATATTTCCATGTTCATACAGATAGCGGTGTAGATATTTGCATGTTTATACAGATAGCGGTGAAGATGTATGCATGTTTGCACAGATAGCGGTGTAGATATTTCCATGTTCATACAGATAGCGGTGAAGATATTTCCATGTTCATACAGATAGCGGTGTAGATATTTCCATGTTCATACAGATAGCGGTGTAGATATTTCCATGTTCATCCAGAAGGCTGTGTAGATATTTCCATGTTCATACAGATAGCGGTGCTGATATTTCCATGTTTATATAGGTAGCGGTGTAGATTTTTCCATGTTCATACAGATAGCGGTGTAGATATTTCCATGTTCATACAGATAGCGGTGGAGATATTTCCATGTTTATACAGATAGCGGTGAAGATGTATGCATGTTTACACAGATAGCGGTGTAGCTATTTCCATGTTCATACAGATTGCGGTGTAGATATTTCCATGTTCATCCAGATGGCTGTGTAGATATATCCATGTTCATACAGATGGCGGTGAAGATATTTCCATGTTCATACAGATAGCGGTGTAGATATTTCCATGTTCATACAGATAGTGGTGTAGATATTTCCATGTTCATACAGATAGCGGTGTATCTATTTCCATGTTCATACATATAGCGGTGTAGATATTTCCATGTTCATCCAGATGGCTGTGTAGATATTTCCATGTTCATACAGATAGCGGTGCTGATATTTCCATGTTTATACAGGTAGCGGTGTAGATATTTCCATGTTTATACAGATAGCGGTGTAGATATTTCCATGTTTATACAGATAGCGGTGTAGATATTTCCATGTTTATACAGATAGCGGTGTACATATCTCCATCTTAATACAGATGGCGGTGCAGATATTTATATGTTCATACAGATGGCGGTGAAGATATCTCCATGTTCATACAGATGGCGGTGTAGATATTTCCATGTTAATAGAGATAGCGGTGTAGTTATTTCCATGTGTAAAGAAATAGCTTTGTAGATATTTCCATGTATATGCAGATAGCTGTGTAGATATTTCCATGTATATGCAGATAGCTGTGTAGATATTTCCATTTTCATGCAGATAGCGGAGTAGATATTTCCATGTTCAAACAGATAGCGGTGTAGATATTTCCATGTTCATCCAGATGGCTGTGTAGTTATATCCATGTTCATACAGATGGCGGTGAAGATATTTCCGTGATCATACAGATAGCGGTGTAGATATTTCCATGTTCATACAGATAGCGGTGTAGACATTTCCATGTTCATACAGATAACGGAGAAGCTATTTCCATGTTCATACAGATAGCGGTGTAGATATTTCCATGTTCATCTAGATGGCTGTGTAGATATTTCCATGTTCATACAGATAGCGGTGCTGATATTTCCATGTTTATACAGGTAGCGGTTTAGATATTCCCATGTTTATACGGATAGCGGTGTAGATATTTCCATGTTTATATAGATAGAGGTGAAGATGTATGCATGTTTACACAGTTAGCGGTGCAGATATTTCAATGTTCATACAAACAGCGGTGCTGTTATTTCCATGTTCATCCAGATGGCTGTGTAGATATATCCATGTTCAAACAGATGGCGGTGAAGATATTTCCATTTTCATACAGATATCGGTGTAGATATTTCCATGTTCATAGAGATTGCGGTGTAGATATTTCCATGTTCATACAGATAGCGGTGCTGATATTTCCATGTTTATTCAGGTAGCGGTGTTGATATTTCCATGTTTATACAGATAGCGGTGTAGCTATTTCCATGTTCATACAGATAACGGTGTAGGTATTTTCATGTTTATACAGATAGCGGTGTAGATATCTCCATCTTAATACAGATGGCGGTGTAGATATTTATATGTTCATACAGATGGCGGTGCAGTTATTTCCATGTTCATTCAGATGGCGGTGTAGATATTTCCATGTTTATAGATATTGCGGTGTAGATATTTCCATGTGAAAAGAAATAGCTTTGTAGATATTTCCATGTACATGCAGAGAGCTGTGTAGATATTTCCATTTTCATGCAGATAGCGGTGTAGATATTTCCATGTTCAAACAGATAGCTGTGTAGATATTTCCATGTTCATACAGATAGCGGTGTAGATATTTCCATGTTTATACAGATAGCGGTGAAGATGTATGCATGTTTGCACAGATAGTGGTGTAGATATTTCCATGTTCATACAGATAGCGGTGTAGATATTTCAATGTTCATACAGATAGCGGTGTAGATATTTCCATTTTCTTCCAGAAGGCTGTGTAGATATTTCCATGTTCATACAGATAGCGGTGCTGATATTTCCATGTTTATACAGGTAGCGGTGTAGATATTTCCACATTTATACAGATAGAGGTGTAGGTATTTCCATGTTTATACAGATACCGGTGTAGATATTTCCATGTTTATACAGATAGCGGGGTAGATATCTCCATCTTAATACAGATGGCGGTGCAGATATTTCCATGTTCATTCAGATGGCGGTGTAGATATTTCCATGTTTATATAGATTGCGGTGTAGATATTTCCATGTGTAAAGAAATAGCTTTGAAGATATTTCCATGTTCATCCAGATGGCTGTGTAGATATATCCATGTTCATTCAGATGGCGGTGAAGATATTTCCATGTTCATACAGATAGCGGTGTCGATATTTCCATGTTCATACAGATAGCTGTGTAGATATATCCATGTTCATACAGATGGCGGTGAAGATATTTCCATGTTCATACAGATAGCGGTGTAGATATTTCCAAGTTCATACAGATAGCGGCGTAGGTATTTCCATGTTCATACAGATAGCGGTGTAGCTATTTAAATGTTCGTACAGATAGCGGTGTAGATATTTCCATGTTCATCCAGATGGGTGTGTAGATAAATCCATGTTCATACAGATGGCGGTGAAGATATTTCCATGTTCATACAAATTGCGTTGTAGATATTTCCATGTTTATACAGATATCGGTGTAGATATTTCCAAGTTTATGCAGATAGCGGAGTAGATATCTCCATCTTAATACAGATGGCGGTGTAGATATTTATATGATCATACAGACGGCGGTGCAGATATTTCCATGTTCATACAGATGGCGGTGTGGATATTTCCATGTTTATAGAGATAGCGGTGTACTTATTTCCATGTGTAAAGAGATAGCTGTATAGATATTTCCATGTATATGCAGATAGCTTTGTAGATATTTCCATTTTCATGCAGATAGCGGTGTAGATATTTCCATGTTCAAACAGATAGCGGTGTAGATAGTTCCATGTTCATACAGATAGCAGTGTAGATATTTCCATGTTTAAACAAATAGTGGTGAAAATGTATACATGTTTACACAAATAGCGGTGTAGATATTTCCATGCTCATACAGATAGCGGTGTAGATATTTCCGTGTTCATCCAGATGGCTGTGTAGATATATCCATGTTCATACAGATGGCGGTGAAGATATTTCCATGTTCATACAGATAACGGTGTAGATATTTCCATGTTCATCCAGAAGGCTGTGTAGATATTTCCATGTTCATACACATAGCGGTGCTGATATTTCCATGTTTATACAGGTAGCGGTGTAGATATTTCCATGTTCATACAGATAGCGGTGTAGATATTTCCATGTTTATACAGATAGCGGTGTAGATATTTCCATGTTTATAGAGATAGCGGTGTAGATATCTCCATCTTAATACAGATGGCAGTGTATATATTTATATGTTCATACAGATGGCGGTGCAGATATTTCCATGTTCATACAGATGGCGGTGTAGATATTTCCATGTTTATAGAGATAGCGGTGTAGTTATTTCCATGTGTAAAGAAATAGCATTGTAGATATTTCCGTGTATATGCAGATACCGGTGTAGATATTTCCATTTTCATGCAGATAGCGGTGTAGATATTTCCATGTTCAAACAGATAGCGGTGTAGTTATTTCCATGTTCATACAGATAGCGGTGTAGATATTTGCATGTTTATACAGATAGCGGTGAAGATGTATGCATGTTTGCACAGATAGCGGTGTAGATATTTTCATGTTCATACAGATAGCGATGTAGATATTTCCATGTTCATACAGATAGTGGTGTAGATATTTCCATGTTCATACAGATAGCGGTGTAGATATTTCCATGTTCATACAGATAACGGTGTAGATATTTCCATGTTCATCCAGAAGGCTGTGTAGATATTTCCATGTTCATACACATAGCGGTGCTGATATTTCCATGTTTATACAGGTAGCGGTGTAGATATTTCCATGTTCATACAGATAGCGGTGTAGATATTTCCATGTTTATACAGATAGCGGTGTAGATATTTCCATGTTTATAGAGATAGCGGTGTAGATATCTCCATCTTAATACAGATGGCAGTGTATATATTTATATGTTCATACAGATGGCGGTGCAGATATTTCCATGTTCATACAGATGGCGGTGTAGATATTTCCATGTTTATAGAGATAGCGGTGTAGTTATTTCCAAGTGTAAAGAAATAGCTTTGTAGATATTTCCGTGTATATGCAGATAGCTGTGTAGATATTTCCATTTTCATGCAGATAGCGGTGTAGATATTTCCATGTTCAAACAGATAGCGGTGTAGATATTTCCATGTTCATACAGATAGCGGTGTAGTTATTTCCATGTTTATACAGATAGCGGTGAAGATGTATGCATGTTTGCACAGATAGCGGTGTAGATATTTCCATGTTCATACAGATAGCGGTGTAGATATTTCCATGTTCATGCAGATAGTGGTGTAGATATTTCCATGTTCATACAGATAGCGGTGTAGCTATTTCCATGTTCATACAGATAGCGGTGTAGATATTTCCATGTTCATCCAGAAGGCTGTGAAGATATTTCCATGTTCATACAGTTAGCGGTGCTGATATTTCCATGTTTATACAGGTAGCGGTGTAGATATTTCCATGTTCATACAGATATCGGTGTAGATATTTCCATGTTCATACAGATAGTGGTGTAGATATTTCCATGTTCATACATATAGCGGTGTAGCTATTTCCATGTTCATACAGATAGCGGTGTAGATATTTCCATGTTCATCCAGATGGCTGTGTAGATATTTCCATGTTCATGCAGATAGTGGTGTAGATATTTCCATGTTCATACAGATAGCGGTGTAGCTATTTCCATGTTCATACAGATAGCGGTGTAGATATTTCCATGTTCATCCAGAAGGCTGTGAAGATATTTCCATGTTCATACAGATAGCGGTGCTGATATTTCCATGTTTATACAGGTAGCGGTGTAGATATTTCCATGTTCATACAGATAGCGGTGTAGATATTTCCATGTTCATACAGATAGTGGTGTAGATATTTCCATGTTCATACATATAGCGGTGTAGCTATTTCCATGTTCATACAGATAGCGGTGTAGATATTTCCATGTTCATAGAGATGGCTGTGTAGATATTTCCATGTTCATACAGATAGCGGTGCTGATATTTCCATGTTTATACAGGTAGCGGTGTAGATATTTGCATGTTTACACAGATAGCGGTGAAGATGTATGCATGTTAACACAGATAGCGGTGTAGATATTTCCATGTTCATACAGATAGCGGTGTAGATATTTCCATATTCATCCAGATGGCTGTGTAGATATATCCATGTTCATGCAGATGGCGGTGAAGATATTTCCATGTTCATACAGATAGCGGTGTAGATATTTCCATGTTCATTCAGATAGCGGTGTAGATATTTCCATGTTCATACAGATAGCGGTGTAGATATTTCCATGTTCATACAGATAGCGGTGTAGATATTTCCATGTTTATACATATAGCGGTGTAGATATTTCCATGTTCATACATATAGCGGTGTAGATATTTCCATGTTCATCCAGATGGCTGTGTAGTTAAATCCATGTTCATACAGATGGCAGTGAAGATATTTCCATGGTCATACAGATAGCGGTGTAGATATTTCCATGTTCATACAGATAGCGGTGTAGCTATTTCCATGTTCATACAGATAGCGGTGTAGATATTTCCATGTTCATCCAGATGGCTGTGTAGATATTTCCATGTTCATACAGATAGCGGTGCTGATATTTCCATGTTTATACAGGTAGCGGTGTAGATATTCCCATGTTTATACAGATAGCGGTGTAGATATTTCCATTTTCATACAGATAGAGGTGAAGATGTATGCATGTTTACACAGTTAGCGGTGCAGATATTTCCATATTCATACAGATAGCGGTGCAGATATTTCCATATTCATACAGATAGCGGTGTTGATATTTCCATGTTCATCCAGATGGCTGTGTAGATATATCCATCTTCATTCAGATGGTGGTGAAGATATTTCCATGTTCATAGACATAGCGGTGTAGATATTTCCATGTTCATACAGATAGCTGTGTAGATATTTCCATGTTCATACAGACAGCGTTGTAGGTATTTCCATGTTCATACAGATAGCGGTGTTACTATTTCCATGTTCATACAGATAGCGGTGTAGATATTTCCATGTTCATAGAGATAGCGGTGTAGATATTTCCATGTTCAAACAGATAGCGGTGCTGATATTTCCATGTTTATACAGGTAGCGGTGTAGATATTTCCGTGTTTATACAGATAGCTGTGTAGATATTTCCATGTTTATACAGATAGCGGTGTAGATATTTTCATGTTTATTCAGATAGCGGTGTAGATATCTCCATCTTAATACAGATGGCGGTGTAGATATTTATATGTTCATACAGATGTCGGTGCAGATATTTCCATGTTCATACAGATGGCGGTGTAGATATTCCCATGTTTATAGAGACTGCGGTGTAGATATTTCCATGTGTAAAGAAATAGCTTTGTAAATATTTCCATGTATATGCAGATAGCTGTGTAGATATTTCCATTTTCATGCAGATAGCGGTGTAGATATTTCGATGTTCAAACAGATAGCTGTGTAGATATTTCCATGTTAACACAGATAGCGGTGTAGATATTTCCAAGTTCATACAGATAGCGGTGTAGATATTTCCATGTTTATACAGATAGCGGTGTAGATATCTCCATCTTAATAGAGATGGCGGTGTAGATATTTATATGTTCATACAGATGGCGGTGCAGATATTTCCATGTTCATACAGATGGTGGTGTAGATATTTCCATGTTTATAGAGATAGCGGTGTAGTTATTTCCATGTGTAAAGAAATAGCTTTGTAGATTTTTCCGTGTATATGCAGATACCTGTGTAGATATTTCCATTTTCATGCAGATAGCGGTGTAGATATTTCCATGTTCAAACAGATAGCGGTGTAGTTATTTCCATGTTCATACAGATAGCGGTGTAGATATTTCCTTGTTTATACAGATAACGGTGAAGATGTATGCATGTTTGCACAGATAGCGGTGTAGATATTTCCATCTTCATACAGATAGTGATGTAGATATTTCCATGTTCATACAGATAGTGGTGTAGATATTTCCATGTTCATACAGATAGCGGTGTAGATATTTCCATGTTCATACAGATAGCGGTGTAGATATTTCCATGTTCATCCAGAAGGCTGTGTAGATATTTCCATATTCATACACATAGCGGTGCTGATATTTCCATGTTTATACAGGTAGCGGTGTAGATATTTCCATGTTCATACAGATAGCGGTGTAAATATTTCCATGTTTATACAGATAGCAGTGTAGATATTTCCATGTTTATAGAGATAGCGGTGTAGATATCTCCATCTTAATACAGATGGCAGTGTATATATTTATATGTTCATTCAGATGGCGGTGCAGATATTTCCATGTTCATACAGATGGCGGTGTAGATATTTCCATGTTTATAGAGATAGCGGTGTAGTTATTTCCAAGTGTAAAGAAATAGCTTTGTAGATATTTCCGTGTATATGCAGATAGCTGTGTAGATATTTCCATTTTCATGCAGATAGCGGTGTAGATATTTCCATGTTCAAACAGATAGCGGTGTAGATATTTCCATGTTCATACAGATAGCGGTGTAGATATTTCCATGTTTATACAGATAGCGGTGAAGTTGTATGCATGTTTGCACAGATAGCGGTGTACATATTTCCATGTTCATACAGATAGCGGTGTAGATATTTCCATGTTCATGCAGATAGTGGTGTAGATATTTCCATGTTCATACAGATAGCGGTGTAGCTATTTCCATGTTCATACAGATAGCGGTGTAGATATTTCCATGTTCATCCAGAAGGCTGTGAAGATATTTCCATGTTCATACAGATAGCGGTGCTGATATTTCCATGTTTATACAGGTAGCGGTGTAGATATTTCCATGTTCATACAGATTGCGGGGTAGATATTTCCATGTTCATCCAGATGGCTGTGTAGATATATCCATGTTCATACAAATGGCGGTGAAGATATTTCCATGTTCATACAGATAGCGGTGTAGATATTTCCATGTTCATACAGATAGTGGTGTAGATATTTCCATGTTCATATATATAGCGGTGTAGCTATTTCCATGTTCATACAGATAGCGGTGTAGATATTTCCATGTTCATCCAGATGGCTGTGTAGATATTTCCATGTTCATACAGATAGCGGTGCTGATATTTCCTTGTTTATACAGGTAGCGGTGTAGATATTTGCATGTTTACTCAGATAGCGGTGAAGATGTATGCATGTTAACACAGATAGCGGTGTAGATATTTCCATGTTCATACAGATAGCGGTGCAGATATTTCCATATTCATCCAGATGGCAGTGTAGATATATCCATGTTCATGCAGATGGCAGTGAAGATATTTCCATGTTCATACAGATAGCGGTGTAGATATTTCCATGTTCATTCAGATAGCGGTGTAGATATTTCCATGTTCATACAGATAGCGGTGTAGATATTTCCATGTTCATACAGATAGCGGTGTAGATATTTCCATGTTTATACATATAGCGGTGTAGATATTTCCAGGTTCATACATATAGCGGTGTAGATATTTCCATGTTCATCCAGATGGCTGTGTAGTTATATCCATGTTCATACAGATGGCAGTGAAGATATTTCCATGGTCATACAGATAGTGGTGTAGATATTTCCATGTTCATACAGATAGCGGTGTAGATATTTCCATGTTTATACATATAGCGGTGTTGATATTTCCATGTTCATACAGATAGCGGTGGAGATATTTCCATGTTCATCCAGATGGCTGTGTAGTTATATCCATGTTCATACAGATGGCGGTGAAGATATTTCCATGATCATACAGATAGCGGTGTAGATATTTCCATGTTCATACAGATAGTGGTGTAGACATTTCCATGTTCATCCAGATGGCTGTGTAGATATTTCCATGTTCATACAGATAGCGGTGCTGATATTTCCATGTTTATACAGGTAGCGGTGTAGATATTACCATGTTTATACAGATAGCGGTGTAGATATTTCCATTTTCATACAGATAGAGGTGAAGATGTATGCATGTTTACACAGTTAGCGGTGCAGATATTTCCATATTCATACAGATAGCGGTGTAGATATTTCCATGTTCATCCAGATGGCTGTGTAGATATATCCATGTTATTTCAGATGGTGGTGAAGATATTTCCATGTTCATAGAGATAGCGGTGTAGATATTTCCATGTTCATACAGATAGCTGTGTAGATATTTCCATGTTCATACAGACAGCGGTGTAGATATTTCCATGTTCATACAGATAGCGGTGTTACTATTTCCATGTTCATACAGATAGCGGTGTAGATATTTCCATGTTCATAGAGATAGTGGTGTAGATATTTCCATGTTCAAACTGATAGCGGTGCTGATATTTCCATGTTTATACAGGTAGCGGTGTAGATATTTCCGTGTTTATACAGATAGCTGTGTAGGTATTTCCATGTTTATACAGATAGCGGTGTAGATATTTTCATGTTTATACAGATAGCGGTGTAGATATCTCCATCTTAATAGAGATGGCGGTGTAGATATTTATATGTTCATACAGATGTCGGTGCAGATATTTCCATGTTCATACAGATGGCGGTGTAGATATTCCCATGTTTATAGAGACTGCGGTGTAGATATTTCCATGTGTAAAGAAATAGCTTTGTAAATATTTCCATGTATATGCAGATAGCTGTGTAGATATTTCCATTTTCATGCAGATAGCGGTGTAGATATTTCCATGTTCATCCAGATGGCTGTGTAGATATATCCATGTTCATTCAGATGGTGGTGAAGATATTTCCATGTTCATAGAGATAGCGGTGTAGATATTTCCATGTTCATCCAGATGGCTGTGTAGATATTTCCATGTTAACACAGATAGCGGTGTAGATATTTCCAAGTTCATACAGATAGCGGTGTAGATATTTCCATGTTCATCCAGATGGCTGTGTAGATAAATCCATGTTCATACAGAGGGCGGTGAAGATATTTCCATGTTCATGCAGATAGAGGTGTAGATATTTCCATGTTCATACAGATAGCAGTGTAGACATTTCCATGTTCATACTGATAGCGGTGTAGCTATTTCCTTGTTCATACAGATAGCGGTGTAGATATTTCCATGTTCATCCAGATGGCTCTGTAGATATGTCCATGTTCATACAGATGGCGGTGAAGATATTTCCATGTTCATACAGATGGCGGTGTAGATATTTCCATGTTCATACAGATAGCGGTGTAGATATTTCCATGTTCATACAGACAGCGGTGCTGTTATTTCCATGTTCATCCAGATGGCTGTGTACATATATCCATGTTCATACATATGGCGGTGAAGATATTTCCATGTTCATACAGATATCGGTGTAGATATTTCCATGTTCATAGAGATAGCGGTGTAGATATTTCCATGTTCATACAGATATCGGTGTAGATATTTTCATGTTCATAGAGATAGCGGTTTAGATATTTCCATGTTCATACAGATAGCGGTGCTGATATTTCCATGTTTATTCAGGTAGCGGTGTTGATATTTCCATGTTTATACAGATAGCGGTGTAGATATTTCCATGTTTATACAGATAGCGGTGTAGATATCTCCATCTTAATACAGATGGCGGTGTAGATATTTATATGTTCATACAGATGGCGGTGCAGATATTTCCATGTTTATAGAGATTGCGGTTTAGATATTTCCATGTGTAAAGAAATAGCTTTGTAGTTATTTCCATGTACATGCAGAGAGATGTGTAGATATTTCCATTTTCATGCAGATAGCAGTGTAGATATTTCCATGTTCAAACAGATAGCGGTGTAGCTATTTCCATGTTCATACAGATAGCGGTGTAGATATTTCCATGTTCAAAGAGATAGCGGTGTAGATATTTCCATGTTCATACAGATAGCGGTGTAGATATTTCCATGTTCATACAGACAGCGGTGCTGTTATTGCCATGTTCATCCAGATGGCTGTGTAGATATATCCATGTTCATACAGATGGCGGTGAAGGTATTTCCATGTTCATACAGATATCGGTGTAGATATTTCCATGTTCATAGAGATAGCGGTGTAGGTATTTCCATGTTCATACAGATAGCGGTGCTGATATTTCCATGTTTATTCAGGTAGCGGTGTTGATATTTCCATGTTTATACAGATAGCGGTGTAGATATTTCCATGTTTATACAGATAGCGGTGTAGATATTTTCATGTTTATACAGATAGCGGTGTAGATATCTCCATCTTAATACAGATGGCGGTGTAGATATTTATATGTTCATACAGTTGGCGGTGCAGATATTTCCATGTTCATTCAGATGGCGTTGTAGATATTTCCATGTTTATAGAGATTGCGGTGTAGACATTTCCATGTGAAAAGAAATAGCTTTGTAGATATTTCCATGTACATGCAGAGAGCTGTGTAGATATTTCCATTTTCATGCAGATAGCGGTGTAGATATTTCCAAGTTCAAACAGATAGCTGTGTAGATATTTCCATGTTCATACAGATAGCGATGTACGTATTTCCATGTTTATACAGGTAGCGGTGTAGATATTTCCATGTTTATACAGATAGCGGTGTAGATATTTCCATGTTTATACAGATAGCCGTGTAGATATTTCCATGTTTATACAGATAGCGGTGTAGATATCTCCATCTTAAAACAGATGGTGGTGTAGATATTTATATGTTCATACAGATGGCGGTGCAGATATTTCCATGTTCATACAGATGGCGGTGTAGATATTTCCATGTTTATAGAGATAGCGGTGTAGTTATTTCCATGTGTAAAGAAATAGCTTTGTAGATATTTCCGTGTATATGCAGATAGCTGTGTAGTTATTTCCATTTTCATGCAGATAGCGGTGTAGATATTTCCATGTTCAAACAGATAGCGGTGTAGACATTTCCATGTTCATACAGATAGCGGTGTAGATATTTGCATGTTTATACAGATAGCGGTGAAGATGTATGCATGTTTGCACAGATAGCGGTGTAGATATTTCCATGTTCATACAGATAGCGGTGTAGATATTTCCATGTTCATACAGATAGCGGTGTAGCTATTTCCATGTTCATACAGATAGCGGTGTAGATATTTCCATGTTCATACAGATAGCGGTGTAGATATTTCCATGTTCATCCAGAAGGCTGTGTATATATTTCCATGTTCATACAGATAGCGGTGCTGATATTTCCATGTTTATATAGGTAGCGGTGTAGATATTTCCATGTTCATACAGATAGCGGTGTAGATATTTCCATGTTTATACAGATAGCGGTGTAGATATTTCTATGTTTATACAGATAGCGGTGTGCATATCTCCATCTTAATACAGGTGGTGGTGTAGATATTTATATGTTCATGCAGATGGCGGTGCAGATATTTCCATGTTCATACAGATGGCGGTGTAGATATTTCTATGTTTATAGAGATAGCGGTGTAGTTATTTCCATGTGTAAAGAAATAGCTTTGTAGATATTTCCATGTTTATGCAAATAGCTCTGTAGATATTTCCATTTTCACGCAGATAGTGGTGTAGATATTTCCATGTTCATACAGATAGTGGTGGAGATATTTCCATGTTTATACAGATAGCGGTGAAGATGTATGCATGTTTACACAGATAGCGGTGTAGATATTTCCATGTTCATTCAGGTAGCGGTGTAGATATTTCCATGTTCATCCAGATGGCTGTGAGGATATATCCATGTTCATACAGATGGCGGTGAAGATATTTCCATGTTCATACAGATAGCGGTGTAGATATTTCCATGTTGATACAGATAGCGGTGTAGATATTTCCGTGTTCATACAGATAGAGGTGTAGCTATTTCCATGTTCATACAGATTGTGGTGTAGATATTTCCATGTTCATCCAGATGGCTGTGTAGATATATCCATGTTCATACAGATGGCGGTGAAGATATTTCCATGTTCATACAGATAGCGGTGTAGATATTTCCATGTTCATACAGATAGTGGTGTAGATATTTCCATGTTCATACAGATAGCGGTGTATCTATTTCCATGTTCATACATATAGCCGTGTAGATATTTCCATGTTCATCCAGATCCTGTGTAGATATTTCCATGTTCATACAGATAGCGGTGCTGATATTTCCATGTTTATACATGTAGCGGTGTAGATATTTCCATGTTTATACAGATAGCGGTGTAGATATTTCCATTTTCATGCTGATAGAGGTTTAGATATTTCCATGTTCAAACATATAGCGGTGTAGATATTTCCACGTTCATACAGAAAGCGGTGTTGATATTTCCATGCTTATACAGATTGCGGTGAAGATGTATGCTTCTTTACACTGATAGCGGTGTAGATAATTCCATGTTCATGCAGATAGCGGTGTAGATATTTCCATGTTCATACAGATAGCGGTGTAGCTATTTCCATGTTCGTACAGATAGCGGTGTAGATATTTCCATGTTTATACAGATAGCGGTGTAGATATTTCCATGTTTATACAGATAGCGGTGTAGATATTTTCATGTTTATACAGATAGCGGTGTATATATCTCCATCTTAATACAGATGGCCGTGTAGATATTTTTATGTTCATCCAGATGGCTGTGTAGATATATCCATGTTCATACAGATGGCGGTGAAGATATTTCCATGTTCATACACATAGCTGTGTAGATATTTCCATGATCTTACAGATAGAGGGGCTGATATTTCCATGTTCATACAGATAGCGGTGCTGATATTTCCAAGTTTATACAGGTAGCGGTGTAGATATTTTGATGTTGATACAGATAGCGGTGTAGCTCTTTCCATGTTCGTACAGATAGCGGTGTAGATATTTTGATATTTATACAGATAGCGGTGTAGATATTTCCATGTTTATACAGATAGCGGTGTAGATATTTCCATGTTTATACAGATAGCGGTGTAGATATTTTCATGTTTATACAGATAGCGGTGTAGATATCTCCATCTTAATACAGATGGCGGTGTAGATATTTATATGTTCATACAGTTGGCGGTGCAGATATTTCCATGTTCATTCAGATGGTGTTGTAGATATTTCCATGTTTATAGAGATTGCGGTGTAGACATTTCCATGTGAAAAGAAATAGCTTTGTAGATATTTCCATGTACATGCAGAGAGCTGTGTAGATATTTCCATTTTCATGCAGATAGCGGTGTAGATATTTCCAAGTTCAAACAGATAGCTGTGTAGATATTTCCATGTTCATACAGATAGCGATGTACGTATTTCCATGTTTATACAGGTAGCGGTGTAGATATTTCCATGTTTATACAGATAGCGGTGTAGATATTTCCATGTTTATACAGATAGCCGTGTAGATATTTCCATGTTTATACAGATAGCGGTGTAGATATCTCCATCTTAAAACAGATGGTGGTGTAGATATTTATATGTTCATACAGATGGCGGTGCAGATATTTCCATGTTCATACAGATGGCGGTGTAGATATTTCCATGTTTATAGAGATAGCGGTGTAGTTATTTCCATGTGTAAAGAAATAGCTTTGTAGATATTTCCGTGTATATGCAGATAGCTGTGTAGTTATTTCCATTTTCATGCAGATAGCGGTGTAGATATTTCCATGTTCAAACAGATAGCGGTGTAGACATTTCCATGTTCATACAGATAGCGGTGTAGATATTTGCATGTTTATACAGATAGCGGTGAAGATGTATGCATGTTTGCACAGATAGCGGTGTAGATATTTCCATGTTCATACAGATAGCGGTGTAGATATTTCCATGTTCATACAGATAGCGGTGTAGCTATTTCCATGTTCATACAGATAGCGGTGTAGATATTTCCATGTTCATACAGATAGCGGTGTAGATATTTCCATGTTCATCCAGAAGGCTGTGTATATATTTCCATATTCATACAGATAGCGGTGCTGATATTTCCATGTTTATATAGGTAGCGGTGTAGATATTTCCATGTTCATACAGATAGCGGTGTAGATATTTCCATGTTTATACAGATAGCGGTGTAGATATTTCTATGTTTATACAGATAGCGGTGTGCATATCTCCATCTTAATACAGGTGGTGGTGTAGATATTTATATGTTCATGCAGATGGCGGTGCAGATATTTCCATGTTCATACAGATGGCGGTGTAGATATTTCTATGTTTATAGAGATAGCGGTGTAGTTATTTCCATGTGTAAAGAAATAGCTTTGTAGATATTTCCATGTTTATGCAGATAGCTCTGTAGATATTTCCATTTTCACGCAGATAGTGGTGTAGATATTTCCATGTTCATACAGATAGTGGTGGAGATATTTCCATGTTTATACAGATAGCGGTGAAGATGTATGCATGTTTACACAGATAGCGGTGTAGATATTTCCATGTTCATTCAGGTAGCGGTGTAGATATTTCCATGTTCATCCAGATGGCTGTGAGGATATATCCATGTTCATACAGATGGCGGTGAAGATATTTCCATGTTCATACAGATAGCGGTGTAGATATTTCCATGTTCATACAGATAGCGGTGTAGATATTTCCGTGTTCATACAGATAGAGGTGTAGCTATTTCCATGTTCATACAGATTGTGGTGTAGATATTTCCATGTTCATCCAGATGGCTGTGTAGATATATCCATGTTCATACAGATGGCGGTGAAGATATTTCCATGTTCATACAGATAGCGGTGTAGATATTTCCATGTTCATACAGATAGTGGTGTAGATATTTCCATGTTCATACAGATAGCGGTGTATCTATTTCCATGTTCATACATATAGCCGTGTAGATATTTCCATGTTCATCCAGATCCTGTGTAGATATTTCCATGTTCATACAGATAGCGGTGCTGATATTTCCATGTTTATACATGTAGCGGTGTAGATATTTCCATGTTTATACAGATAGCGGTGTAGATATTTCCATTTTCATGCTGATAGAGGTTTAGATATTTCCATGTTCAAACATATAGCGGTGTAGATATTTCCACGTTCATACAGAAAGCGGTGTTGATATTTCCATGCTTATACAGATTGCGGTGAAGATGTATGCTTCTTTACACTGATAGCGGTGTAGATAATTCCATGTTCATGCAGATAGCGGTGTAGATATTTCCATGTTCATACAGATAGCGGTGTAGCTATTTCCATGTTCGTACAGATAGCGGTGTAGATATTTCCATGTTTATACAGATAGCGGTGTAGATATTTCCATGTTTATACAGATAGCGGTGTAGATATTTTCATGTTTATACAGATAGCGGTGTATATATCTCCATCTTAATACAGATGGCCGTGTAGATATTTTTATGTTCATCCAGATGGCTGTGTAGATATATCCATGTTCATACAGATGGCGGTGAAGATATTTCCATGTTCATACACATAGCTGTGTAGATATTTCCATGATCTTACAGATAGAGGGGCTGATATTTCCATGTTCATACAGATAGCGGTGCTGATATTTCCAAGTTTATACAGGTAGCGGTGTAGATATTTTGATGTTGATACAGATAGCGGTGTAGCTCTTTCCATGTTCGTACAGATAGCGGTGTAGATATTTTGATATTTATACAGATAGCGGTGTAGATATTTCCATGTTTATACAGATAGCGGTGTAGATATTTCCATGTTTATACAGATAGCGGTGTAGATAACTCCATCTTAATACAGATGGCCGGGTAGATATTTATATGTTCATACAGATGGCGGTGCACATATTTCCATGTTCATACAGATGGTGGTGTAGTTATTTCCATGTTCATACAGATAGCGGTGTAGTTATTTCCATGTGTAAAGAGATATCTGTGTAGATATTTCCATGTATATGCACATAGCTGTGTAGATATTTCCATTTTCACGCAGATAGCGGTGTAGATATTTCCATGTTCAAACAGATAGCGGTGTAGATATTTCCATGTTCATACAGATAGCGGTGTTGATATTTCCATGTTTATACAGATTGCGGTGAAGATGTATGCATATTTACCCAGATAGCGGTGTAGATATTTCCATGTTCATACAGAGAGCGGTGTAGATATTTCCATGTTCATACAGGTAGTGGTGGAGATATTTCCATGTTCATACAGATAGCGGTGTAGGTATTTCCATGTTCATACAGATAGCGGTGTAGAAATTTCCATGTTCATAGTGATAGCGGTGTAGATATTTCCATGTTCATACAGATAGCGGTGCTGATATTTCCATGTTTATACAGGGAGCGGTGTAGGTATTTCCATGTTTATACAGATTGCGGTGTAGATATTTCCATGTTTATACAGATAGCGGTGTAGATATTTCCAAGTTTGTACAGATAGCGCTGTAGATATCTCCATCTTAATATAGATGGCAGTGTAGATATTTATATGTTCATACAGATGGCGGTGCAGATATTTCCATGTTCATACAGATGGCGGTGTAGATATTTGTATGTTTATAGAGATAGCCCTGTAGTTATTTCCATGTGTAAAGAGATATCTTTGTAGATATTTCCATGTATATGCAGATCGCTGTGTAGATATTTCCATTTTCATGCAGATAGCGGTGTAGATATTTCCATGTTCAAACAGATAGCGGTGTAGATATTTCCATGTTCAAACAGACAGCAGTGTAGATATTTCCATGTTTATACAGATAGCGGTGAAGATGTATGCATGTTTACACAGATAGCGGTGTAGATATTTCCATGTTCATACAGATATCGGTGTAGATATTTGCATGTTCATCCAGATGGCTGTGTAGATATATCCATGTTCATACAGATGGCGGTGAAGATATTTCCATGTTCATACAGATAGCGGTGTAGTTATTTCCATGTTCATAGAGATAGCGGTGTAGATATTTCCATGTGCATACACATAGAGGGGCTGATATTTCCAAGTTCATACAGATAGTGGTGCTGATATTTCCATGTTTATACAGATAGCGGTGTAGATATTTCCATGTTTATACAGATAACGGTGTAGGTATTTTCATGTTTATACAGATAGCGGTGTAGATATCTCCATCTTAATACAGATGGCGGTGTAGATATTTATATGTTCATACAGATGGCGGTGCAGATATTTCCATGTTCATTCAGATGGCGGTGTAGATATTTCCATGTTTATAGATATTGCGGTGTAGATATTTCCATGTGAAAAGAAATAGCTTTGTAGATATTTCCATGTACATGCAGAGAGCTGTGTAGATATTTCCATTTTCATGCAGATAGCGGTGTAGACATTTCCATGTTCAAACAGATAGCTGTGTATATATTTCCATGTTCATACAGATAGCGGTGTAGATATTTCCATGTTTATACAGATAGCGGTGAAGATGTATGCATGTTTGCACAGATAGTGGTGTAGATATTTCCATGTTCATACAGATAGCGGTGTAGATATTTCAATGTTCATACAGATAGCGGTGTAGATATTTCCAATTTCTTCCAGAAGGCTGTGTAGATATTTCCATGTTCATACAGATAGCGGTGCTGATATTTGCATGTTTATACAGGTAGCGGTGTAGATATTTCCACGTTTATACAGATAGCGGTGTAGATATTTCCATGTTTATACAGATAGCGGTGTAGATATTTCCATGTTTATACAGATAGCGGTGTAGATATCTCCATCTTAATACAGATGGCGGTGTAGATATTTATATGTTCATTCGGATGGCGGTGCAGATATTTCCATGTTCATACAGATGGCGGTGTAGATATTTCCATGTTTATAGAGATAGCGGTGTAGTTATTTCCATGTGTAAAGAAATAGCTTTGTAGATATTTCCGTGTATATGCAGATAGCTGTGTAGTTATTTCCATTTTCATGCAGATAGCGGTGTAGATATTTCCATGTTCAAACAGATAGCGGTGTACATATTTCCATGTTCATACAGATAGCGGTGTAGATATTTGCATGTTTATACAGATAGCGGTGAAGATGTATGCATGTTTGCACAGATAGCGGTGTAGATATTTCCATGTTCATACAGATAGCGGTGTAGCTATTTCCATGTTCATACAGATAGTGGTGTAGATATTTCCATGTTCATCCAGATGGCTGTGTAGATATTTCCATGTTCATACAGATAGCGGTGCTGATATTTCCATGTTTATACAGGTAGCGGTGTAGATATTTCCATGTTTATACAGATAGAGGTGAAGATGTATGCATGTTTACACAGTTAGCGGTGCAGATATTTCCATGTTCATACAGATAGCTGTGTAGATATTTCCATGTTCATACAGAGAGCGGTGTAGATATTTCCATGTTCATCCAGATGGCTGTGTAGATATATCCATGTTCATTCAGATAGCGGTGTAGATATTTCCATGTTCATACAGACAGCGGTGCTGTTATTTCCATGTTCATCCAGATGGCTGTGTAGATATATCCATGTTCATACAGATGGCGGTGAAGATATTTCCATTTTCATACAGATATCGGTGTAGATATTTCCATGTTCATAGAGATAGCGGTGTAGATATTTCCATGTTCATACAGATAGCGGTGCTGATATTTCCATGTTTATTCAGGTAGCGATGTTGATATTTCCATGTTTATACAGATAGCGGTGTAGATATTTCCATGTTTATACAGATAGCGGTGTGGATATTTCCATGTTTATACAGATAGCGGTGTGGATATCTCCATCTTAATACAGATGGTGGTGTAGATATTTATATGTTCATGCAGATGGCGGTGCAGATATTTCCATGTTCATACAGATGGCGGTGTAGATATTTCTATGTTTATAGAGATAGCGGTGTAGTTATTTCCATGTGTAAAGGAATAGCTTTGTAGATATTTCCATGTATATGCAGATAGCTCTGTAGATATTTCCATTTTCATGCCGATAGCGGTGTAGATATTTCCATGTTCATACAGATAGCGGTGGAGATATTTCCATGTTTATACAGATAGCGGTGAAGATGTATGCATGTTTACACAGATAGCGGTGTAGCTATTTCCATGTTCATACAGATTGCGGTGTAGATATTTCCATGTTCATCCAGATGGCTGTGTAGATATATCCATGTTCATACAGATGGCGGTGAAGATATTTCCATGTTCATACAGATAGCGGTGTAGATATTTCCATGTTCATACAGATAGTGGTGTAGATATTTCCATGTTCATACAGATAGCGGTGTATCTATTTCCATGTTCATACATATAGCGGTGTAGATATTTCCATGTTCATCCAGATGGCTGTGTAGATATTTCCATGTTCATACAGATAGCGGTGCTGATATTTCCATGTTTATACAGGTAGCGGTGTAGATATTTCCATGTTTATACAGATAGCGGTGTAGATATTTCCATGTTTATACAGATAGCGGTGTAGATATTTCCATGTTTATACAGATAGCGGTGTAGATATCTCCATCTTAATACAGATGGCGGTGCAGATATTTATATGTTCATACAGATGGCGGTGAAGATATCTCCATGTTCGTACAGATGGCGGTGTAGATATTTCCATGTTAATAGAGATAGCGGTGTAGTTATTTCCATGTGTAAAGAAATAGCTTTGTAGATATTTCCATGTATATGCAGATAGCTGTGTAGATATTTCCATTTTCATGCAGATAGCGGAGTAGATATTTCCATGTTCAAACAGATAGCGGTGTAGATATTTCCATGTTCATCCAGAAGGTTGTGTAGTTATATCCATGTTCATACAGATGGCGGTGAAGATATTTCCGTGATCATACAGATAGCGGTGTAGATATTTCCATGTTCATACAGATAGCGGTGTAGACATTTCCATGTTCATACAGATAGCGGTGTAGCTATTTCCATGTTCATACAGATAGCGGTGTAGATATTTCCATGTTCATCCAGATGGCTGTGTAGATATTTCCATGTTCATACAGATAGCGGTGCTGATATTTCCATGTTTATACAGGTAGCGGTTTAGATATTCCCATGTTTATACAGATAGCGGTGTAGATATTTCCATGTTTATATAGATAGAGGTGAAGATGTATGCATGTTTACACAGTTAGCGGTGCAGATATTTCAATGTTCATACAAACAGCGGTGCTGTTATTTCCATGTTCATCCAGATGGCTGTGTAGATATATCCATGTTCAAACAGATGGCGGTGAAGATATTTCCATTTTCATACAGATATCGGTGTAGATATTTCCATGTTTATAGAGATAGCGGTGTAGTTATTTCCATGGGTAAAGAAATAGCTTTGTAGATATTTCCGTGTATATGCAGATACCGGTGTAGATATTTCCATTTTCATGCAGATAGCGGTGTAGATATTTCCATGTTCAAACAGATAGCGGTGTAGTTATTTCCATGTTCATACAGATAGCGGTGTAGGTATTTCCATGTTTATACAGATAGCGGTGAAGATGTATGCATGTTTGCACAGATAGCGGTGTAGATATTTTCATGTTCATACAGATAGCGATGTAGATATTTCCATGTTCATACAGATAGTGGTGTAGATATTTCCATGTTCATACAGATAGTGGTGTAGATATTTCCATGTTCATACAGATAACGGTGTAGATATTTCCATGTTCATCCAGAAGGCTGTGTAGATATTTCCATGTTCATACACATAGCGGTGCTGATATTTCCATGTTTATACAGGTAGCGGTGTAGATATTTCCATGTTCATACAGATAGCGGTGTAGATATTTCCATGTTCATACAGATAGCTGTGTAGATATTTCCATGTTCATACAGACAGCGGTGTAGATATTTCCATGTTCATAGAGATAGCGGTGTAGATATTTCCGTGTTCAAACAGATAGCGGTGCTGATATTTCCATGTTTATACAGGTAGCGGTGTAGATATTTCCGTGTTTATACAGATAGCTGTGTAGATATTTCCATGTTTATACAGATAGCGGTGTAGATATTTTCATGTTTATACAGATAGCGGTGTAGATTTCTCCATCTTAATACAGATGGCGGTGTAGATATTTATATGTTCATACAGATGTCGGTGCAGATATTTCCATGTTCATACAGATGGCGGTGTAGATATTCCCATGTTTATAGAGACTGCGGTGTAGATATTTCCATGTGTAAAGAAATAGCTTTGTAAATATTTCCATGTATATGCAGATAGCTGTGTAGATATTTCCATTTTCATGCAGATAGCGGTGTAGATATTTCGATGTTCAAACAGATAGCTGTGTAGATATTTCCATGTTAACACAGATAGCGGTGTAGATATTTCCAAGTTCATACAGATAGCGGTGTAGATATTTCCATGTTTATACAGATAGCGGTGTAGATATCTCCATCTTAATAGAGATGGCGGTGTAGATATTTATATGTTCATACAGATGTCGGTGCAGATATTTCCATGTTCATACAGATGGTGGTGTAGATATTTCCATGTTTATAGAGATAGCGGTGTAGTTATTTCCATGTGTAAAGAAATAGCTTTGTAGATATTTCCGTGTGTATGCAGATACCTGTGTAGATATTTCCATTTTCATGCAGATAGCGGTGTAGATATTTCCATGTTCAAACAGATAGCGTTGTAGTTATTTCCATGTTCATACAGATAGCGTTGTAGATATTTCCATGTTTATACAGATAGCGGTGAAGATGTATGCATGTTTGCACAGATAGCGGTGTAGATATTTCCATCTTCATACAGATAGTGATGTAGATATTTCCATGTTCATACCGATAGTGGTGTAGATATTTCCATGTTCATACAGATAGCGGTGTAGATATTTCCATGTTCATACAGATAGCGGTGTAGGTATTTCCATGTTCATCCAGAAGGCTGTGTAGATATTTCCATGTTCATACACATAGCGGTGCTGATATTTCCATGTTTATACAGGTAGCGGTGTAGATATTTCCATGTTCATACAGATAGCGGTGTAGATATTTCCATGTTTATACAGATAGCGGTGTAGATATTTCCATGTTTATAGAGATAGCGGTGTAGATATCTCCATCTTAATACAGATGGCAGTGTATATATTTATATGTTCATACAGATGGCGGTGCAGATATTTCCATGTTCATACAGATGGCGGTGTAGATATTTCCATGTTTATAGAGATAGCGGTGTAGTTATTTCCAAGTGTAAAGAAATAGCTTTGTAGATATTTCCGTGTATATGCAGATAGCTGTGTAGATATTTCCATTTTCATGCAGATAGCGGTGTAGATATTTCCATGTTCAAACAGATAGCGGTGTAGATATTTCCATGTTCATACAGATAGCGGTGTAGATATTTCCATGTTTATACAGATAGCGGTGAAGATGTATGCATGTTTGCACAGATAGCGGTGTAGATATTTCCATGTTCATACAGATAGCGGTGTAGATATTTCCATGTTCATGCAGATAGTGGTGTAGATATTTCCATGTTCATACAGATAGCGGTGTAGCTATTTCCATGTTCATACAGATAGCGGTGTAGATATTTCCACGTTCATCCAGAAGGCTGTGAAGATATTTCCATGTTCATACAGATAGCGGTGCTGATATTTCCATGTTTATACAGGTAGCGGTGTAGATATTTCCATGTTCATACAGATAGCGGTGTAGATATTTCCATGTTCATCCAGAAGGCTGTGTAGATATTTCCATGTTCATACAGATAGCGGTGCTGATATTTCCATGTTTATACAGGTAGCGGTGAAGATGTATGCATGTTTACACAGATAGCGGTGTAGATATTTCCATGTTCATTCAGATAGCGGTGTAGATATTTCCATGCTCATCCAGATGGCTGTGTAGATATATCCATGTTCATCCAGAAGGCTGTGAAGATATTTCCATGTTCATACAGATAGCGGTGCTGATATTTCCATGTTTATACAGGTAGCGGTGTAGATATTTCCATGTTCATACAGATAGCGGTGTAGATATTTCCATGTTCATCCAGAAGGCTGTGTAGATATTTCCATGTTCATACAGATAGCGGTGCTGATATTTCCATGTTTATACAGGTAGCGGTGAAGATGTATGCATGTTTACACAGATAGCGGTGTAGATATTTCCATGTTCATTCAGATAGCGGTGTAGATATTTCCATGCTCATCCAGATGGCTGTGTAGATATATCCATGTTCATACAGATGGCGGTGAAGATATTTCCATGTTCATACAGATAGCGGTGTAGATCTTTCCATGTTCATACAGATAGCGGTGTAGATATTTCCATGTTCATTCAGATAGAGGTGTAGCTATTTCCATGTTCATACAGATTGCGGGGTAGATATTTCCATGTTCATCCAGATGGCTGTGTAGATATATCCATGTTCATACAGATGGCGGTGAAGATATTTCCATGTTCATACAGATAGCGGTGTAGATATTTCCATGTTCATACAGATAGCGGTGTAGATATTTCCATGTTCATACAGATAGCGGTGTAGCTATTTCCATGTTCATACATATAGCGGTGTAGCTATTTCCATGTTCATACAGATAGCGGTGTAGATATTTCCATGTTCATCCAGATGGCTGTGTAGATATTTCCATGTTCATACAGATAGCGGTGCTGATATTTCCATGTTTATACAGGTAGCGGTGTAGTTATTTGCATGTTTACACAGATAGCGGTGAAGATGTATGCATGTTAACACAGATAGCGGTGTAGATATTTCCATGTTCATACAGATAGCGGTGCAGATATTTCCATATTCATCCAGATGGCTGTGTAGATATATCCATGTTCATGCAGATGGCGGTGAAGATATTTCCATGTTCATACAGATAGCGGTGTAGATATTTCCATGTTCATTCAGATAGCGGTGTAGATATTTCCATGTTCATACAGATAGCGGTGTAGATATTTCCATGTTCATACAGATAGCGGTGTAGATATTTCCATGTGTATACATATAGCAGTGTAGATATTTCCATGTTCATACATATAGCGGTGTAGATATTTCCATGTTCATCCAGATGGCTGTGTAGTTATATCCATGTTCATACAGATGGCAGTGAAGATATTTCCATGGTCATACAGATAGCGGTGTAGATATTTCCATGTTCATACAGATAGCGGTGTAGATATTTCCATGTTTATATATATAGCGGTGTTGATATTTCCATGTTCATACAGATAGCGGTGGAGATATTTCCATGTTCATCCAGATGGCTGTGTAGTTATATCCATGTTCATACAGATGGCGGTGAAGATATTTCCATGATCATACAGATAGCGGTGTAGATATTTCCATGTTCATACAGATAGCGGTGTAGACATTTCCATGTTCATCCAGATGGCTGTGTAGATATTTCCATGTTCATACAGATAGCGGTGCTGATATTTCCATGTTTAAACAGGTAGCGGTGTAGATATTCCCATGTTTATACAGATAGCGGTTAGATATTTCCATTTTCATACAGATAGAGGTGAAGATGTATGCATGTTTACACAGTTAGCGGTGCAGATATTTCCATATTCATACAGATAGCGGTGTAGATATTTCCATGTTCATCCAGATGGCTGTGTAGATATATCCATGTTCATTCAGATGGTGGTGAAGATATTTCCATGTTCATAGAGATAGCGGTGTAGATATTTCCATGTTCATACAGATAGCTGTGTAGATATTTCCATGTTCATACAGACAGCGGTGTAAATATTTCCATGTTCATAGAGATAGCGGTGTAGATATTTCCATGTTCAAACAGATAGCGGTGCTGATATTTCCATGTTTATACAGGTAGCGGTGTAGATATTTCCGTGTTTATACAGATAGCTGTGTAGATATTTCCATGTTTATACAGATAGCGGTGTAGATATTTTCATGTTTATACAGATAGCGGTGTAGATTTCTCCATCTTAATACAGATGGCGGTGTAGATATTTATATGTTCATACAGATGTCGGTGCAGATATTTCCATGTTCATACAGATGGCGGTGTAGATATTCCCATGTTTATAGAGACTGCGGTGTAGATATTTCCATGTGTAAAGAAATAGCTTTGTAAATATTTCCATGTATATGCAGATAGCTGTGTAGATATTTCCATTTTCATGCAGATAGCGGTGTAGATATTTCGATGTTCAAACAGATAGCTGTGTAGATATTTCCATGTTAACACAGATAGCGGTGTAGATATTTCCAAGTTCATACAGATAGCGGTGTAGATATTTCCATGTTTATACAGATAGCGGTGTAGATATCTCCATCTTAATAGAGATGGCGGTGTAGATATTTATATGTTCATACAGATGTCGGTGCAGATATTTCCATGTTCATACAGATGGTGGTGTAGATATTTCCATGTTTATAGAGATAGCGGTGTAGTTATTTCCATGTGTAAAGAAATAGCTTTGTAGATATTTCCGTGTGTATGCAGATACCTGTGTAGATATTTCCATTTTCATGCAGATAGCGGTGTAGATATTTCCATGTTCAAACAGATAGCGTTGTAGTTATTTCCATGTTCATACAGATAGCGGTGTAGATATTTCCATGTTTATACAGATAGCGGTGAAGATGTATGCATGTTTGCACAGATAGCGGTGTAGATATTTCCATCTTCATACAGATAGTGATGTAGATATTTCCATGTTCATACCGATAGTGGTGTAGATATTTCCATGTTCATACAGATAGCGGTGTAGATATTTCCATGTTCATACAGATAGCGGTGTAGGTATTTCCATGTTCATCCAGAAGGCTGTGTAGATATTTCCATGTTCATACACATAGCGGTGCTGATATTTCCATGTTTATACAGGTAGCGGTGTAGATATTTCCATGTTCATACAGATAGCGGTGTAAATATTTCCATGTTTATACAGATAGCGGTGTAGATATTTCCATGTTTATAGAGATAGCGGTGTAGATATCTCCATCTTAATACAGATGGCAGTGTATATATTTATATGTTCATACAGATGGCGGTGCAGATATTTCCATGTTCATACAGATGGCGGTGTAGATATTTCCATGTTTATAGAGATAGCGGTGTAGTTATTTCCAAGTGTAAAGAAATAGCTTTGTAGATATTTCCGTGTATATGCAGATAGCTGTGTAGATATTTCCATTTTCATGCAGATAGCGGTGTAGATATTTCCATGTTCAAACAGATAGCGGTGCTGATATTTCCATGTTTATACAGGTAGCGGTGTAGTTATTTGCATGTTTATGCAGATAGCGGTGAAGATGTATGCATGTTAACACAGATAGCGGTGTAGATATTTCCATGTTCATACAGATAGCGGTGCAGATATTTCCATATTCATCCAGATGGCTGTGTAGATATATCCATGTTCATGCAGATGGCGGTGAAGATATTTCCATGTTCATACAGATAGCGGTGTAGATATTTCCATGTTCATTCAGATAGCGGTGTAGATATTTCCATGTTCATACAGATAGCGGTGTAGATATTTCCATGTTCATACAGATAGCGGTGTAGATATTTCCATGTGTATACATATAGCAGTGTAGATATTTCCATGTTCATACATATAGCGGTGTAGATATTTCCATGTTCATCCAGATGGCTGTGTAGTTATATCCATGTTCATACAGATGGCAGTGAAGATATTTCCATGGTCATACAGATAGCGGTGTAGATATTTCCATGTTCATACAGATAGCGGTGTAGATATTTCCATGTTTATATATATAGCGGTGTTGATATTTCCATGTTCATACAGATAGCGGTGGAGATATTTCCATGTTCATCCAGATGGCTGTGTAGTTATATCCATGTTCATACAGATGGCGGTGAAGATATTTCCATGATCATACAGATAGCGGTGTAGATATTTCCATGTTCATACAGATAGCGGTGTAGACATTTCCATGTTCATCCAGATGGCTGTGTAGATATTTCCATGTTCATACAGATAGCGGTGCTGATATTTCCATGTTTAAACAGGTAGCGGTGTAGATATTCCCATGTTTATACAGATAGCGGTTAGATATTTCCATTTTCATACAGATAGAGGTGAAGATGTATGCATGTTTACACAGTTAGCGGTGCAGATATTTCCATATTCATACAGATAGCGGTGTAGATATTTCCATGTTCATCCAGATGGCTGTGTAGATATATCCATGTTCATTCAGATGGTGGTGAAGATATTTCCATGTTCATAGAGATAGCGGTGTAGATATTTCCATGTTCATACAGATAGCTGTGTAGATATTTCCATGTTCATACAGACAGCGGTGTAGATATTTCCATGTTCATAGAGATAGCGGTGTAGATATTTCCATGTTCAAACAGATAGCGGTGCTGATATTTCCATGTTTATACAGGTAGCGGTGTAGATATTTCCGTGTTTATACAGATAGCTGTGTAGATATTTCCATGTTTATACAGATAGCGGTGTAGATATTTTCATGTTTATACAGATAGCGGTGTAGATTTCTCCATCTTAATACAGATGTCGGTGTAGATATTTCCATGTTCATACAGATAGCGGTGTAGATATTTCCATGTTCATACAGATAGCGGTGTAGCTATTTCCATGTTCATACATATAGCGGTGTAGCTATTTCCATGTTCATACAGATAGCGGTGTAGATATTTCCATGTTCATCCAGATGGCTGTGTAGATATTTCCATGTTCATACAGATAGCGGTGCTGATATTTCCATGTTTATACAGGTAGCGGTGTAGTTATTTGCATGTTTACACAGATAGCGGTGAAGATGTATGCATGTTAACACAGATAGCGGTGTAGATATTTCCATGTTCATACAGATAGCGGTGCAGATATTTCCATATTCATCCAGATGGCTGTGTAGATATATCCATGTTCATGCAGATGGCAGTGAAGATATTTCCATGTTCATACAGATAGCGGTGTAGATATTTCCATGTTCATTCAGATAGCGGTGTAGATATTTCCATGTTCATACAGATAGCGGTGTAGATATTTCCATGTTCATACAGATAGCGGTGTAGATATTTCCATGTGTATACATATAGCAGTGTAGATATTTCCATGTTCATACATATAGCGGTGTAGATATTTCCATGTTCATCCAGATGGCTGTGTAGTTATATCCATGTTCATACAGATGGCAGTGAAGATATTTCCATGGTCATACAGATAGCGGTGTAGATATTTCCATGTTCATACAGATAGCGGTGTAGATATTTCCATGTTTATATATATAGCGGTGTTGATATTTCCATGTTCATACAGATAGCGGTGGAGATATTTCCATGTTCATCCAGATGGCTGTGTAGTTATATCCATGTTCATACAGATGGCGGTGAAGATATTTCCATGATCATACAGATAGCGGTGTAGATATTTCCATGTTCATACAGATAGCGGTGTAGACATTTCCATGTTCATCCAGATGGCTGTGTAGATATTTCCATGTTCATACAGATAGCGGTGCTGATATTTCCATGTTTAAACAGGTAGCGGTGTAGATATTCCCATGTTTATACAGATAGCGGTTAGATATTTCCATTTTCATACAGATAGAGGTGAAGATGTATGCATGTTTACACAGTTAGCGGTGCAGATATTTCCATATTCATACAGATAGCGGTGTAGATATTTCCATGTTCATCCAGATGGCTGTGTAGATATATCCATGTTCATTCAGATGGTGGTGAAGATATTTCCATGTTCATAGAGATAGCGGTGTAGATATTTCCATGTTCATACAGATAGCTGTGTAGATATTTCCATGTTCATACAGACAGCGGTGTAAATATTTCCATGTTCATAGAGATAGCGGTGTAGATATTTCCATGTTCAAACAGATAGCGGTGCTGATATTTCCATGTTTATACAGGTAGCGGTGTAGATATTTCCGTGTTTATACAGATAGCTGTGTAGATATTTCCATGTTTATACAGATAGCGGTGTAGATATTTTCATGTTTATACAGATAGCGGTGTAGATTTCTCCATCTTAATACAGATGGCGGTGTAGATATTTATATGTTCATACAGATGTCGGTGCAGATATTTCCATGTTCATACAGATGGCGGTGTAGATATTCCCATGTTTATAGAGACTGCGGTGTAGATATTTCCATGTGTAAAGAAATAGCTTTGTAAATATTTCCATGTATATGCAGATAGCTGTGTAGATATTTCCATTTTCATGCAGATAGCGGTGTAGATATTTCGATGTTCAAACAGATAGCTGTGTAGATATTTCCATGTTAACACAGATAGCGGTGTAGATATTTCCAAGTTCATACAGATAGCGGTGTAGATATTTCCATGTTTATACAGATAGCGGTGTAGATATCTCCATCTTAATAGAGATGGCGGTGTAGATATTTATATGTTCATACAGATGTCGGTGCAGATATTTCCATGTTCATACAGATGGTGGTGTAGATATTTCCATGTTTATAGAGATAGCGGTGTAGTTATTTCCATGTGTAAAGAAATAGCTTTGTAGATATTTCCGTGTGTATGCAGATACCTGTGTAGATATTTCCATTTTCATGCAGATAGCGGTGTAGATATTTCCATGTTCAAACAGATAGCGTTGTAGTTATTTCCATGTTCATACAGATAGCGGTGTAGATATTTCCATGTTTATACAGATAGCGGTGAAGATGTATGCATGTTTGCACAGATAGCGGTGTAGATATTTCCATCTTCATACAGATAGTGATGTAGATATTTCCATGTTCATACCGATAGTGGTGTAGATATTTCCATGTTCATACAGATAGCGGTGTAGATATTTCCATGTTCATACAGATAGCGGTGTAGGTATTTCCATGTTCATCCAGAAGGCTGTGTAGATATTTCCATGTTCATACACATAGCGGTGCTGATATTTCCATGTTTATACAGGTAGCGGTGTAGATATTTCCATGTTCATACAGATAGCGGTGTAAATATTTCCATGTTTATACAGATAGCGGTGTAGATATTTCCATGTTTATAGAGATAGCGGTGTAGATATCTCCATCTTAATACAGATGGCAGTGTATATATTTATATGTTCATACAGATGGCGGTGCAGATATTTCCATGTTCATACAGATGGCGGTGTAGATATTTCCATGTTTATAGAGATAGCGGTGTAGTTATTTCCAAGTGTAAAGAAATAGCTTTGTAGATATTTCCGTGTATATGCAGATAGCTGTGTAGATATTTCCATTTTCATGCAGATAGCGGTGTAGATATTTCCATGTTCAAACAGATAGCGGTATAGATATTTCCATGTTCATACAGATAGCGGTGTAGATATTTCCATGTTTATACAGATAGCGGTGAAGATGTATGCATGTTTGCACAGATAGCGGTGTAGATATTTCCATGTTCATACAGATAGCGGTGTAGATATTTCCATGTTCATGCAGATAGTGGTGTAGATATTTCCATGTTCATACAGATAGCGGTGTAGCTATTTCCATGTTTATACAGATAGCGGTGTAGATATTTCCATGTTCATCCAGAAGGCTGTGAAGATATTTCCATGTTCATACAGATAGCGGTGCTGATATTTCCATGTTTATACAGGTAGCGGTGTAGATATTTCCATGTTCATACAGATAGCGGTGTAGATATTTCCATGTTCATCCAGAAGGCTGTGTAGATATTTCCATGTTCATACAGATAGCGGTGCTGATATTTCCATGTTTATACAGGTAGCGGTGAAGATGTATGCATGTTTACACAGATAGCGGTGTAGATATTTCCATGTTCATTCAGATAGCGGTGTAGATATTTCCATGCTCATCCAGATGGCTGTGTAGATATATCCATGTTCATACAGATGGCGGTGAAGATATTTCCATGTTCATACAGATAGCGGTGTAGATCTTTCCATGTTCATACAGATAGCGGTGTAGATATTTCCATGTTCATTCAGATAGAGGTGTAGCTATTTCCATGTTCATACAGATTGCGGGGTAGATATTTCCATGTTCATCCAGATGGCTGTGTAGATATATCCATGTTCATACAGATGGCGGTGAAGATATTTCCATGTTCATACAGATAGCGGTGTAGATATTTCCATGTTCATACAGATAGCGGTGTAGATATTTCCATGTTCATACAGATAGCGGTGTAGCTATTTCCTTGTTCAAACATATAGCGGTGTAGCTATTTCCATGTTCATACAGATAGCGGTGTAGATATTTCCATGTTCATCCAGATGGCTGTGTAGATATTTCCATGTTCATACAGATAGCGGTGCTGATATTTCCATGTTTATACAGGTAGCGGTGTAGTTATTTGCATGTTTACACAGATAGCGGTGAAGATGTATGCATGTTAACACAGATAGAGGTGTAGATATTTCCATGTTCATACAGATAGCGGTGCAGATATTTCCATATTCATCCAGATGGCTGTGTAGATATATCCATGTTCATGCAGATGGCGGTGAAGATATTTCCATGTTCATACAGATAGCGGTGTAGATATTTCCATGTTCATTCAGATAGCGGTGTAGATATTTCCATGTTCATACAGATAGCGGTGTAGATATTTCCATGTTCATACAGATAGCGGTGTAGATATTTCCATGTGTATACATATAGCGGTGTAGATATTTCCATGTTCATACATATAGCGGTGTGGATATTTCCATGTTCATCCAGATGGCTGTGTAGTTATATCCATGTTCATACAGATGGCAGTGAAGATATTTCCATGGTCATACAGATAGCGGTGTAGATATTTCCATGTTCATACAGATAGCGGTGTAGATATTTCCATGTTTATACATATAGCGGTGTTGATATTTCCATGTTCATACAGATAGCGGTGGAGATATTTCCATGTTCATCCAGATGGCTGTGTAGTTATATCCATGTTCATACAGATGGAGGTGAAGATATTTCCATGATCATACAGATAGCGGTGTAGATATTTCCATGTTCATACAGATAGCGGTGTAGACATTTCCATGTACATCCAGATGGCTGTGTAGATATTTCCATGTTCATACAGATAGCGGTGCTGATATTTCCATGTTTAAACAGGTAGCGGTGTAGATATTCCCATGTTTATACAGATAGCGGTTAGATATTTCCATTTTCATACAGATAGAGGTGAAGATGTATGCATGTTTACACAGTTAGCGGTGCAGATATTTCCATATTCATACAGATAGCGGTGTAGATATTTCCATGTTCATCCAGATGGCTGTGTAGATATATCCATGTTCATTCAGATGGTGGTGAAGATATTTCCATGTTCATAGAGATAGCGGTGTAGATATTTCCATGTTCATACAGATAGCTGTGTAGATATTTCCATGTTCATACAGACAGCGGTGTAGATATTTCCATGTTCATACAGATAGCGGTGTTACTATTTCCATGTTCATACAGATAGCGGTGTAGATATTTCCATGTTCATAGAGATAGCGGTGTAGATATTTCCATGTTCAAACAGATAGCGGTGTAGATATTTCCATGTTCATACAGATAGCGGTGTAGATATTTCCATGTTTATACAGATAGCGGTGAACATGTATGCATGTTTGCACAGATAGCGGTGTAGATATTTCCATGTTCATACAGATAGCGGTGTAGATATTTCCATGTTCATGCAGATAGTGGTGTAGATATTTCCATGTTCATACAGATAGCGGTGTAGCTATTTCCATGTTCATACAGATAGTGGTGTAGATATTTCCATGTTCATCCAGAAGGCTGTGAAGATATTTCCATGTTCATACAGATAGCGGTGCTGATATTTCCATGTTTATACAGGTAGCGGTGTAGATATTTCCATGTTCATACAGATAGCGGTGTAGATATTTCCATGTTCATCCAGAAGGCTGTGAGGATATTTCCATGTTCATACAGATAGCGGTGCTGATATTTCCATGTTTATACAGGTAGCGGTGAAGATGTATGCATGTTTACACAGATAGCGGTGTAGATATTTCCATGTTCATTCAGATAGCGGTGTAGATATTTCCATGCTCATCCAGATGGCTGTGTAGATATATCCATGTTCATACAGATGGCGGTGAAGATATTTCCATGTTCATACAGATAGCGGTGTAGATCTTTCCATGTTCATACAGATAGCGGTGTAGATATTTCCATGTTCATTCAGATAGAGGTGTAGCTATTTCCATGTTCATACAGATTGCGGGGTAGATATTTCCATGTTCATCCAGATGGCTGTGTAGATATATCCATGTTCATACAAATGGCGGTGAAGATATTTCCATGTTCATACAGATAGCGGTGTAGATATTTCCATGTTCATACAGATAGTGGTGTAGATATTTCCATGTTCATACATATAGCGGTGTAGCTATTTCCATGTTCATACAGATAGCGGTGTAGATATTTCCATGTTCATCCAGATGGCTGTGTAGATATTTCCATGTTCATACAGATAGCGGTGCTGATATTTCCATGTTTTTTACAGGTAGCGGTGTAGATATTTGCATGTTTACACAGATAGCGTTGAAGATGTATGCATGTTAACACAGATAGCGGTGTAGATATTTCCATGTTCATACAGATAGCGGTGTAGATATTTCCATATTCATCCAGATGGCTGTGTAGATATATCCATGTTCATGCAGATGGCGGTGAAGATATCTCCATGTTCATACAGATAGCGGTGTAGATATTTCCATGTTCATTCAGATAGCGGTGTAGATATTTCCATGTTCATACAGATAGCGGTGTAGATATTTCCATGTTCATACAGATAGCAGTGTAGATATTTCCATGTTTATACATATAGCGGTGTAGATATTTCCATGTTCATACATATAGCGGTGTAGATATTTCCATGTTCATCCAGATGGCTGTGTAGTTATATCCATGTTCATACAGATGGCAGTGAAGATATTTCCATTGTCATACAGATAGCGGTGTAGATATTTCCATGTTTATACATATAGCGGTGTTGATATTTCCATGTTCATACATATAGCGGTGTAGATATTTCCATGTTCATCCAGATGGCTTTGTAGTTATATCCATGTTCATACAGATGGCGGTGAAGATATTTCCATGATCATACAGATAGCGTTGTAGATATTTCCATGTTCATACAAATAGCGGTGTAGACATTTCCATGTTCATACAGATAGCGGTGTAGCTATTTCCATGTTCATACAGATAGCGGTGTAGATATTTCCATGTTTATACAGATATCGGTGTAGATATTTCCAAGTTTATATAGATAGCGGAGTAGATATCTCCATCTTAATACAGATGGCGGTGTAGATATTTATATGATCATACAGATGGCGGTGCAGATATTTCTATGTTCATACAGATGGCGGTGTAGTTATTTCCAAGTTTATAGAGATAGCGGTGTAGTTATTTCCATGTGTAAAGAAATATCTTTGTAGATATTTTCTTGTATATGCAGATAGCTGTGTAGATATTTCCATTTTCATGCAGATAGCGGTGTAGATATTTCCATGTTCAAACAGATAGCGGTGTAGATATTTCCATTTTCATACAGATAGCGGTGTAGATATTTGCATGTTTATACAGATAGTGGTGAAGATGTATGCATGTTTGCACAGATAGCGGTGTAGATATTTCCATGTTCATACAGATAGCGGTGTAGATATTTCCATTTTCATACAGATAGCGGTGTAGATATTTGCATGTTCATACAGATAGCGGTGTAGATATTTCCATGTTCATACAGATAGCGGTGTAGATATTTCCATGTTCATCCAGAAGGCTGTGTAGATATTTCCATGTTCATACAGATAGCGGTGCTGATATTTCCATGTTTATATAGGTCGCGGTGTAGATATTTCCATGTTCATACAGATAGCGGTGTGGATGTCTCCATCTTAATACAGATGGTGGTGTAGATATTTATATGTTCATGCAGATGGCGGTGCAGATATTTCCATGTTCATACAGATGGTGGTGTAGATATTTCTATGTTTATAGAGATAGCGGTGTAGATATTTCCATGTGTAAAGAAATAGCTTTGTATATATTTCCATGTATATGCAGATAGCTCTGTAGATATTTCCATTTTCATGCAGATAGCAGAGAAGATATTTCCATGTTCTAACAGATAGCGGTGTAGATATTTCCATGTTCATACAGATAGCGGTGTGGATATTTCCATGTTTATACAGATAGCGGTGTAGCTATTTCCATGTTCATACAGATAGTGGTGTAGATTTTTCCATGTTCATCCAGATGGCTGTGTAGATATTTCCATGTTCATACAGATAGCGGTGCTGATATTTCCATGTTTATACAGGTAGCGGTGTAGATATTTCCATGTTTATACAGATAGAGGTGAAGATGTATGCATGTTTACACAGTTAGCGGTGCAGATATTTCCATGTTCATACAGATAGCGGTGTATATATTTCCATGTTCATACAGAGAGCGGTGTAGATATTTCCATGTTCATCCAGATGGCTGTGTAGATATATCCATGTTCATTCAGATAGCGGTGTAGATATTTCCATGTTCATACAGACAGCGGTGCTGTTATCTCCATGTTCATCCAGATGGCTGTGTAGATATATCCATGTTCATACAGATGGCGGTGAAGATATTTCCATTTTCATACAGATATCGGTGTAGATATTTCCATGTTCATAGAGATAGCGGTGTAGATATTTCCATGTTCATACAGATAGCGGTGCTGATATTTCCATGTTTATTCAGGTAGCGGTGTTGATATTTCCATGTTTATACAGATAGCGGTGTAGATATTTCCATGTTTATACAGATAGCGGTGTAGATATCTCCATCTTAATACAGATGGCGGTGTAGATATTTATATGTTCATACAGATGGCGGTGCAGATATTTCCATGTTCATTCAGATGGCAGTGTAGATATTTCCACGTTTATAGATACTGCGGTGTAGATATTTCCATGTGAAAAGAAATAGCTTTGTAGATATTTCCATGTACATGCAGAGAGCTGTGCAGATATTTCCATTTTCATGCAGATAGCGGTGTAGATATTTCCATGTTCAAACAGATAGCTGTGTAGATATTTCCATGTTCATACAGATAGCGGTGTAGATATTTCCATGTTTATACAGATAGCGGTGAAGATGTGTGCATGTTTGCACAGATAGTGGTGTAGATATTTCCATGTTCATACAGATAGCGGTGTAGATATTTCAATGTTCATACAGATAGCGGTGTAGATATTTCCATTTTCTTCCAGAAGGCTGTGTAGATATTTCCATGTTCATACAGATATCGGTGCTGATATTTCCATGTTTATACAGGTAGCGGTGTAGATATTTCCACGTTTATACAGATAGCGGTGTAGATAAATCCATCTAAATACAGATGGCGGTGTAGATAAATCCATCTTAATACAGATGGCGGTGTAGATATTTATATGTTCATTCGGATGGCGGTGCAGATATTTCCATGTTCATACAGATGGCGGTGTAGATATTTCCATGTTTATAGAGATAGCGGTGTAGTTATTTCCATGTGTAAAGAAATAGCTTTGTAGATATTTCTGTGTATATGCAGATAGCTGTGTAGTTATTTCCACTTTCATGCAGATAGCGGTGTAGATATTTCCATGTTCAAACAGATAGCGGTGTAGATATTTCCATGTTCATACAGATAGCGGTGTAGATATTTGCATGTTTATACAGATAGCGGTGAAGATGTATGCATGTTTGCACAGATAGCGCTGTAGATATTTCCATGTTCATACAGATAGCGGTGTAGCTATTTCCATGTTCATACAGATAGTGGTGTAGATATTTCCATGTTCATCCAGATGGCTGTGTAGATATTTCCATGTTCATACAGATAGCGGTGCTGATATTTCCATGTTTATACAGGTAGCGGTGTTGATATTTCCATGTTTATACAGATAGAGGTGAAGATGTATGCATGTTTACACAGTTAGCGGTGCAGATATTTCCATGTTCATACAGATAGCGGTGTAGATATTTCCATGTTCATACAGAGAGCGGTGTAGATATTTCCATGTTCATCCAGATGGCTGTGTAGATATATCCATGTTCATTCAGATAGCGGTGTAGATATTTCCATGTTCATACAGACAGCGGTGCTGTTATTTCCATGTTCATCCGGATGGCTGTGTAGATATATCCATGTTCATACAGATGGCGGTGAAGATATTTCCATTTTCACACAGATATCGGTGTAGATATTTCCATGTTCATAGAGATAGCGGTGTAGATATTTCCATGTTCATACAGATAGCGGTGCTGATATTTCCATGTTTATTCAGGTAGCGGTGTTGATATTTCCATGTTTATACAGATAGCAGTGTAGCTATTTCCATGTTTATACAGATAACGGTGTAGGTATTTTCATGTTTATACAGATAGCGGTGTAGATATCTCCATCTTAATACAGATGGCGGTGTAGATATTTATATGTTCATACAGATGGCGGTGCAGATATTTCCATGTTCATTCAGATGGCGGTGTAGATATTTCCATGTTTATAGATATTGCGGTGTAGATATTTCCATGTGAAAAGAAATAGCTTTGTAGATATTTCCATGTACATGCAGAGAGCTGTGTAGATATTTCCATTTTCATGCAGATAGCGGTGTAGATATTTCCATGTTCAAACAGATAACTGTGTAGATATTTCCATGTTCATACAGATAGCGGTGTAGATATTTCCATGTTTATACAGATAGCGGTGAAGATGTATGCATGTTTGCACAGATAGTGGTGTAGATATTTCCATGTTCATACAGATAGCGGTGTAGATATTTCAATGATCATACAGATAGCGGTGTAGATATTTCCATTTTCTTCCAGAAGGCAGTGTAGATATTTCCATGTTCATACAGATAGCGGTGCTGATATTTCCATGTTTATAGAGGTAGCGGTGTAGATATTTCCACGTTTATACAGATAGCGGTGTAGATATTTCCATGTTTATACAGATAGCGGTGTAGATATTTCCATGTTAATACAGATAGCGGTGTAGATATCTCCATCTTAATACAGATGGCGGTGTAGATATTTATATGTTCATTCGGATGGCGGTGCAGATATTTCCATGTTCATACAGATGGCGGTGTAGATATTTCCATGTTTATAGAGATAGCGGTGTAGTTATTTCCATGTGTAAAGAAATAGCTTTGTAGATATTTCCGTGTATATGCAGATAGCTGTGTAGTTATTTCCATTTTCATGCAGATAGCGGTGTAGATATTTCCATGTTCAAACAGATAGCGGTGTAGATATTTCCATGTTCATACAGATAGCGGTGTAGATATTTGCATGTTTATACAGATAGCGGTGAAGATGTATGCATGTTTGCACAGATAGCGGTGTAGATATTTCCATGTTCATACAGATAGCAGTGTAGCTATTTCCATGTTCATACAGATAGTGGTGTAGATATTTCCATGTTCATCCAGATGGCTGTGTAGATATTTCCATGTTCATACAGATAGCGGTGCTGATATTTCCATGTTTATACAGGTAGCGGTGTAGATATTTCCATGTTTATACAGATAGAGGTGAAGATGTATGCATGTTTACACAGTTAGCGGTGCAGATATTTCCATGTTCATACAGATAGCGGTGTAGATATTTCCATGTTCATACAGAGAGCGGTGTAGATATTTCCATGTTCATCCAGATGGCTGTGTAGATATATGCATGTTCATTCAGATAGCGGTGTAGATATTTCCATGTTCATACAGACAGCCGTTCTGTTATTTCCATGTTCATCCAGATGGCTGTGTAGATATATCCTTGTTCAAACAGATGGCGGTGAAGATATTTCCATTTTCATACAGATATCGGTGTAGATATTTCCATGTTCATAGAGATAGCGGTGTAGATATTTCCATGTTCATACAGATAGCGGTGCTGATATTTCTATGTTTATTCAGGTAGCGGAGTTGATATTTCCATGTTTATACAGATAGCGGTGTAGATATTTCCATGTTTATACAGATAACGGTGTAGGTATTTTCATGTTTATACAGATAGCGGTGTAGATATCTCCATCTTAATACAGATGGCGGTGTAGATATTTATATGTTCATACAGATGGCGGTGCAGATATTTCCATGTTCATTCAGATGGCGGTGTAGATATTTCCATGTTTATAGATATTGCGGTGTAGATATTTCCATGTGAAAAGAAATAGCTTTGTAGATATTTCCATGTACATGCAGAGAGCTGTGTAGATATTTCCATTTTCATGCAGATAGCGGTGTAGATATTTCCATGTTCATACAGATAGCGGTGGAGATATTTCCATGTTTATACAGATAGCGGTGAAGATGTATGCATGTTTACACAGATAGCGGTGTAGCTATTTCCATGTTCATACAGATTGCGGTGTAGATATTTCAATGTTCATCCAGATGGCTGTGTAGATATATCCATGTTCATACAGATGGCGGTGAAGATATTTCCATGTTCATACAGATAGCGGTATAGATATTTCCATGTTCATACAGATAGTGGTGTAGATATTTCCATGTTCATGCAGATAGTGGTGTATCTATTTCCATGTTCATACATATAGTGGTGTAGATATTTCCATGTTCATCCAGATGGCTGTGTAGATATTTCCATGTTCATACAGATAGCGGTGCTGATATTTCCATGTTTATACAGGTAGCGGTGTAGATATTTCCATGTTTATACAGATAGCGGTGTAGATATTTCCATGTTTATACAGATAGCGGTGTAGATATTTCCATGTTTATAAAGATTGCGGTGTAGATATCTCCATCTTAATACAGATGGCGGTGCAGATATTTATATGTTTATACAGATGGCGGTGAAGATATCTCCATGTTCATACAGATGGCGGTGTAGATATTTCCATGTTAATAGAGATAGCGGTGTAGTTATTTCCATGTGTAAAGAAATAGCTTTGTAGACATTTCCATGTATATGCAGATAGCTGTGTAGATATTTCCATTTTCATGCAGATAGCGGAGTAGATATTTCCATGTTCAAACAGATAGCGGTGTAGATATTTCCATGTTCATCCAGATGGCTGTGTAGTTATATCCATGTTCATACAGATGGCGGTGAAGATATTTCCGTGATCATACAGATAGCGGTGTAGATATTTCCATGTTCATACAGATAGCGGTGTAGACATTTCCATGTTCATACAGATAGCGGTGTAGCTATTTCCATGTTCATACAGATAGTGGTGTAGATATTTCCATGTTCATCCAGAAGGCTGTGAAGATATTTCCATGTTCATACAGATAGCGGTGCTGATATTTCCATGTTTATACAGGTAGCGGAGTAGATATTTCCATGTTCATACAGATAGCGGTGTAGATATTTCCATGTTCATCCAGAAGGCTGTGAGGATATTTCCATGTTCATACAGATAGCGGTGCTGATATTTCCATGTTTATACAGGTAGCGGTGAAGATGTATGCATGTTTACACAGATAGCGGTGTAGATATTTCCATGTTCATTCAGATAGCGGTGTAGATATTTCCATGCTCATCCAGATGGCTGTGTAGATATATCCATGTTCATACAGATGGCGGTGAAGATATTTCCATGTTCATACAGATAGCGGTGTAGATCTTTCCATGTTCATACAGATAACGGTGTAGATATTTCCATGTTCATTCAGATAGAGGTGTAGCTATTTCCATGTTCATACAGATTGCGGGGTAGATATTTCCATGTTCATCCAGATGGCTGTGTAGATATATCCATGTTCATACAAATGGCGGTGAAGATATTTCCATGTTCATACAGATAGCGGTGTAGATATTTCCATGTTCATACAGATAGTGGTGTAGATATTTCCATGTTCATACATATAGCGGTGTAGCTATTTCCATGTTCATACAGATAGCGGTGTAGATATTTCCATGTTCATCCAGATGGCTGTGTAGATATTTCCATGTTCATACAGATAGCGGTGCTGATATTTCCATGTTTTTTACAGGTAGCGGTGTAGATATTTGCATGTTTACACAGATAGCGGTGAAGATGTATGCATGTTAACACAGATAGCGGTGTAGATATTTCCATGTTCATACAGATAGCGGTGTAGATATTTCCATATTCATCCAGATGGCTGTGTAGATATATCCATGTTCATGCAGATGGCGGTGAAGATATTTCCATGTTCATACAGATAGCGGTGTAGATATTTCCATGTTCATTCAGATAGCGGTGTAGATATTTCCATGTTCATACAGATAGCGGTGTAGATATTTCCATGTTCATACAGATAGCAGTGTAGATATTTCCATGTTTATACATATAGCGGTGTAGATATTTCCATGTTCATACATATAGCGGTGTAGATATTTCCATGTTCATCCAGATGGCTGTGTAGTTATATCCATGTTCATACAGATGGCAGTGAAGATATTTCCATGGTCATACAGATAGCGGTGTAGATATTTCCATGTTCATACAGATAGCGGTGTAGATATTTCCATGTTTATACATATAGCGGTGTTGATATTTCCATGTTCATACATATAGCGGTGTAGATATTTCCATGTTCATCCAGATGGCTGTGTAGTTATATCCATGTTCATACAGATGGCGGTGAAGATATTTGCATGATCATACAGATAGCGTTGTAGATATTTCCATGTTCATACAAATAGCGGTGTAGACATTTCCATGTTCATACAGATAGCGGTGTAGCTATTTCCATGTTCATACAGATAGCGGTGTAGATATTTCCATGTTTATACAGATATCGGTGTAGATATTTCCAAGTTTATATAGATAGCGGAGTAGATATCTCCATCTTAATACAGATGGCGGTGTAGATATTTATATGATCATACAGATGGCGGTGCAGATATTTCTATGTTCATACAGATGGCGGTGTAGTTATTTCCAAGTTTATAGAGATAGCGGTGTAGTTATTTCCATGTGTAAAGAAATATCTTTGTAGATATTTTCTTGTATATGCAGATAGCTGTGTAGATATTTCCATTTTCATGCAGATAGCGGTGTAGATATTTCCATGTTCAAACAGATAGCGGTGTAGATATTTCCATGTTCATACAGATAGCGGTGTAGATATTTGCATGTTTATACAGATAGTGGTGAAGATGTATGCATGTTTGCACAGATAGCGGTGTAGATATTTCCATGTTCATACAGATAGCGGTGTAGATATTTCCATGTTCATACAGATAGCGGTGTAGATATTTCCATGTTCATACAGATAGCGGTGTAGATATTTCCATGTTCATACAGATAGCGGTGTAGATATTTCCATGTTCATCCAGAAGGCTGTGTAGATATTTCCATGTTCATACAGATAGCGGTGCTGATATTTCCATGTTTATATAGGTCGCGGTGTAGATATTTCCATGTTCATACAGATAGCGGTGTGGATGTCTCCATCTTAATACAGATGGTGGTGTAGATATTTATATGTTCATGCAGATGGCGGTGCAGATATTTCCATGTTCATACAGATGGTGGTGTAGATATTTCTATGTTTATAGAGATAGCGGTGTAGTTATTTCCATGTGTAAAGAAATAGCTTTGTAGATATTTCCATGTATATGCAGATAGCTCTGTAGATATTTCCATTTTCATGCAGATAGCAGAGAAGATATTTCCATGTTCTAACAGATAGCGGTGTAGATATTTCCATGTTCATACAGATAGCGGTGTGGATATTTCCATGTTTATACAGATAGCGGTGTAGCTATTTCCATGTTCATACAGATAGTGGTGTAGATATTTCCATGTTCATCCAGATGGCTGTGTAGATATTTCCATGTTCATACAGATAGCGGTGCTGATATTTCCATGTTTATACAGGTAGCGGTGTAGATATTTCCATGTTTATACAGATAGAGGTGAAGATGTATGCATGTTTACACAGTTAGCGGTGCAGATATTTCCATGTTCATACAGATAGCGGTGTAGATATTTCCATGTTCATACAGAGAGCGGTGTAGATATTTCCATGTTCATCCAGATGGCTGTGTAGATATATCCATGTTCATTCAGATAGCGGTGTAGATATTTCCATGTTCATACAGACAGCGGTGCTGTTATCTCCATGTTCATCCAGATGGCTGTGTAGATATATCCATGTTCATACAGATGGCGGTGAAGATATTTCCATTTTCATACAGATATCGGTGTAGATATTTCCATGTTCATAGAGATAGCGGTGTAGATATTTCCATGTTCATACAGATAGCGGTGCTGATATTTCCATGTTTATTCAGGTAGCGGTGTTGATATTTCCATGTTTATACAGATAGCGGTGTAGATATTTCCATGTTTATACAGATAACGGTGTAGGTATTTTCATGTTTATACAGATAGCGGTGTAGATATCTCCATCTTAATACAGATGGCGGTGTAGATATTTATATGTTCATACAGATGGCGGTGCAGATATTTCCATGTTCATTCAGATGGCAGTGTAGATATTTCCATGTTTATAGATACTGCGGTGTAGATATTTCCATGTGAAAAGAAATAGCTTTGTAGATATTTCCATGTACATGCAGAGAGCTGTGCAGATATTTCCATTTTCATGCAGATAGCGGTGTAGATATTTCCATGTTCAAACAGATAGCTGTGTAGATATTTCCATGTTCATACAGATAGCGGTGTAGATATTTCCATGTTTATACAGATAGCGGTGAAGATGTGTGCATGTTTGCACAGATAGTGGTGTAGATATTTCCATGTTCATACAGATAGCGGTGTAGATATTTCAATGTTCATACAGATAGCGGTGTAGATATTTCCATTTTCTTCCAGAAGGCTGTGTAGATATTTCCATGTTCATACAGATATCGGTGCTGATATTTCCATGTTTATACAGGTAGCGGTGTAGATATTTCCACGTTTATACAGATAGCGGTGTAGATAAACCCATCTAAATACAGATGGCGGTGTAGATAAATCCATCTTAATACAGATGGCGGTGTAGATATTTATATGTTCATTCGGATGGCGGTGCAGATATTTCCATGTTCATACAGATGGCGGTGTAGATATTTCCATGTTTATAGAGATAGCGGTGTAGTTATTTCCATGTGTAAAGAAATAGCTTTGTAGATATTTCTGTGTATATGCAGATAGCTGTGTAGTTATTTCCACTTTCATGCAGATAGCGGTGTAGATATTTCCATGTTCAAACAGATAGCGGTGTAGATATTTCCATGTTCATACAGATAGCGGTGTAGATATTTGCATGTTTATACAGATAGCGGTGAAGATGTATGCATGTTTGCACAGATAGCGCTGTAGATATTTCCATGTTCATACAGATAGCGGTGTAGCTATTTCCATGTTCATACAGATAGTGGTGTAGATATTTCCATGTTCATCCAGATGGCTGTGTAGATATTTCCATGTTCATACAGATAGCGGTGCTGATATTTCCATGTTTATACAGGTAGCGGTGTTGATATTTCCATGTTTATACAGATAGAGGTGAAGATGTATGCATGTTTACACAGTTAGCGGTGCAGATATTTCCATGTTCATACAGATAGCGGTGTAGATATTTCCATGTTCATACAGAGAGCGGTGTAGATATTTCCATGTTCATCCAGATGGCTGTGTAGATATATCCATGTTCATTCAGATAGCGGTGTAGATATTTCCATGTTCATACAGACAGCGGTGCTGTTATTTCCATGTTCATCCGGATGGCTGTGTAGATATATCCATGTTCATACAGATGGCGGTGAAGATATTTCCATTTTCATACAGATATCGGTATAGATATTTCCATGTTCATAGAGATAGCGGTGTAGATATTTCCATGTTCATACAGATAGCGGTGCTGATATTTCCATGTTTATACAGGTAGCGGTGTAGATATTTCCATGTTTATACAGATAGCGGTGTAGATATTTCCATGTTTATACAGATAGTGGTGTAGATATTTCCATGTTAATACAGATAGCGGTGTAGATATCTCCATCTTAATACAGATGGCGGTGTAGATATTTATATGTTCATTTGGATGGCGGTGCAGATATTTCCATGTTCATACAGATGGCGGTGTAGATATTTCCATGTTTATAGAGATAGCGGTGTAGTTATTTCCATGTGTAAAGAAATAGCTTTGTAGATATTTCCGTGTATATGCAGATAGCTGTGTAGTTATTTCCATTTTCATGCAGATAGCGGTGTAGATATTTCCATGTTCAAACAGATAGCGGTGTAGATATTTCCATGTTCATACAGATAGCGGTGTAGATATTTGCATGTTTATACAGATAGCGGTGAAGATGTATGCATGTTTGCACAGATAGCGGTGTAGATATTTCCATGTTCATACAGATAGCAGTGTAGCTATTTCCATGTTCATACAGATAGTGGTGTAGATATTTCCATGTTCATCCAGATGGCTGTGTAGATATTTCCATGTTCATACAGATAGCGGTGCTGATATTTCCATGTTTATACAGGTAGCGGTGTAGATATTTCCATGTTTATACAGATAGAGGTGAAGATGTATGCATGTTTACACAGTTAGCGGTGCAGATATTTCCATGTTCATACAGATAGCGGTGTAGATATTTCCATGTTCATACAGAGAGCGGTGTAGATATTTCCATGTTCATCCAGATGGCTGTGTAGATATATGCATGTTCATTCAGATAGCGGTGTAGATATTTCCATGTTCATACAGACAGCGGTGCTGTTATTTCCATGTTCATCCAGATGGCTGTGTAGATATATCCTTGTTCAAACAGATGGCGGTGAAGATATTTCCATTTTCATACAGATATCGGTGTAGATATTTCCATGTTCATAGAGATAGCGGTGTAGATATTTCCATGTTCAAACAGATAGCGGTGCTGATATTTCTATGTTTATTCAGGTAGCGGAGTTGATATTTCCATGTTTATACAGATAGCGGTGTAGATATTTCCATGTTTATACAGATAACGGTGTAGGTATTTTCATGTTTATACAGATAGCGGTGTAGATATCTCCATCTTAATACAGATGGCGGTGTAGATATTTATATGTTCATACAGATGGCGGTGCAGATATTTCCATGTTCATTCAGATGGCGGTGTAGATATTTCCATGTTTATAGATATTGCGGTGTAGATATTTCCATGTGAAAAGAAATAGCTTTGTAGATATTTCCATGTACATGCAGAGAGCTGTGTAGATATTTCCATTTTCATGCAGATAGCGGTGTAGATATTTCCATGTTCATACAGATAGCGGTGGAGATATTTCCATGTTTATACAGATAGCGGTGAAGATGTATGCATGTTTACACAGATAGCGGTGTAGCTATTTCCATGTTCATACAGATTGCGGTGTAGATATTTCAATGTTCATCCAGATGGCTGTGTAGATATATCCATGTTCATACAGATGGCGGTGAAGATATTTCCATGTTCATACAGATAGCGGTATAGATATTTCCATGTTCATACAGATAGTGGTGTAGATATTTCCATGTTCATACAGATAGTGGTGTATCTATTTCCATGTTCATACATATAGTGGTGTAGATATTTCCATGTTCATCCAGATGGCTGTGTAGATATTTCCATGTTCATACAGATAGCGGTGCTGATATTTCCATGTTTATACAGGTAGCGGTGTAGATATTTCCATGTTTATACAGATAGCGGTGTAGATATTTCCATGTTTATACAGATAGCGGTGTAGATATTTCCATGTTTATACAGATAGCGGTGTAGATATCTCCATCTAAATACAGATGGCGGTGCAGATATTTATATGTTTATACAGATGGCGGTGAAGATATCTCCATGTTCATACAGATGGCGGTGTAGATATTTCCATGTTAATAGAGATAGCGGTGTAGTTATTTCCATGTGTAAAGAAATAGCTTTGTAGACATTTCCATGTATATGCAGATAGCTGTGTAGATATTTCCATTTTCATGCAGATAGCGGAGTAGATATTTCCATGTTCAAACAGATAGCGGTGTAGATATTTCCATGTTCATCCAGATGGCTGTGTAGTTATATCCATGTTCATACAGATGGCGGTGAAGATATTTCCGTGATCATACAGATAGCGGTGTAGATATTTCCATGTTCATACAGATAGCGGTGTAGACATTTCCATGTTCATACAGATTGCGGTGTAGCTATTTCCATGTTCATACAGATAGCGGTGTAGATATTTCCATGTTCATCCAGATGGCTGTGTAGATATTTCCATGTTCATACAGATAGCGGTGCTGATATTTCCATGTTTATACAGGTAGCGGTTTAGATATTCCCATGTTTATACAGATAGCGGTGTAGATATTTCCATGTTTATATAGATAGAGGTGAAGATGTATGCATGTTTACACAGTTAGCGGTGCAGATATTTCAATGTTCATACAGACAGCGGTGCTGTTATTTCCATGTTCATCCAGATGGCTGTGTAGATATATCCATGTTCAAACAGATGGCGGTGAAGATATTTCCATTTTCATACAGATATCGGTGTAGATATTTCCATGTTCATAGAGATAGCGGTGTAGATATTTCCATGTTCATACAGATAGCGGTGCTGATATTTCTATGTTTATTCAGGTAGCGGTGTTGATATTTCCATGTTTATACAGATAGCGGTGTAGATATTTCCATGTTTATACAGATAACGGTGTAGGTATTTTCATGTTTATACAGATAGCGGTGTAGATATCTCCATCTTAATACAGATGGCGGTGTAGATATTTATATGTTCATACAGATGGCGGTGCAGATATTTCCATGTTCATTCAGATGGCGGTGTAGATATTTCCATGTTTATAGATATTGCGGTGTAGATATTTCCATGTGAAAAGAAATAGCTTTGTAGATATTTCCATGTACATGCAGAGAGCTGTGTAGATATTTCCATTTTCATGCAGATAGCGGTGTAGATATTTCCAAGTTCAAACAGATAGCTGTGTAGATATTTCCATGTTCATACAGATAGCGGTGTAGATATTTCCATGTTTATACAGATAGCGGTGAAGATGTATGCATGTTTGCACAGATAGTGGTGTAGATATTTCCATGTTCATACAGATAGCGGTGTAGATATTTCAATGTTCATACAGATAGCGGTGTAGATAATTCCATTTTCTTCCAGAAGGCTGTGTAGATATTTCCATGTTCATACAGATAGCGGTGCTGATATTTCCATGTTTATACAGGTAGCGGTGTAGATATTTCCACGTTTATACAGATAGCGGTGTAGATATTTCCATGTTTATACAGATAGCGGTGTAGATATTTCCATGTTTATACAGATAGCGGTGTAGATATCTCCATCTTAATACAGATGGCGGTGTAGATATTTATATGTTCATTCGGATGGCGGTGCAGATATTTCCATGTTCATACAGATGGCGGTGTAGATATTTCCATGTTTATAGAGATAGCGGTGTAGTTATTCCCATGTGTAAAGAAATAGCTTTGTAGATATTTCCGTGTATATGCAGATTGCTGTGTAGTTATTTCCATTTTCATGCAGATAGCGGTGTAGATATTTCCATGTTCAAACAGATAGCGGTGTAGATATTTCCATGTTCATACAGATAGCGGTGTAGTTATTTGCATGTTTATACAGATAGCGGTGAAGATGTATGCATGTTTGCACAGATAGCGGTGTAGATATTTCCATGTTCATACAGATAGCGGTGTAGATATTTCCATGTTCATACAGATAGCGGTGTAGATATTTCCATGTTCATACAGATAGCGGTGTAGATATTTCCATGTTCATACAGATAGCGGTGTAGATATTTCCATGTTCATCCAGAAGGCTGTGTAGATATTTCCATGTTCATACAGATAGCGGTGCTGATATTTCCATGTTTATATAGGTAGCGGTGTAGATATTTCCATGTTCATACAGATAGCGGTGTAGATATTTCCATGTTTATACAGATAGCGGTGTGGATATTTCCATGTTTATACAGATAGCGGTGTGGATATCTCCATCTTAATACAGATGGTGGTGTAGATATTTATATGTTCATGCAGATGGCGGTGCAGATATTTCCATGTTCATACAGATGGCGGTGTAGATATTTCTATGTTTATAGAGATAGCGGTGTAGTTATTTCCATGTGTAAAGGAATAGCTTTGTAGATATTTCCATGTATATGCAGATAGCTCTGTAGATATTTCCATTTTCATGCAGATAGCGGTGTAGATATTTCCTTGTTCATACAGATAGCGGTGGAGATATTTCCATGTTTATACAGATAGCGGTGAAGATGTATGCATGTTTACACAGATAGCGGTGTAGCTATTTCCATGTACATACAGATTGCGGTGTAGATATTTCCATGTTCATCCAGATGGCTGTGTAGATATATCCATGTTCATACAGATGGCGGTGAAGATATTTCCATGTTCATACAGATAGCTGTGTAGATATTTCCATGTTCATACAGATAGTGGTGTAGATATTTCCATGTTCATACAGATAGCGGTGTATCTATTTCCATGTTCATACATATAGCGGTGTAGATATTTCCATGTTCATCCAGATGGCTGTGTAGATATTTCCATGTTCATACAGATAGCGGTGCTGATATTTCCATGTTTATACAGGTAGCGGTGTAGATATTTCCATGTTTATACAGATAGCGGTGTAGATATTTCCATGTTTATACAGATAGCGGTGTAGATATTTCCATGTTTATACAGATAGCGGTGTAGATATCTCCATCTTAATACAGATGGCGGTGCAGATATTTATATGTTCATACAGATGGCGGTGAAGATATCTCCATGTTCATACAGATGGCGGTGTAGATATTTCCATGTTAATAGAGATAGCGGTGTAGTTATTTCCATGTGTAAAGAAATAGCTTTGTAGATATTTCCATGTATATGCAGATAGCTGTGTAGATATTTCCATGTTCATACAGATAGCGGTGCTGATATTTCCATGTTTATACAGGTAGCGGTGTAGATATTTCCACGTTTATACAGATAGCGGTGTAGATATTTCCATGTTTATACAGATAGCGGTGTAGATATTTCCATGTTTATACAGATAGCGGTGTAGATATCTCCATCTTAAGACAGATGGCGGTGTAGATATTTATATGTTCATTCGGATGGCGGTGCAGATATTTCCATGTTCATACAGATGGCGGTGTAGATATTTCCATGTTTATAGAGATAGCGGTGTAGTTATTCCCATGTGTAAAGAAATAGCTTTGTAGATATTTCCGTGTATATGCAGATAGCTGTGTAGTTATTTCCATTTTCATGCCGATAGCGGTGTAGATATTTCCATGTTCAAACAGATAGCGGTGTAGATATTTCCATGTTCATACAGATAGCGGTGTAGATATTTGCATGTTTATACAGATAGCGGTGAAGATGTATGCATGTTTCCACAGATAGCGGTGTAGATATTTCCATGTTCATACAGATAGCAGTGTAGATATTTCCATATTCATACAGATAGCGGTGTAGATATTTCCATGTTCATACAGAGAGCGGTGTAGATATTTCCATGTTCATACAGATAGCGGTGTAGATATTTCCATGTTCATCCAGAAGGCTGTGTAGATATTTCCATGTTCATACAGATAGCGGTGCTGATATTTCCATGTTTATATAGGTAGCGGTGTAGATATTTCCATGTTCATACAGATAGCGGTGTAGATATTGCCATGTTTATACAGATAGCGGTGTGGATATTTCCATTTTTATACAGATAGCGGTGTGGATATCTCCATCTTAATACAGATGGTGGTGTAGATATTTATATGTTCATGCAGATGGCGGTGCAGATATTTCCATGTTCATACAGATGGCGGTGTAGATATTTCTATGTTTATAGAGATAGCGGTGTAGTTATTTCCATGTGTAAAGGAATAGCTTTGTAGATATTTCCATGTATATGCAGATAGCTCTGTAGATATTTCCATTTTCATGCAGATAGCGGTGTAGATATTTCCATGTTCATACAGATAGCGGTGGAGATATTTCCATGTTTATACAGATAGCGGTGAAGATGTATGCATGTTTACACAGATAGCGGTGTAGCTATTTCCATGTACATACAGATTGCGGTGTAGATATTTCCATGTTCATCCAGATGGCTGTGTAGATATATCCATGTTCATACAGATGGCGGTGAAGATATTTCCATGTTCATACAGATAGCGGTGTAGATATTTCCATGTTCATACAGATAGTGGTGTAGATATTTCCATGTTCATACAGATAGCGGTGTATCTATTTCCATGTTCATACATATAGCGGTGTAGATATTTCCATGTTCATCCAGATGGCTGTGTAGATATTTCCATGTTCATACAGATAGCGGTGCTGATATTTCCATGTTTATACAGGTAGCGGTGTAGATATTTCCATGTTTATACAGATAGCGGTGTAGATATTTCCAAGTTTATACAGATAGCGGTGTAGATATTTCCATGTTTATACAGATAGCGGTGTAGATATCTCCATCTTAATACAGATGGCGGTGCAGATATTTATATGTTCATACAGATGGCGGTGAAGATATCTCCATGTTCATACAGATGGCGGTGTAGATATTTCCATGTTAATAGAGAGAGCGGTGTAGTTATTTCCATGTGTAAAGAAATAGCTTTGTAGATATTTCCATGTATATGCAGATAGCTGTGTAGATATTTCCATTTTCATGCAGATAGCGGAGTAGATATTTCCATGTTCAAACAGATAGCGGTGTAGATATATCCATGTTCATCCAGATGGCTGTGTAGTTATATCCATGTTCATACAGATGGCGGTGAAGATATTTCCGTGATCATACAGATAGCGGTGTAGATATTTCCATGTTCATACAGATAGCGGTGTAGACATTTCCATGTTCATATAGATTGCGGTGTAGCTATTTCCATGTTCATACAGATAGCGGTGTAGATATTTCCATGTTCATCCAGATGGCTGTGTAGATATTTCCATGTTCATACAGATAGCGGTGCTGATATTTCCATGTTTATACAGGTAGCGGTTTAGATATTCCCATGTTTATACAGATAGCGGTGTAGATATTTCCATGTTTATATAGATAGAGGTGAAGATGTATGCATGTTTACACAGTTAGCGGTGCAGATATTTCAATGTTCATACAGATAGCGGTGTAGATATTTCCATGTTCATCCAGATGGCTGTGTAGATATATCCATGTTCATTCAGATGGCGGTGAAGATATTTCCATGTTCATACAGATAGCGGTGTAGATATTTCCATGTTCATACAGATAGCTGTGTAGATATTTCCATGTTCATACAGACAGCGGTGTAGATATTTCCATGTTCATACAGATAGTGTTGTAGATATTTCCATGTTCATACAGATAGCGGTGTAGCTATTTCCATGTTCATACAGATAGCGGTGTAGATATTTACATGTTCATAGAGATAGCGGTGAAGATATTTCCATGTTCATACAATAGCGGTGCTGATATTTCCATGTTTATACAGGTAGCGGTGTAGATATTTCCATGTTTCTACAGATAGCGGTGTAGATATTTCCATGTTTATACAGATAGCGGTGTAGATATTTTCATGTTTATACAGATAGCGGTGTAGATATCTCCATCTTAATACAGATGGCGGTGTAGATATTTATATGTTCATACAGATGGCGGTGCAGATATTTCGATGTTCATACAGATGGCGGTGTAGATATTTCCATGTTTATAGAGACAGCGGTGTAGATATTTCCATGTGTAAAGAAACAGCTTTGTAAATATTTCCATGTATATGCAGATAGCTGTGTAGATATCTCCATTTTCATGCAGATAGCGGTGTAGATATTTCCATGTTCAAACAGATAGCTGTGTAGATATTTCCATGTTCATACAGATAGCGGTGTAGATATTTCCATGTTTATACAGATAGCGGTGAAGATTTATGCATGTTAACACAGATAGCGGTGTAGATATTTCCAAGTTCATACAGATAGCGGTGTAGATATTTCCATGTTCATCCAGATGGCTGTGTAGATATATCCATGTTCATACAGATGGCGGTGAAGATATTTCCATGTTCATGCAGATAGCGGTGTAGATATTTCCATGTTCATACAGATAGCGGTGTAGACATTTCCATGTTCATACTGATAGCGGAGTAGCTATTTCCATGTTCATACAGATAGCGGTGTAGATATTTCCATGTTCATCCAGATGGCTGTGTAGATATGTCCATGTTCATACAGATGGTGGTGAAGATATTTCCATGTTCATACAGATGGCGGTGTAGATATTTCCATGTTCATACAGATAGCGGTGTAGATATTTCCATGTTCTTACAGACTGCGGTGCTGTTATTTCCATCTTCATCCAGATGGCTGTGTAGATATATCCATGTTCATACAGATGGGGGTGAAGATATTTCCATGTTCATACAGATATCGGTGTAGATATTTCCATGTTCATAGAGATAGCGGTGTAGATATTTCCATGTTCATACAGATAGCGGTGCAAATATTTCCATGTTTATTCAGGTAGCGGTGTTGATATTTCCATGTTTATACAGATAGCGGTGTAGATATTTCCATGTTTATACAGATAGCGGTGTAGATATTTCCATGTTTATACAGATAGCGGTGTAGATATCTCCATCTTAACACTGATGGCGGTGTAGATATTTATATGTTCATACAGATGGCGGTGCAGATATTTCCATGTTCATTCAGATGGCGGTGTAGATATTTCCATGTTTATATAGATTGCGGTGTAGATATTTCCATGTGTAAAGAAATAGCTTTGTAGATATTTCCATGTTCATCCAGATGGCTGTGTAGATATATCCATGTTCATTCAGATGGCGGTGAAGATATTTCCATGTTCATACAAATGGCGTTGTAGATATTTCCATGTTTATACAGATATCGGTGTAGATATTTCCAAGTTTATGCAGATAGCGGAGTAGATATCTCCATCTTAATACAGATGGCGGTGTAGATATTTATATGATCATACAGATGGCGGTGCAGATATTTCCATGTTCATACAGATGGCGGTGTGGATATTTCCATGTTTATAGAGATAGCGGTGTACTTATTTCCATGTGTAAAGAGATAGCTGTATAGATATTTCCATGTATATGCAGATAGCTTTGTAGATATTTCCATTTTCATGCAGATAGCGGTGTAGATATTTCCATGTTCAAACAGATAGCGGTGTAGATAGTTCCATGTTCATACAGATAGCAGTGTAGATATTTCCATGTTTAAACAAATAGTGGTGAAAATGTATACATGTTTACACAGATAGCGGTGTAGATATTTCCATGCTCATACAGATAGCGGTGTAGATATTTCCGTGTTCATCCAGATGGCTGTGTAGATATATCCATGTTCATACAGATGGCGGTGAAGATATTTCCATGTTCATACAGATAGCGGTGTAGATATTTCCATGTTCATACAGATAGCGGTGTAGATATTTCCATGTTCATACAGATAGCGGTGTAGCTATTTCCATGTTCATACAGACAGCGGTGCTGATATTTCCATGTTCATCCAGATGGCTGTGTAGATATATCTATGTTCATACAGATGGTATTGAAGATATTTCCATGTTCATACAGATATCGGTGTAGATATTTCCATGTTCATACACATAGCAGTGTAGGTATTTCCATGTTCATACAGATAGCGGTGCTGATATTTCCATGTTTGTACAGGTAGCGGTGTAGATATTTCCATGTTTATACAGATAGTGGTGTAGATATTTCCATGTTTATACAGATAGCGGTGTAGATATTTCCATGTTTATACAGATAGTGGTGTAGATATTTCCATGTTTATAGAGATAGCGGTGTAGTTATTTCCATTTGTAAAGAGATAGCTTTGTAGATATTTCCATGTATATGCAGATAGCTGTGTAGATATTTCCATTTTCATGCAGATAGCGGTGTAGATATTTCCATGTTCATACAGATAGCGGTGTAGATATTTCCATGTTCATACAGATAGCGGTGCTGATATTTCCATGTTTATACAGGTAGCGGTGTAGATATTTCCATGTTTATACAGGTAGCGGTGTAGATATTTCCATGTTTATACAGATAGCGGTGTAGATATTTCCATGTTTTTACAGATAGCGGTGTAGATATCTCCATCTTAATAGAGATGGCGGTGTAGATATTTATATGTTCATACAGATGGCGGTGCAGATATTTCCATGTTCATACAGATGGTGGTGTAGATATTTCCATGTTTATAGAGATAGCGGTGTAGTTATTTCCATGTGTAAAGAAATAGCTTTGTAGATATTTCCGTGTATATGCAGATACCGGTGTAGATATTTCCATTTTCATGCAGACAGCGGTGTAGATATTTCCATGTTCAAACAGATAGCGGTGTAGTTATTTCCATGTTCATACAGATAGCGGTGTAGATATTTCCATGTTTATACAGATAGCGGTGAAGATGTATGCATGTTTGCACAGATAGCGGTGTAGATATTTCCATGTTCATACATATAGCGATGTAGATATTTCCATGTTCATACAGATAGTGGTGTAGATATTTCCATGTTCGTACAGATAGCGGTGTAGATATTTCCATGTTCATACAGATAACGGTGTAGATATTTCCATGTTCATCCAGAAGGCTGTGTAGATATTTCCATGTTCATACACATAGCGGTGCTGATATTTCCATGTTTATATAGATAGCGGTGTAGATATTTCCATGTTTATACAGATAGCGGTGTAGATATCTCCATCTTAATACAGATGGCGGTGCAGATATTTATATGTTCATACAGATGGCGGTGAAGATATCTCCATGTTCATACAGATGGCGGTGTAGATATTTCCATGTTAATAGAGATAGCGGTGTAGTTATTTCCATGTGTAAAGAAATAGCTTTGTAGATATTTCCATGTATATGCAGATAGCTGTGTAGATATTTCCATTTTCATGCAGATAGCGGAGTAGATATTTCCATGTTCAAACAGATAGCGGTGTAGATATTTCCATGTTCATCCAGATGGCTGTGTAGTTATATCCATGTTCATACAGATGGCGGTGAAGATATTTCCGTGATCATACAGATAGCGGTGTAGATATTTCCATGTTCATACAGATAGCGGTGTAGACATTTCCATGTTCATACAGATTGCGGTGTAGCTATTTCCATGTTCATACAGATAGCGGTGTAGATATTTCCATGTTCATCCAGATGGCTGTGTAGAAATTTCCATGTTCATACAGATAGCGGTGCTGATATTTCCATGTTTATACAGGTAGCGGTTTAGATATTCCCATGTTTATACAGATAGCGGTGTAGATATTTCCATGTTTATATAGATAGAGGTGAAGATGTATGCATGTTTACACAGTTAGCGGTGCAGATATTTCAACGTTCATACAGACAGCGGTGCTGTTATTTCCATGTTCATCCAGATGGCTGTGTAGATATATCCATGTTCAAACAGATGGCGGTGAAGATATTTCCATTTTCATACGGATATCGGTGTAGATATTTCCATGTTCATAGAGATAGCGGTGTAGATATTTCCATGTTCATACAGATAGCGGTGCTGATATTTCTATGTTTATTCAGGTAGCGGTGTTGATATTTCCATGTTTATACAGATAGCGGTGTAGATATTTCCATGTTTATACAGATAACGGTGTAGGTATTTTCATGTTTATACAGATAGCGGTGTAGATATCTCCATCTTAATACAGATGGCGGTGTAGATATTTATATGTTCATACAGATGGCGGTGCAGATATTTCCATGTTCATTCAGATGGCGGTGTAGATATTTCCATGTTTATAGATATTGCGGTGTAGATATTTCCATGTGAAAAGAAATAGCTTTGTAGATATTTCCATGTACATGCAGAGAGCTGTGTAGATATTTCCATTTTCATGCAGATAGCGGTGTAGATATTTCCATGTTCAAACAGATAGCTGTGTAGATATTTCCATGTTCATACAGATAGCGGTGTAGATATTTCCATGTTTATACAGATAGCGGTGAAGATGTATGCATGTTTGCACAGATAGTGGTGTAGATATTTCCATGTTCATACAGATAGCTGTGTAGATATTTCAATGTTCATACAGATAGCGGTGTAGATATTTCCATTTTCTTCCAGAAGGCTGTGTAGATATTTCCATGTTCATACAGATAGCGGTGCTGATATTTCCATGTTTATACAGGTAGCGGTGTAGATATTTCCACGTTTATACAGATAGCGGTGTAGATATTTCCATGTTTATACAGATAGCGGTGTAGATATTTCCATGTTTATACAGATAGCGGTGTAGATATCTCCATCTTAATACAGATGGCGGTGTAGATATTTATATGTTCATTCGGATGGCGGTGCAGATATTTCCATGTTCATACAGATGGCGGTGTAGATATTTCCATGTTTATAGAGATAGCGGTGTAGTTATTCCCATGTGTAAAGAAATAGCTTTGTAGATATTTCCGTGTATATGCAGATTGCTGTGTAGTTATTTCCATTTTCATGCAGATAGCGGTGTAGATATTTCCATGTTCAAACAGATAGCGGTGTAGATATTTCCATGTTCATACAGATAGCGGTGTAGTTATTTGCATGTTTATACAGATAGCGGTGAAGATGTATGCATGTTTGCACAGATAGCGGTGTAGATATTTCCATGTTCATACAGATAGCGGTGTAGATATTTCCATGTTCATACAGATAGCGGTGTAGATATTTCCATGTTCATACAGATAGCGGTGTAGATATTTCCATGTTCATACAGATAGCGGTGTAGATATTTCCATGTTCATCCAGAAGGCTGTGTAGATATTTCCATGTTCATACAGATAGCGGTGCTGATATTTCCATGTTTATATAGGTAGCGGTGTAGATATTTCCATGTTCATACAGATAGCGGTGTAGATATTTCCATGTTTATACAGATAGCGGTGTGGATATTTCCATGTTTATACAGATAGCGGTGTGGATATCTCCATCTTAATACAGATGGTGGTGTAGATATTTATATGTTCATGCAGATGGCGGTGCAGATATTTCCATGTTCATACAGATGGCGGTGTAGATATTTCTATGTTTATAGAGATAGCGGTGTAGTTATTTCCATGTGTAAAGGAATAGCTTTGTAGATATTTCCATGTATATGCAGATAGCTCTGTAGATATTTCCATTTTCATGCAGATAGCGGTGTAGATATTTCCTTGTTCATACAGATAGCGGTGGAGATATTTCCATGTTTATACAGATAGCGGTGAAGATGTATGCATGTTTACACAGATAGCGGTGTAGCTATTTCCATGTACATACAGATTGCGGTGTAGATATTTCCATGTTCATCCAGATGGCTGTGTAGATATATCCATGTTCATACAGATGGCGGTGAAGATATTTCCATGTTCATACAGATAGCTGTGTAGATATTTCCATGTTCATACAGATAGTGGTGTAGATATTTCCATGTTCATACAGATAGCGGTGTAGATATTTCAATGTTCATACAGATAGCGGTGTAGATATTTCCATGTTCATCCAGATGGCTGTGTAGATATTTCCATGTTCATACAGATAGCGGTGCTGATATTTCCATGTTTATACAGGTAGCGGTGTAGATATTTCCACGTTTATACAGATAGCGGTGTAGATATTTCCATGTTTATACAGATAGCGGTGTAGATATTTCCATGTTTATACAGATAGCGGTGTAGATATCTCCATCTTAATACAGATGGCGGTGTAGATATTTATATGTTCATTCGGATGGCGGTGCAGATATTTCCATGTTCATACAGATGGCGGTGTAGATATTTCCATGTTTATAGAGATAGCGGTGTAGTTATTCCCATGTGTAAAGAAATAGCTTTGTAGATATTTCCGTGTATATGCAGATTGCTGTGTAGTTATTTCCATTTTCATGCAGATAGCGGTGTAGATATTTCCATGTTCAAACAGATAGCGGTGTAGATATTTCCATGTTCATACAGATAGCGGTGTAGTTATTTGCATGTTTATACAGATAGCGGTGAAGATGTATGCATGTTTGCACAGATAGCGGTGTAGATATTTCCATGTTCATACAGATAGCGGTGTAGATATTTCCATGTTCATACAGATAGCGGTGTAGATATTTCCATGTTCATACAGATAGCGGTGTAGATATTTCCATGTTCATACAGATAGCGGTGTAGATATTTCCATGTTCATCCAGAAGGCTGTGTAGATATTTCCATGTTCATACAGATAGCGGTGCTGATATTTCCATGTTTATATAGGTAGCGGTGTAGATATTTCCATGTTCATACAGATAGCGGTGTAGATATTTCCATGTTTATACAGATAGCGGTGTGGATATTTCCATGTTTATACAGATAGCGGTGTGGATATCTCCATCTTAATACAGATGGTGGTGTAGATATTTATATGTTCATGCAGATGGCGGTGCAGATATTTCCATGTTCATACAGATGGCGGTGTAGATATTTCTATGTTTATAGAGATAGCGGTGTAGTTATTTCCATGTGTAAAGGAATAGCTTTGTAGATATTTCCATGTATATGCAGATAGCTCTGTAGATATTTCCATTTTCATGCAGATAGCGGTGTAGATATTTCCTTGTTCATACAGATAGCGGTGGAGATATTTCCATGTTTATACAGATAGCGGTGAAGATGTATGCATGTTTACACAGATAGCGGTGTAGCTATTTCCATGTACATACAGATTGCGGTGTAGATATTTCCATGTTCATCCAGATGGCTGTGTAGATATATCCATGTTCATACAGATGGCGGTGAAGATATTTCCATGTTCATACAGATAGCTGTGTAGATATTTCCATGTTCATACAGATAGTGGTGTAGATATTTCCATGTTCATACAGATAGCGGTGTATCTATTTCCATGTTCATACATATAGCGGTGTAGATATTTCCATGTTCATCCAGATGGCTGTGTAGATATTTCCATGTTCATACAGATAGCGGTGCTGATATTTCCATGTTTATACAGGTAGCGGTGTAGATATTTCCATGTTTATACAGATAGCGGTGTAGATATTTCCATGTTTATACAGATAGCGGTGTAGATATTTCCATGTTTATACAGATAGCGGTGTAGATATCTCCATCTTAATACAGATGGCGGTGCAGATATTTATATGTTCATACAGATGGCGGTGAAGATATCTCCATGTTCATACAGATGGCGGTGTAGATATTTCCATGTTAATAGAGATAGCGGTGTAGTTATTTCCATGTGTAAAGAAATAGCTTTGTAGATATTTCCATGTATATGCAGATAGCTGTGTAGATATTTCCATGTTCATACAGATAGCGGTGCTGATATTTCCATGTTTATACAGGTAGCGGTGTAGATATTTCCACGTTTATACAGATAGCGGTGTAGATATTTCCATGTTTATACAGATAGCGGTGTAGATATTTCCATGTTTATACAGATAGCGGTGTAGATATCTCCATCTTAATACAGATGGCGGTGTAGATATTTATATGTTCATTCGGATGGCGGTGCAGATATTTCCATGTTCATACAGATGGCGGTGTAGATATTTCCATGTTTATAGAGATAGCGGTGTAGTTATTCCCATGTGTAAAGAAATAGCTTTGTAGATATTTCCGTGTATATGCAGATAGCTGTGTAGTTATTTCCATTTTCATGCAGATAGCGGTGTAGATATTTCCATGTTCAAACAGGTAGCGGTGTAGATATTTCCATGTTCATACAGATAGCGGTGTAGATATTTGCATGTTTATACAGATAGCGGTGAAGATGTATGCATGTTTCCACAGATAGCGGTGTAGATATTTCCATGTTCATACAGATAGCGGTGTAGTTATTTCCATATTCATACAGATAGCGGTGTAGATATTTCCATGTTCATACAGAGAGCGGTGTAGATATTTCCATGTTCATACAGATAGCGGTGTAGATATTTCCATGTTCATCCAGAAGGCTGTGTAGATATTTCCATGTTCATACAGATAGCGGTGCTGATATTTCCATGTTTATATAGGTAGCGGTGTAGATATTTCCATGTTCATACAGATAGCGGTGTAGATATTTCCATGTTTATACAGATAGCGGTGTGGATATTTCCATGTTTATACAGATAGCGGTGTGGATATCTCCATCTTAATACAGATGGTGGTGTAGATATTTATATGTTCATGCAGATGGCGGTGCAGATATTTCCATGTTCATACAGATGGCGGTGTAGATATTTCTATGTTTATAGAGATAGCGGTGTAGTTATTTCCATGTGTAAAGGAATAGCTTTGTAGATATTTCCATGTATATGCAGATAGCTCTGTAGATATTTCCATTTTCATGCAGATAGCGGTGTAGATATTTCCTTGTTCATACAGATAGCGGTGGAGATATTTCCATGTTTATACAGATAGCGGTGAAGATGTATGCATGTTTACACAGATAGCGGTGTAGCTATTTCCATGTACATACAGATTGCGGTGTAGATATTTCCATGTTCATCCAGATGGCTGTGTAGATATATCCATGTTCATACAGATGGCGGTGAAGATATTTCCATGTTCATACAGATAGCTGTGTAGATATTTCCATGTTCATACAGATAGTGGTGTAGATATTTCCATGTTCATACAGATAGCGGTGTATCTATTTCCATGTTCATACATATAGCGGTGTAGATATTTCCATGTTCATCCAGATGGCTGTGTAGATATTTCCATGTTCATACAGATAGCGGTGCTGATATTTCCATGTTTATACAGGTAGCGGTGTAGATATTTCCATGTTTATACAGATAGCGGTGTAGATATTTCCATGTTTATACAGATAGCGGTGTAGATATTTCCATGTTTATACAGATAGCGGTGTAGATATCTCCATCTTAATACAGATGGCGGTGCAGATATTTATATGTTCATACAGATGGCGGTGAAGATATCTCCATGTTCATACAGATGGCGGTGTAGATATTTCCATGTTAATAGAGATAGCGGTGTAGTTATTTCCATGTGTAAAGAAATAGCTTTGTAGATATTTCCATGTATATGCAGATAGCTGTGTAGATATTTCCATGTTCATACAGATAGCGGTGCTGATATTTCCATGTTTATACAGGTAGCGGTGTAGATATTTCCACGTTTATACAGATAGCGGTGTAGATATTTCCATGTTTATACAGATAGCGGTGTAGATATTTCCATGTTTATACAGATAGCGGTGTAGATATCTCCATCTTAAGACAGATGGCGGTGTAGATATTTATATGTTCATTCGGATGGCGGTGCAGATATTTCCATGTTCATACAGATGGCGGTGTAGATATTTCCATGTTTATAGAGATAGCGGTGTAGTTATTCCCATGTGTAAAGAAATAGCTTTGTAGATATTTCCGTGTATATGCAGATAGCTGTGTAGTTATCTCCATTTTCATGCAGATAGCGGTGTAGATATTTCCATGTTCAAACAGATAGCGGTGTAGATATTTCCATGTTCATACAGATAGCGGTGTAGATATTTGCATGTTTATACAGATAGCGGTGAAGATGTATGCATGTTTCCACAGATAGCGGTGTAGATATTTCCATGTTCATACAGATAGCGGTGTAGATATTTCCATATTCATACAGATAGCGGTGTAGATATTTCCATGTTCATACAGAGAGCGGTGTAGATATTTCCATGTTCATACAGATAGCGGTGTAGATATTTCCATGTTCATCCAGAAGGCTGTGTAGATATTTCCATGTTCATACAGATAGCGGTGCTGATATTTCCATGTTTATATAGGTAGCGGTGTAGATATTTCCATGTTCATACAGATAGCGGTGTAGATATTTCCATGTTTATACTGATAGCGGTGTGGATATTTCCATTTTTATACAGATAGCGGTGTGGATATCTCCATCTTAATACAGATGGTGGTGTAGATATTTATATGTTCATGCAGATGGCGGTGCAGATATTTCCATGTTCATACAGATGGCGGTGTAGATATTTCTATGTTTATAGAGATAGCGGTGTAGTTATTTCCATGTGTAAAGGAATAGCTTTGTAGATATTTCCATGTATATGCAGATAGCTCTGTAGATATTTCCATTTTCATGCAGATAGCGGTGTAGATATTTCCATGTTCATACAGATAGCGGTGGAGATATTTCCATGTTTATACAGATAGCGGTGAAGATGTATGCATGTTTACACAGATAGCGGTGTAGCTATTTCCATGTACATACAGATTGCGGTGTAGATATTTCCATGTTCATCCAGATGGCTGTGTAGATATATCCATGTTCATACAGATGGCGGTGAAGATATTTCCATGTTCATACAGATAGCGGTGTAGATATTTCCATGTTCATACAGATAGTGGTGTAGATATTTCCATGTTCATACAGATAGCGGTGTATCTATTTCCATGTTCATACATATAGCGGTGTAGATATTTCCATGTTCATCCAGATGGCTGTGTAGATATTTCCATGTTCATACAGATAGCGGTGCTGATATTTCCATGTTTATACAGGTAGCGGTGTAGATATTTCCATGTTTATACAGATAGCGGTGTAGATATTTCCAAGTTTATACAGATAGCGGTGTAGATATTTCCATGTTTATACAGATAGCGGTGTAGATATCTCCATCTTAATACAGATGGCGGTGCAGATATTTATATGTTCATACAGATGGCGGTGAAGATATCTCCATGTTCATACAGATGGCGGTGTAGATATTTCCATGTTAATAGAGAGAGCGGTGTAGTTATTTCCATGTGTAAAGAAATAGCTTTGTAGATATTTCCATGTATATGCAGATAGCTGTGTAGATATTTCCATTTTCATGCAGATAGCGGAGTAGATATTTCCATGTTCAAACAGATAGCGGTGTAGATATATCCATGTTCATCCAGATGGCTGTGTAGTTATATCCATGTTCATACAGATGGCGGTGAAGATATTTCCGTGATCATACAGATAGCGGTGTAGATATTTCCATGTTCATACAGATAGCGGTGTAGACATTTCCATGTTCATATAGATTGCGGTGTAGCTATTTCCATGTTCATACAGATAGCGGTGTAGATATTTCCATGTTCATCCAGATGGCTGTGTAGATATTTCCATGTTCATACAGATAGCGGTGCTGATATTTCCATGTTTATACAGGTAGCGGTTTAGATATTCCCATGTTTATACAGATAGCGGTGTAGATATTTCCATGTTTATATAGATAGAGGTGAAGATGTATGCATGTTTACACAGTTAGCGGTGCAGATATTTCAATGTTCATACAGATAGCGGTGTAGATATTTCCATGTTCATCCAGATGGCTGTGTAGATATATCCATGTTCATTCAGATGGCGGTGAAGATATTTCCATGTTCATACAGATAGCGGTGTAGATATTTCCATGTTCATACAGATAGCTGTGTAGATATTTCCATGTTCATACAGACAGCGGTGTAGATATTTCCATGTTCATACAGATAGTGTTGTAGATATTTCCATGTTCATACAGATAGCGGTGTAGCTATTTCCATGTTCATACAGATAGCGGTGTAGATATTTACATGTTCATAGAGATAGCGGTGAAGATATTTCCATGTTCATACAATAGCGGTGCTGATATTTCCATGTTTATACAGGTAGCGGTGTAGATATTTCCATGTTTCTACAGATAGCGGTTTAGATATTTCCATGTTTATACAGATAGCGGTGTAGATATTTTCATGTTTATACAGATAGCGGTGTAGATATCTCCTTCTTAATACAGATGGCGGTGTAGATATTTATATGTTCATACAGATGGCGGTGCAGATATTTCGATGTTCATACAGATGGCGGTGTAGATATTTCCATGTTTATAGAGACAGCGGTGTAGATATTTCCATGTGTAAAGAAACAGCTTTGTAAATATTTCCATGTATATGCAGATAGCTGTGTAGATATCTCCATTTTCATGCAGATAGCGGTGTAGATATTTCCATGTTCAAACAGATAGCTGTGTAGATATTTCCATGTTCATACAGATAGCGGTGTAGATATTTCCATGTTTATACAGATAGCGGTGAAGATTTATGCATGTTACACAGATAGCGGTGTAGATATTTCCAAGTTCATACAGATAGCGGTGTAGATATTTCTATGTTCATCCAGATGGCTGTGTAGATATATCCATGTTCATACAGATGGCGGTGAAGATATTTCCATGTTCATGCAGATAGCGGTGTAGATATTTCCATGTTCATACAGATAGCGGTGTAGACATTTCCATGTTCATACTGATAGCGGAGTAGCTATTTCCATGTTCATACAGATAGCGGTGTAGATATTTCCATGTTCATCCAGATGGCTGTGTAGATATGTCCATGTTCATACAGATGGTGGTGAAGATATTTCCATGTTCATACAGATGGCGGTGTAGATATTTCCATGTTCATACAGATAGCGGTGTAGATATTTCCATGTTCTTACAGACTGCGGTGCTGTTATTTCCATCTTCATCCAGATGGCTGTGTAGATATATCCATGTTCATACAGATGGGGGTGAAGATATTTCCATGTTCATACAGATATCGGTGTAGATATTTCCATGTTCATAGAGATAGCGGTGTAGATATTTCCATGTTCATACAGATAGCGGTGCAAATATTTCCATGTTTATTCAGGTAGCGGTGTTGATATTTCCATGTTTATACAGATAGCGGTGTAGATATTTCCATGTTTATACAGATAGCGGTGTAGATATTTCCATGTTTATACAGATAGCGGTGTAGATATCTCCATCTTAACACTGATGGCGGTGTAGATATTTATATGTTCATACAGATGGCGGTGCAGATATTTCCATGTTCATTCAGATGGCGGTGTAGATATTTCCATGTTTATATAGATTGCGGTGTAGATATTTCCATGTGTAAAGAAATAGCTTTGTAGATATTTCCATGTTCATCCAGATGGCTGTGTAGATATATCCATGTTCATTCAGATGGCGGTGAAGATATTTCCATGTTCATACAAATGGCGTTGTAGATATTTCCATGTTTATACAGATATCGGTGTAGATATTTCCAAGTTTATGCAGATAGCGGAGTAGATATCTCCATCTTAATACAGATGGCGGTGTAGATATTTATATGATCATACAGATGGCGGTGCAGATATTTCCATGTTCATACAGATGGCGGTGTGGATATTTCCATGTTTATAGAGATAGCGGTGTACTTATTTCCATGTGTAAAGAGATAGCTGTATAGATATTTCCATGTATATGCAGATAGCATTGTAGATATTTCCATTTTCATGCAGATAGCGGTGTAGATATTTCCATGTTCAAACAGATAGCGGTGTAGATAGTTCCATGTTCATACAGATAGCAGTGTAGATATTTCCATGTTTAAACAAATAGTGGTGAAAATGTATACATGTTTACACAGATAGCGGTGTAGATATTTCCATGCTCATACAGATAGCGGTGTAGATATTTCCGTGTTCATCCAGATGGCTGTGTAGATATATCCATGTTCATACAGATGGCGGTGAAGATATTTCCATGTTCATACAGATAGCGGTGTAGATATTTCCATGTTCATACAGATAGCGGTGTAGATATTTCCATGTTCATACAGATAGCGGTGTAGCTATTTCCATGTTCATACAGACAGCGGTGCTGATATTTCCATGTTCATCCAGATGGCTGTGTAGATATATCTATGTTCATACAGATGGTATTGAAGATATTTCCATGTTCATACAGATATCGGTGTAGATATTTCCATGTTCATACACATAGCAGTGTAGGTATTTCCATGTTCATACAGATAGCGGTGCTGATATTTCCATGTTTGTACAGGTAGCGGTGTAGATATTTCCATGTTTATACAGATAGTGGTGTAGATATTTCCATGTTTATACAGATAGCGGTGTAGATATTTCCATGTTTATACAGATAGTGGTGTAGATATTTCCATGTTTATAGAGATAGCGGTGTAGTTATTTCCATTTGTAAAGAGATAGCTTTGTAGATATTTCCATGTATATGCAGATAGCTGTGTAGATATTTCCATTTTCATGCAGATAGCGGTGTAGATATTTCCATGTTCATACAGATAGCGGTGTAGATATTTCCATGTTCATACAGATAGCGGTGCTGATATTTCCATGTTTATACAGGTAGCGGTGTAGATATTTCCATGTTTATACAGGTAGCGGTGTAGATATTTCCATGTTTATACAGATAGCGGTGTAGATATTTCCATGTTTTTACAGATAGCGGTGTAGATATCTCCATCTTAATAGAGATGGCGGTGTAGATATTTATATGTTCATACAGATGGCGGTGCAGATATTTCCATGTTCATACAGACGGTGGTGTAGATATTTCCATGTTTATAGAGATAGCGGTGTAGTTATTTCCATGTGTAAAGAAATAGCTTTGTAGATATTTCCGTGTATATGCAGATACCGGTGTAGATATTTCCATTTTCATGCAGACAGCGGTGTAGATATTTCCATGTTCAAACAGATAGCGGTGTAGTTATTTCCATGTTCATACAGATAGCGGTGTAGATATTTCCATGTTTATACAGATAGCGGTGAAGATGTATGCATGTTTGCACAGATAGCGGTGTAGATATTTCCATGTTCATACATATAGCGATGTAGATATTTCCATGTTCATACAGATAGTGGTGTAGATATTTCCATGTTCGTACAGATAGCGGTGTAGATATTTCCATGTTCATACAGATAACGGTGTAGATATTTCCATGTTCATCCAGAAGGCTGTGTAGATATTTCCATGTTCATACACATAGCGGTGCTGATATTTCCATGTTTATACAGGTAGCGGTGTAGATATTTCCATGTTCATACAGATAGCGGTGTAGATATTTCCATGTTTATACAGATAGCGGTGTAGATATTTCCATGTTTATAGAGATAGCGGTGTAGATATCTCCATCTTAATACAGATGGCAGTGTATATATTTATATGTTCATACAGATGGCGGTGCAGATATTTCCATGTTCATACAGATGGCGGTGTAGATATTTCCATGTTTATAGAGACAGCGGTGTAGTTATTTCCAAGTGTAAAGAAATAGCTTTGTAGATATTTCCGTGTATATGCAGATAGCTGTGTAGATATTTCCATTTTCATGCAGATAGCGGTGTAGATATTTCCATGTTCAAACAGATAGCGGTGTAGATATTTCCATGTTCATACAGATAGCGGTGTAGATATTTCCATGTTTATACAGATAGCGGTGAAGATGTATGCATGTTTGCACAGATAGCGGTGTAGATATTTCCATGTTCATACAGATAGCGGTGTAGATATTTCCATGTTCATGCAGATAGTGGTGTAGATATTTCCATGTTCATACAGATAGCAGTGTAGCTATTTCCATGTTCATACAGATAGCGGTGTAGATATTTCCATGTTCATCCAGAAGGCAGTGAAGATATTTCCATGTTCATACAGATAGCGGTGCTGATATTTCCATGTTTATACAGGTAGCGGTGTAGATATTTCCATGTTCATACAGATAGCGTTGTAGATATTTCCATGTTCATCCAGAAGACTGTGTAGATATTTCCATGTTCATACAGATAGCGGTGCTGATATTTCCATGTTTATACAGGTAGCGGTGAAGATGTATGCATGTTTACACAGATAGCGGTGTAGATATTTCCATGTTCATTCAGATAGCGGTGTAGATATTTCCATGCTCATCCAGATGGCTGTGTAGATATATCCATGTTCATACAGATGGCGGTGAAGATATTTCCATGTTCATACAGATAGCGGTGTAGATCTTTCCATGTTCATACAGATAGCGGTGTAGATATTTCCATGTTCATTCAGATAGAGGTGTAGCTATTTCCATGTTCATACAGATTGCGGGGTAGATATTTCCATGTTCATCCAGATGGCTGTGTAGATATATCCATGTTCATACAAATGGCGGTGAAGATATTTCCATGTTCATACAGATAGCGGTGTAGATATTTCCATGTTCATACAGATAGTGGTGTAGATATTTCCATGTTCATACATATAGCGGTGTAGCTATTTCCATGTTTATACATATAGTGGTGTAGATATTTCCATGTTCATACATATAGCGGTGTAGATATTTCCATGTTCATCCAGATGGCTGTGTAGTTAAATCCATGTTCATACAGATGGCAGTGAAGATATTTCCATGGTCATACAGATAGCGGTGTAGATATTTCCATGTTCATACAGATAGCGGTGTAGATATTTCCATGTTTATACATATAGCGGAGTTGATATTTCCATGTTCATACATATAGCGGTGTAGATATTTCCATGTTCATCCAGATGGCTGTGTAGTTATATCCATGTTCATACAGATGGTGGTGAAGATATTTCCATGATCATACAGATAGCGGTGTAGATATTTCCATGTTCATACAGATAGCGGTGTAGGCATTTCCATGTTCATACAGATAGCGGTGTAGCTATTTCCATGTTCATACAGATAGCGGTGTAGATATTTCCATGTTCATCCAGATGGCTGTGTAGATATTTCCATGTTCATACAGGTAGCGGTGCTGATATTTCCATGTTTATACAGGTAGCGGTGTAGATATTCCCATGTTTATACAGATAGTGGTGTAGATATTTCCATTTTCATACAGATAGAGGTGAAGATGTATGCATGTTTACACAGTTAGCGGTGCAGATATTTCCATATTCATACAGATAGCGGTGTAGATATTTCCATGTTCATCCAGATGGCTGTGTAGATATATCCATGTTCATTTAGATGGTGGTGAAGATATTTCCATGTTCATAGAGATAGCGGTGTAGATATTTCCATGTTCACACAGATAGCTGTGTAGATATTTCCATGTTCATACAGACAGCGGTGTAGATATTTCCATGTTCATACAGATAGCGGTGTTACTATTTCCATGTTCATACAGATAGCGGTGTAGATATTTCCATGTTCATAGAGATAGCGGTGTAGATATTTCCATGTTCAAACAGATAGCGGTGCTGATATTTCCATGTTTATACAGGTAGCGGTGTAGATATTTCCGTGTTTATACAGATAGCTGTGTAGATATTTCCGTGTTTATACAGATAGCGGTGTAGATATTTTCATGTTTATACAGATAGCGGTGTAGATATCTCCATCTTAATACAGATGGCGGTGTAGATATTTATATGTTCATACAGATGTCGGTGCAGATATTTCCATGTTCATACAGATGGCGGTGTAGATATTCCCATTTTTATAGAGACTGCGGTGTAGATATTTCCATGTGTAAAGAAATAGCTTTGTAAATATTTCCATGTATATGCAGATAGCTGTGTAGATATTTCCATTTTCATGCAGATAGCGGTGTAGATATTTCGATGTTCAAACAGATAGCTGTGTAGATATTTCCATGTTAACACAGATAGCGGTGTAGATATTTCCAAGTTCATACAGATAGCGGTGTAGATATTTCCATGTTTATACAGATAGCGGTGTAGATATCTCCATCTTAATAGAGATGGCGGTGTAGATATTTATATGTTCATACAGATGGCGGTGCAGATATTTCCATGTTCATACAGATGGTGGTGTAGATATTTCCATGTTTATAGAGATAGCGGTGTAGTTATTTCCATGTGTAAAGAAATAGCTTTGTAGATATTTCTGTGTATATGCAGATACCTGTGTAGATATTTCCATTTTCATGCAGATAGCGGTGTAGATATTTCCATGTTCAAACAGATAGCGGTGTAGTTATTTCCATGTTCATACAGATAGCGGTGTATATATTTCCATGTTTATACAGATAGCGGTGAAGATGTATGCATGTTTGCACAGATAGCGGTGTAGATATTTCCATGTTAATACAGATAGTGATGTAGATATTTCCATGTTCATACAGATAGTGGTGTAGATATTTCCATGTTCATACAGATAGCGGTGTAGATATTTCCATGTTCATACAGATAGCGGTGTAGATATTTCCATGTTCATCCAGAAGGCTGTGTAGATATTTCCATGTTCATACACATAGCGGTGCTGATATTTCCATGTTTATACAGGTAGCGGTGTAGATATTTCCATGTTCATACAGATAGCGGTGTAGATATTTCCATGTTTATACAGATAGCGGTGTAGATATTTCCATGTTTATAGAGATAGCGGTGTAGATATCTCCATCTTAATACAGATGGCAGTGTATATATTTATATGTTCATACAGATGGCGGTGCAGATATTTCCATGTTCATACAGATGGCGGTGTAGATATTTCCATGTTTATAGAGATAGCGGTGTAGTTATTTCCAAGTGTAAAGAAATAGCTTTGTAGATATTTCCGTGTATATGCAGATAGCTGTGTAGATATTTCCATTTTCATGCAGATAGCGGTGTAGATATTTCCATGTTCAAACAGATAGCGGTGTAGATATTTCCATGTTCATACAGATAGCGGTGTAGATATTTCCATGTTTATACAGATAGCGGTGAAGATGTATGCATGTTTGCACAGATAGCAGTGTAGATATTTCCATGTTCATACAGATAGCGGTGTAGATATTTCCATGTTCATGCAGATAGTGGTGTAGATATTTCCATGTTCATACAGATAGCGGTGTAGCTATTTCCATGTTCATACAGATAGCGTTGCTGATATTTCAATGTTTATACAGGTAGCGGTGTAGATATTTCCATGTTCATACAGATAGCGGTGTAGATATTTCCATGTTCATCCAGAAGGCTGTGTAGATATTTCCATGTTCATACAGATAGCGGTGTAGATATTTCCATGTTCATACATATAGCGGAGTAGCTATTTCCATGTTCATACAGATAGCGGTGTAGATATTTGCATGTTTACACAGATAGCGGTGAAGATGTATGTATGTTAACACAGATAGCGGTGTAGATATTTCCATGTTCATACAGATAGCGGTGTAGATATTTCCATATTCATCCAGATGGCTGTGTAGATATATCCATGTTCATGCAGATGGCGGTGAAGATATTTCCATGTTCATACAGATAGCGGTGTAGATATTTCCATGTTCATTCAGATAGCGGTGTAGATATTTCGATGTTCATACAGATAGCGGTGTAGATATTTCCATGTTCATACAGATAGCGGTGTAGATATTTCCATGTTTATACATATAGCGGTGTAGATATTTCCATGTTCATACATATAGCGGTGTAGATATTTCCATGTTCATCCAGATGGCTGTGTAGTTATATCCATGTTCATACAGATGGCAGTGAAGATATTTCCATGGTCATACAGATAGCGGTGTAGATATTTCCATGTTCATACAGATAGCGGTGTAGATATTTCCATGTTTATACATATAGCGGTGTTGATATTTCCATGTTCATACATATAGCGGTGTAGATATTTCCATGTTCATCCAGATGGCTGTGTAGTTATATCCATGTTCATACAGATGGCGGTGAAGATATTTCCATGATCATACAGATAGCGGTGTAGATATTTCCATGTTCATACAGATAGCGGTGTAGACATTTCCATGTTCATACAGATAGCGGTGTAGCTATTTCCATGTTCATACAGATAGCGGTGTAGATATTTCCATGTTTATACAGATATCGGTGTAGATATTTCCAAGTTTATACAGATAGCGGAGTAAATATCTCCATCTTAATACAGATGGCGGTGTAGATATTTATATGATCATACAGATGGCGGTGCAGATATTTCTATGTTCATACAGATGGCGGTGTAGTTATTTCCATGTTTATAGAGATAGCGGTGTAGTTATTTCCATGTGTAAAGAAATATCTTTGTAGATATTTTCTTGTATATGCAGATAGCTGTGTAGATATTTCCATTTTCATGCAGATAGCGGTGTAGATATTTCCATGTTCAAACAGATAGCGGTGTAGATATTTCCATGTTCATACAGATAGCGGTGTAGATATTTGCATGTTTATACAGATAGCGGTGAAGATGTATGCATGTTTGCACAGATAGCGGTGTAGATATTTCCATGTTCATACAGATAGCGGTGTAGATATTTCCATGTTCATACAGATAGCGGTGTAGATATTTCCATGTTCATACAGATAGCGGTGTAGATATTTCCATGTTCATACAGATAGCGGTGTAGATATTTCCATGTTCATCCAGAAGGCTGTGTAGATATTTCCATGTTCATACAGATAGCGGTGCTGATATTTCCATGTTTATACAGGTAGCGGTGTAGATATTTCCACGTTTATACAGATAGCGGTGTAGATAAATCCATCTTAATACAGATGGCGGTGTAGATATTTATATGTTCATTCGGATGGCGGTGCAGATATTTCCATGTTCATACAGATGGCGGTGTAGATATTTCCATGTTCATAGAGATAGCGGTTTAGTTATTTCCATGTGTAAAGAAATAGCTTTGTAGATATTTCCGTGTATATGCAGATAGCTGTGTAGTTATTTCCATTTTCATGCAGATAGCGGTGTAGATATTTCCATGTTCAAACAGATAGCGGTGTAGATATTTCCATGTTCATACAGATAGCGGTGTAGATATTTGCATGTTTATACAGATAGCGGTGAAGATGTATGCATGTTTGCACAGATAGCGGTGTAGATATTTCCATGTTCATACAGATAGCGGTGTAGCTATTTCCATGTTCATACAGATAGTGGTGTAGATATTTCCATGTTCATCCAGATGGGTGTGTAGATATTTCCATGTTCATAGAGATAGCGGTGCTGATATTTCCATGTTTATACAGGTAGCGGTGTTGATATTTCCATGTTTATACAGATAGAGGTGAAGATGTATGCATGTTTACACAGTTAGCGGTGCAGATATTTCCATGTTCATACAGATAGCGGTGTAGATATTTCCATGTTCATACAGAGAGCGGTGTAGATATTTCCATGTTCATCCAGATGGCTGTGTAGATATATCCATGTTCATTCAGATAGCGGTGTAGATATTTCCATGTTCATACAGACAGCGGTGCTGTTATTTCCATGTTCATCCGGATGGCTGTGTAGATATATCCATGTTCATACAGATGGCGGTGAAGATATTTCCATTTTCATACAGATATCGGTGTAGATATTTCCATGTTCATAGAGATAGCGGTGTAGATATTTCCATGTTCATACAGATAGCGGTGCTGATATTTCCATGTTTATTCAGGTAGCGGTGTTGATATTTCCATGTTTATACAGATAGCGGTGTAGATATTTCCATGTTTTTACAGATAACGGTGTAGGTATTTTCATGTTTATACAGATAGCGGTGTAGATATCTCCATCTTAATACAGATGGCGGTGTAGATATTTATATGTTCATACAGATGGCGGTGCAGATATTTCCATGTTCATTCAGATGGCGGTGTAGATATTTCCATGTTTATAGATATTGCGGTGTAGATATTTCCATGTGAAAAGAAATAGCTTTGTAGATATTTCCATGTACATGCAGAGAGCTGTGTAGATATTTCCATTTTCATGCAGATAGCGGTGTAGATATTTCCATGTTCAAACAGATAGCTGTGTAGATATTTCCATGTTCATACAGATAGCGGTGTAGATATTTCCATGTTTATACAGATAGCGGTGAAGATGTATGCATGTTTGCACAGATAGTGGTGTAGATATTTCCATGTTCATACAGATAGCGGTGTAGATATTTCAATGTTCATACAGATAGCGGTGTAGATATTTCCATTTTCTTCCAGAAGGCTGTGTAGATATTTCCATGTTCATACAGATAGCGGTGCTGATATTTCCATGTTTATACAGGTAGCGGTGTAGATATTTCCACGTTTATACAGATAGCGGTGTAGATATTTCCATGTTTACACAGATAGCGGTGTAGATATTTCCATGTTAATACAGATAGCGGTGTAGATATCTCCATCTTAATACAGATGGCGGTGTAGATACTTATATGTTCATTCGGACGGCGGTGCAGATATTTCCATGTTCATACAGATGGCGGTGTAGATATTTCCATGTTTATAGAGATAGCGGTGTAGTTATTTCCATGTGTAAAGAAATAGCTTTGTAGATATTTCCGTGTATATGCAGATAGCTGTGTAGTTATTTCCATTTTCATGCAGATAGCGGTGTAGATATTTCCATGTTCATCCAGATGGCTGTGTAGATATATCCATGTTCATACAAATGGCGGTGAAGATATTTCCATGTTCATACAGATAGCGGTGTAGATATTTCCATGTTCATACAGAGAGTGGTGTAGATATTTCCATGTTCATACATATAGCGGTGTAGCTATTTCCATGTTTATACATATAGTGGTGTAGATATTTCCATGTTCATACATATAGCGGTGTAGATATTTCCATGTTCATCCAGATGGCTGTGTAGTTAAATCCATGTTCATACAGATGGCAGTGAAGATATTTCCATGGTCATACAGATAGCGGTGTAGATATTTAGATGTTCATACAGATAGCGGTGTAGATATTTCCATGTTTATACATATAGCGGAGTTGATATTTCCATGTTCATACATATAGCGGTGTAGATATTTCCATGTTCATCCAGATGGCTGTGTAGTTATATCCATGTTCATACAGATGGTGGTGAAGATATTTCCATGATCATACAGATAGCGGTGTAGATATTTCCATGTTCGTACAGATAGCGGTGTAGGCATTTCCATGTTCATACAGATAGCGGTGTAGCTATTTCCATGTTCATACAGATAGCGGTGTAGATATTTCCATGTTCATCCAGATGGCTGTGTAGATATTTCCATGTTCATACAGGTAGCGGTGCTGATATTTCCATGTTTATACAGGTAGCGGTGTAGATATTCCCATGTTTATACAGATAGTGGTGTAGATATTTCCATTTTCATACAGATAGAGGTGAAGATGTATGCATGTTTACACAGTTAGCGGTGCAGATATTTCCATATTCATACAGATAGCGGTGTAGATATTTCCATGTTCATCCAGATGGCTGTGTAGATATATCCATGTTCATTTAGATGGTGGTGAAGATATTTCCATGTTCATAGAGATAGCGGTGTAGATATTTCCATGTTCACACAGATAGCTGTGTAGATATTTCCATGTTCATACAGACAGCGGTGTAGATATTTCCATGTTCATACAGATAGCGGTGTTACTATTTCCATGTTCATACAGATAGCGGTGTAGATATTTCCATGTTCATAGAGATAGCGGTGTAGATATTTCCATGTTCAAACAGATAGCGGTGCTGATATTTCCATGTTTATACAGGTAGCGGTGTAGATATTTCCGTGTTTATACAGATAGCTGTGTAGATATTTCCATGTTTATACAGATAGCGGTGTAGATATTTTCATGTTTATACAGATAGCGGTGTAGATATCTCCATCTTAATACAGATGGCGGTGTAGATATTTATATGTTCATACAGATGTCGGTGCAGATATTTCCATGTTCATACAGATGGCGGTGTAGATATTCCCATTTTTATAGAGACTGCGGTGTAGATATTTCCATGTGTAAAGAAATAGCTTTGTAAATATTTCCATGTATATGCAGATAGCTGTGTAGATATTTCCATTTTCATGCAGATAGCGGTGTAGATATTTCGATGTTCAAACAGATAGCTGTGTAGATATTTCCATGTTAACACAGATAGCGGTGTAGATATTTCCAAGTTCATACAGATAGCGGTGTAGATATTTCCATGTTTATACAGATAGCGGTGTAGATATCTCCATCTTAATAGAGATGGCGGTGTAGATATTTATATGTTCATACAGATGGCGGTGCAGATATTTCCATGTTCATACAGATGGTGGTGTAGATATTTCCATGTTTATAGAGATAGCGGTGTAGTTATTTCCATGTGTAAAGAAATAGCTTTGTAGATATTTCTGTGTATATGCAGATACCTGTGTAGATATTTCCATTTTCATGCAGATAGCGGTGTAGATATTTCCATGTTCAAACAGATAGCGGTGTAGTTATTTCCATGTTCATACAGATAGCGGTGTATATATTTCCATGTTTATACAGATAGTGGTGAAGATGTATGCATGTTTGCACAGATAGCGGTGTAGATATTTCCATGTTAATACAGATAGTGATGTAGATATTTCCATGTTCATACAGATAGTGGTGTAGATATTTCCATGTTCATACAGATAGCGGTGTAGATATTTCCATGTTCATACAGATAGCGGTGTAGATATTTCCATGTTCATCCAGAAGGCTGTGTAGATATTTCCATGTTCATACACATAGCGGTGCTGATATTTCCATGTTTATACAGGTAGCGGTGTAGATATTTCCATGTTCATACAGATAGCGGTGTAGATATTTCCATGTTTATACAGATAGCGGTGTAGATATTTCCATGTTTATAGAGATAGCGGTGTAGATATCTCCATCTTAATACAGATGGCAGTGTATATATTTATATGTTCATACAGATGGCGGTGCAGATATTTCCATGTTCATACAGATGGCGGTGTAGATATTTCCATGTTTATAGAGATAGCGGTGTAGTTATTTCCAAGTGTAAAGAAATAGCTTTGTAGATATTTCCGTGTATATGCAGATAGCTGTGTAGATATTTCCATTTTCATGCAGATAGCGGTGTAGATATTTCCATGTTCAAACAGATAGCGGTGTAGATATTTCCATGTTCATACAGATAGCGGTGTAGATATTTCCATGTTTATACAGATAGCGGTGAAGATGTATGCATGTTTGCACAGATAGCAGTGTAGATATTTCCATGTTCATACAGATAGCGGTGTAGATATTTCCATGTTCATGCAGATAGTGGTGTAGATATTTCCATGTTCATACAGATAGCGGTGTAGCTATTTCCATGTTCATACAGATAGCGTTGCTGATATTTCAATGTTTATACAGGTAGCGGTGTAGATATTTCCATGTTCATACAGATAGCGGTGTAGATATTTCCATGTTCATCCAGAAGGCTGTGTAGATATTTCCATGTTCATACAGATAGCGGTGTAGATATTTCCATGTTCATACATATAGCGGAGTAGCTATTTCCATGTTCATACAGATAGCGGTGTAGATATTTGCATGTTTACACAGATAGCGGTGAAGATGTATGTATGTTAACACAGATAGCGGTGTAGATATTTCCATGTTCATACAGATAGCGGTGTAGATATTTCCATATTCATCCAGATGGCTGTGTAGATATATCCATGTTCATGCAGATGGCGGTGAAGATATTTCCATGTTCATACAGATAGCGGTGTAGATATTTCCATGTTCATTCAGATAGCGGTGTAGATATTTCGATGTTCATACAGATAGCGGTGTAGATATTTCCATGTTCATACAGATAGCGGTGTAGATATTTCCATGTTTATACATATAGCGGTGTAGATATTTCCATGTTCATACATATAGCGGTGTAGATATTTCCATGTTCATCCAGATGGCTGTGTAGTTATATCCATGTTCATACAGATGGCAGTGAAGATATTTCCATGGTCATACAGATAGCGGTGTAGATATTTCCATGTTCATACAGATAGCGGTGTAGATATTTCCATGTTTATACATATAGCGGTGTTGATATTTCCATGTTCATACATATAGCGGTGTAGATATTTCCATGTTCATCCAGATGGCTGTGTAGTTATATCCATGTTCATACAGATGGCGGTGAAGATATTTCCATGATCATACAGATAGCGGTGTAGATATTTCCATGTTCATACAGATAGCGGTGTAGACATTTCCATGTTCATACAGATAGCGGTGTAGCTATTTCCATGTTCATACAGATAGCGGTGTAGATATTTCCATGTTTATACAGATATCGGTGTAGATATTTCCAAGTTTATACAGATAGCGGAGTAAATATCTCCATCTTAATACAGATGGCGGTGTAGATATTTATATGATCATACAGATGGCGGTGCAGATATTTCTATGTTCATACAGATGGCGGTGTAGTTATTTCCATGTTTATAGAGATAGCGGTGTAGTTATTTCCATGTGTAAAGAAATATCTTTGTAGATATTTTCTTGTATATGCAGATAGCTGTGTAGATATTTCCATTTTCATGCAGATAGCGGTGTAGATATTTCCATGTTCAAACAGATAGCGGTGTAGATATTTCCATGTTCATACAGATAGCGGTGTAGATATTTGCATGTTTATACAGATAGCGGTGAAGATGTATGCATGTTTGCACAGATAGCGGTGTAGATATTTCCATGTTCATACAGATAGCGGTGTAGATATTTCCATGTTCATACAGATAGCGGTGTAGATATTTCCATGTTCATACAGATAGCGGTGTAGATATTTCCATGTTCATACAGATAGCGGTGTAGATATTTCCATGTTCATCCAGAAGGCTGTGTAGATATTTCCATGTTCATACAGATAGCGGTGCTGATATTTCCATGTTTATACAGGTAGCGGTGTAGATATTTCCACGTTTATACAGATAGCGGTGTAGATAAATCCATCTTAATACAGATGGCGGTGTAGATATTTATATGTTCATTCGGATGGCGGTGCAGATATTTCCATGTTCATACAGATGGCGGTGTAGATATTTCCATGTTCATAGAGATAGCGGTTTAGTTATTTCCATGTGTAAAGAAATAGCTTTGTAGATATTTCCGTGTATATGCAGATAGCTGTGTAGTTATTTCCATTTTCATGCAGATAGCGGTGTAGATATTTCCATGTTCAAACAGATAGCGGTGTAGATATTTCCATGTTCATACAGATAGCGGTGTAGATATTTGCATGTTTATACAGATAGCGGTGAAGATGTATGCATGTTTGCACAGATAGCGGTGTAGATATTTCCATGTTCATACAGATAGCGGTGTAGCTATTTCCATGTTCATACAGATAGTGGTGTAGATATTTCCATGTTCATCCAGATGGGTGTGTAGATATTTCCATGTTCATAGAGATAGCGGTGCTGATATTTCCATGTTTATACAGGTAGCGGTGTTGATATTTCCATGTTTATACAGATAGAGGTGAAGATGTATGCATGTTTACACAGTTAGCGGTGCAGATATTTCCATGTTCATACAGATAGCGGTGTAGATATTTCCATGTTCATACAGAGAGCGGTGTAGATATTTCCATGTTCATCCAGATGGCTGTGTAGATATATCCATGTTCATTCAGATAGCGGTGTAGATATTTCCATGTTCATACAGACAGCGGTGCTGTTATTTCCATGTTCATCCGGATGGCTGTGTAGATATATCCATGTTCATACAGATGGCGGTGAAGATATTTCCATTTTCATACAGATATCGGTGTAGATATTTCCATGTTCATAGAGATAGCGGTGTAGATATTTCCATGTTCATACAGATAGCGGTGCTGATATTTCCATGTTTATTCAGGTAGCGGTGTTGATATTTCCATGTTTATACAGATAGCGGTGTAGATATTTCCATGTTTTTACAGATAACGGTGTAGGTATTTTCATGTTTATACAGATAGCGGTGTAGATATCTCCATCTTAATACAGATGGCGGTGTAGATATTTATATGTTCATACAGATGGCGGTGCAGATATTTCCATGTTCATTCAGATGGCGGTGTAGATATTTCCATGTTTATAGATATTGCGGTGTAGATATTTCCATGTGAAAAGAAATAGCTTTGTAGATATTTCCATGTACATGCAGAGAGCTGTGTAGATATTTCCATTTTCATGCAGATAGCGGTGTAGATATTTCCATGTTCAAACAGATAGCTGTGTAGATATTTCCATGTTCATACAGATAGCGGTGTAGATATTTCCATGTTTATACAGATAGCGGTGAAGATGTATGCATGTTTGCACAGATAGTGGTGTAGATATTTCCATGTTCATACAGATAGCGGTGTAGATATTTCAATGTTCATACAGATAGCGGTGTAGATATTTCCATTTTCTTCCAGAAGGCTGTGTAGATATTTCCATGTTCATACAGATAGCGGTGCTGATATTTCCATGTTTATACAGGTAGCGGTGTAGATATTTCCACGTTTATACAGATAGCGGTGTAGATATTTCCATGTTTACACAGATAGCGGTGTAGATATTTCCATGTTAATACAGATAGCGGTGTAGATATCTCCATCTTAATACAGATGGCGGTGTAGATACTTATATGTTCATTCGGACGGCGGTGCAGATATTTCCATGTTCATACAGATGGCGGTGTAGATATTTCCATGTTTATAGAGATAGCGGTGTAGTTATTTCCATGTGTAAAGAAATAGCTTTGTAGATATTTCCGTGTATATGCAGATAGCTGTGTAGTTATTTCCATTTTCATGCAGATAGCGGTGTAGATATTTCCATGTTCAAACAGATAGCGGTGTAGATATTTCCATGTTCATACAGATAGCGGTGTAGATATTTGCATGTTTATACAGATAGCGGTGAAGATGTATGCATGTTTGCACAGATAGCGGTGTAGATATTTCCATGTTCATACAGATAGCAGTGTAGCTATTTCCATGTTCATACAGATAGTGGTGTAGATATTTCCATGTTCATCCAGATGGCTGTGTAGATATTTCCATGTTCATACAGATAGCGGTGCTGATATTTCCATGTTTATACAGGTAGCGGTGTTGATATTTCCATGTTTATACAGATAGAGGTGAAGATGTATGCATGTTTACACAGTTAGCGGTGCAGATATTTCCATGTTCATACAGATAGCGGTGTAGATATTTCCATGTTCATACAGAGAGCGGTGTAGATATTTCCATGTTCATCCAGATGGCTGTGTAGATATATCCATGTTCATTCAGATAGCGGTGTAGATATTTCCATGTTAATACAGACAGCGGTGCTGTTATTTCCATTTTCATCCGGATGGCTGTGTAGATATATCCATGTTCATACAGATGGCGGTGAAGATATTTCCATTTTCATACAGATATCGGTGTAGATATTTCCATGTTCATAGAGATAGCGGTGTAGATATTTCCATGTTCATACAGATAGCGGTGCTGATATTTCCATGTTTATTCAGGTAGCGGTGTTGATATTTCCAAGTTTATACAGATAGCGGTGTAGATATTTCCATGTTTATACAGATAACGGTGTAGGTATTTTCATGTTTATACAGATAGCGGTGTAGATATCTCCATCTTAATACAGATGGCGGTGTAGATATTTATATGTTCATACAGATGGCGGTGCAGATATTTCCATGTTCATTCAGATGGCGGTGTAGATATTTCCATGTTTATAGATATTGCGGTGTAGATATTTCCATGTGAAAAGAAATAGCTTTGTAGATATTTCCATGTACATGCAGAGAGCTGTGTAGATATTTCCATTTTCATGCAGATAGCGGTGTAGATATTTCCATGTTCAAACAGATAGCTGTGTAGATATTTCCATGTTCATACAGATAGCGGTGTAGATATTTCCATGTTTATACAGATAGCGGTGAAGATGTATGCATGTTTGCACAGATAGTGGTGTAGATATTTCCATGTTCATACAGATAGCGGTGTAGATATTTCAATGTTCATACAGATAGCGGTGTAGATATTTCCATTTTCTTCCAGAAGGCTGTGAAGATATTTCCATGTTCATACAGATAGCGGTGCTGATATTTCCATGTTTATACAGGTAGCGGTGTAGATATTTCCACGTTTATACAGATAGCGGTGTAGATATTTCCATGTTTATACAGATAGCGGTGTAGATATTTCCATGTTAATACAGATAGCGGTGTAGATATCTCCATCTTAATACAGATGGCGGTGTAGATACTTATATGTTCATTCGGATGGCGGTGCAGATATTTCCATGTTCATACAGATGGCGGTGTAGATATTTCCATGTTTATAGAGATAGCGGTGTAGTTATTTCCATGTGTAAAGAAATAGCTTTGTAGATATTTCCGTGTATATGCAGATAGCTGTGTAGTTATTTCCATTTTCATGCAGATAGCGGTGTAGATATTTCCATGTTCAAACAGATAGCGGTGTAGATATTTCCATGTTCATACAGATAGCGGTGTAGATATTTGCATGTTTATACAGATAGCGGTGAAGATGTATGCATGTTTGCACAGATAGCGGTGTAGATATTTCCATGTTCATACAGATAGCAGTGTAGCTATTTCCATGTTCATACAGATAGTGGTGTAGATATTTCCATGTTCATCCAGATGGCTGTGTAGATATTTCCATGTTCATACAGATAGCTGTGCTGATATTTCCATGTTTATACAGGTAGCGGTGTAGATATTTCCATGTTTATACAGATAGAGGTGAAGATGTATGCATGTTTACACAGTTAGCGGTGCAGATATTTCCATGTTCATACAGATAGCGGTGTAGATATTTCCATGTTCATACAGAGAGCGGTGTAGATATTTCCATGTTCATCCAGATGGCTGTGTAGATATATCCATGTTCATTCAGATAGCGGTGTAGATATTTCCATGTTCATACAGACAGCGGTGCTGTTATTTCCATGTTCATCCAGATGGCTGTGTAGATATATCCATGTTCAAACAGATGGCGGTGAAGATATTTCCATTTTCATACAGATATCGGTGTAGATATTTCCATGTTCATAGAGATAGCGGTGTAGATATTTCCATGTTCATACAGATAGCGGTGCTGATATTTCTATGTTTATTCAGGTAGCGGTGTTGATATTTCCATGTTTATACAGATAGCGGTGTAGATATTTCCATGTTTATACAGATAACGGTGTAGGTATTTTCATGTTTATACAGATAGCGGTGTAGATATCTCCATCTTAATACAGATGGCGGTGTAGATATTTATATGTTCATACAGATGGCGGTGCAGATATTTCCATGTTCATTCAGATGGCGGTGTAGATATTTCCATGTTTATAGATATTGCGGTGTAGATATTTCCATGTGAAAAGAAATAGCTTTGTAGATATTTCCATGTACATGCAGAGAGCTGTGTAGATATTTCCATTTTCATGCAGATAGCGGTGTAGATATTTCCATGTTCAAACAGATAGCTGTGTAGATATTTCCATGTTCATACAGATAGCGGTGTAGATATTTCCATGTTTATACAGATAGCGGTGAAGATGTATGCATGTTTGCACAGATAGTGGTGTAGATATATCCATGTTCATACAGATAGCGGTGTAGATATTTCAATGTTCATACAGATAGCGGTGTAGATAATTCCATTTTCTTCCAGAAGGCTGTGTAGATATTTCCATGTTCATACAGATAGCGGTGCTGATATTTCCATGTTTATACAGGTAGCGGTGTAGATATTTCCACGTTTATACAGATAGCGGTGTAGATATTTCCATGTTTATACAGATAGCGGTGTAGATATTTCCATGTTTATACAGATAGCGGTGTAGATATCTCCATCTTAATACAGATGGCGGTGTAGATATTTATATGTTCATTCGGATGGCGGTGCAGATATTTCCATGTTCATACAGATGGCGGTGTAGATATTTCCATGTTTATAGAGATAGCGGTGTAGTTATTCCCATGTGTAAAGAAATAGCTTTGTAGATATTTCCGTGTATATGCAGATAGCTGTGTAGTTATTTCCATTTTCATGCAGATAGCGGTGTAGATATTTCCATGTTCAAACAGATAGCGGTGTAGATATTTCCATGTTCATACAGATAGCGGTGTAGATATTTGCATGTTTATACAGATAGCGGTGAAGATGTATGCATGTTTGCACAGATAGCGGTGTAGATATTTCCATGTTCATACAGATAGCGGTGAAGATATTTCCATGTTCATACAGATAGCGGTGTAGATATTTCCATGTTCATACAGATAGCGGTGTAGATATTTCCATGTTCATCCAGAAGGCTGTGTAGATATTTCCATGTTCATACAGATAGCGGTGCTGATATTTCCATGTTTATATAGGTAGCGGTGTAGATTTTTCCATGTTCATACAGATAGCGGTGTAGATATTTCCATGTTCATACAGATAGCGGTGGAGATATTTCCATGTTTATACAGATAGCGGTGAAGATGTATGCATGTTTACACAGATAGCGGTGTAGCTATTTCCATGTTCATACAGATTGCGGTGTAGATATTTCCATGTTCATCCAGATGGCTGTGTAGATATATCCATGTTCATACAGATGGCGGTGAAGATATTTCCATGTTCATACAGATAGCGGTGTAGATATTTCCATGTTCATACAGATAGTGGTGTAGATATTTCCATGTTCATACAGATAGCGGTGTATCTATTTCCATGTTCATACATATAGCGGTGTAGATATTTCCATGTTCATCCAGATGGCTGTGTAGATATTTCCATGTTCATACAGATAGCGGTGCTGATATTTCCATGTTTATACAGGTAGCGGTGTAGATATTTCCATGTTTATACAGATAGCGGTGTAGATATTTCCATGTTTATACAGATAGCGGTGTAGATATTTCCATGTTTATACAGATAGCGGTGTACATATCTCCATCTTAATACAGATGGCGGTGCAGATATTTATATGTTCATACAGATGGCGGTGAAGATATCTCCATGTTCATACAGATGGCGGTGTAGATATTTCCATGTTAATAGAGATAGCGGTGTAGTTATTTCCATGTGTAAAGAAATAGCTTTGTAGATATTTCCATGTATATGCAGATAGCTGTGTAGATATTTCCATGTATATGCAGATAGCTGTGTAGATATTTCCATTTTCATGCAGATAGCGGAGTAGATATTTCCATGTTCAAACAGATAGCGGTGTAGATATTTCCATGTTCATCCAGATGGCTGTGTAGTTATATCCATGTTCATACAGATGGCGGTGAAGATATTTCCGTGATCATACAGATAGCGGTGTAGATATTTCCATGTTCATACAGATAGCGGTGTAGACATTTCCATGTTCATACAGATAACGGAGAAGCTATTTCCATGTTCATACAGATAGCGGTGTAGATATTTCCATGTTCATCTAGATGGCTGTGTAGATATTTCCATGTTCATACAGATAGCGGTGCTGATATTTCCATGTTTATACAGGTAGCGGTTTAGATATTCCCATGTTTATACGGATAGCGGTGTAGATATTTCCATGTTTATATAGATAGAGGTGAAGATGTATGCATGTTTACACAGTTAGCGGTGCAGATATTTCAATGTTCATACAAACAGCGGTGCTGTTATTTCCATGTTCATCCAGATGGCTGTGTAGATATATCCATGTTCAAACAGATGGCGGTGAAGATATTTCCATTTTCATACAGATATCGGTGTAGATATTTCCATGTTCATAGAGATTGCGGTGTAGATATTTCCATGTTCATACAGATAGCGGTGCTGATATTTCCATGTTTATTCAGGTAGCGGTGTTGATATTTCCATGTTTATACAGATAGCGGTGTAGCTATTTCCATGTTCATACAGATAACGGTGTAGGTATTTTCATGTTTATACAGATAGCGGTGTAGATATCTCCATCTTAATACAGATGGCGGTGTAGATATTTATATGTTCATACAGATGGCGGTGCAGTTATTTCCATGTTCATTCAGATGGCGGTGTAGATATTTCCATGTTTATAGATATTGCGGTGTAGATATTTCCATGTGAAAAGAAATAGCTTTGTAGATATTTCCATGTACATGCAGAGAGCTGTGTAGATATTTCCATTTTCATGCAGATAGCGGTGTAGATATTTCCATGTTCAAACAGATAGCTGTGTAGATATTTCCATGTTCATACAGATAGCGGTGTAGATATTTCCATGTTTATACAGATAGCGGTGAAGATGTATGCATGTTTGCACAGATAGTGGTGTAGATATATCCATGTTCATACAGATAGCGGTGTAGATATTTCAATGTTCATACAGATAGCGGTGTAGATATTTCCATTTTCTTCCAGAAGGCTGTGTAGATATTTCCATGTTCATACAGATAGCGGTGCTGATATTTCCATGTTTATACAGGTAGCGGTGTAGATATTTCCACATTTATACAGATAGAGGTGTAGGTATTTCCATGTTTATACAGATAGCGGTGTAGATATTTCCATGTTTATACAGATAGCGGGGTAGATATCTCCATCTTAATACAGATGGCGGTGCAGATATTTCCATGTTCATTCAGATGGCGGTGTAGATATTTCCATGTTTATATAGATTGCGGTGTAGATATTTCCATGTGTAAAGAAATAGCTTGGAAGATATTTCCATGTTCATCCAGATGGCTGTGTAGATATATCCATGTTCATTCAGATGGCGGTGAAGATATTTCCATGTTCATACAGATAGCGGTGTCGATATTTCCATGTTCATACAGATAGCTGTGTAGATATATCCATGTTCATACAGATGGCGGTGAAGATATTTCCATGTTCATACAGATAGCGGTGTAGATATTTCCAAGTTCATACAGATAGCGGCGTAGGTATTTCCATGTTCATACAGATAGCGGTGTAGCTATTTAAATGTTCGTACAGATAGCGGTGTAGATATTTCCATGTTCATCCAGATGGGTGTGTAGATAAATCCATGTTCATACAGATGGCGGTGAAGATATTTCCATGTTCATACAAATTGCGTTGTAGATATTTCCATGTTTATACAGATATCGGTGTAGATATTTCCAAGTTTATGCAGATAGCGGAGTAGATATCTCCATCTTAATACAGATGGCGGTGTAGATATTTATATGATCATACAGACGGCGGTGCAGATATTTCCATGTTCATACAGATGGCGGTGTGGATATTTCCATGTTTATAGAGATAGCGGTGTACTTATTTCCATGTGTAAAGAGATAGCTGTATAGATATTTCCATGTATATGCAGATAGCTTTGTAGATATTTCCATTTTCATGCAGATAGCGGTGTAGATATTTCCATGTTCAAACAGATAGCGGTGTAGATAGTTCCATGTTCATACAGATAGCAGTGTAGATATTTCCATGTTTAAACAAATAGTGGTGAAAATGTATACATGTTTACACAAATAGCGGTGTAGATATTTCCATGCTCATACAGATAGCGGTGTAGATATTTCCGTGTTCATCCAGATGGCTGTGTAGATATATCCATGTTCATACAGATGGCGGTGAAGATATTTCCATGTTCATACAGATAACGGTGTAGATATTTCCATGTTCATCCAGAAGGCTGTGTAGATATTTCCATGTTCATACACATAGCGGTGCTGATATTTCCATGTTTATACAGGTAGCGGTGTAGATATTTCCATGTTCATACAGATAGCGGTGTAGATATTTCCATGTTTATACAGATAGCGGTGTAGATATTTCCATGTTTATAGAGATAGCGGTGTAGATATCTCCATCTTAATACAGATGGCAGTGTATATATTTATATGTTCATACAGATGGCGGTGCAGATATTTCCATGTTCATACAGATGGCGGTGTAGATATTTCCATGTTTATAGAGATAGCGGTGTAGTTATTTCCATGTGTAAAGAAATAGCATTGTAGATATTTCCGTGTATATGCAGATACCGGTGTAGATATTTCCATTTTCATGCAGATAGCGGTGTAGATATTTCCATGTTCAAACAGATAGCGGTGTAGTTATTTCCATGTTCATACAGATAGCGGTGTAGATATTTGCATGTTTATACAGATAGCGGTGAAGATGTATGCATGTTTGCACAGATAGCGGTGTAGATATTTTCATGTTCATACAGATAGCGATGTAGATATTTCCATGTTCATACAGATAGTGGTGTAGATATTTCCATGTTCATACAGATAGCGGTGTAGATATTTCCATGTTCATACAGATAACGGTGTAGATATTTCCATGTTCATCCAGAAGGCTGTGTAGATATTTCCATGTTCATACACATAGCGGTGCTGATATTTCCATGTTTATACAGGTAGCGGTGTAGATATTTCCATGTTCATACAGATAGCGGTGTAGATATTTCCATGTTTATACAGATAGCGGTGTAGATATTTCCATGTTTATAGAGATAGCGGTGTAGATATCTCCATCTTAATACAGATGGCAGTGTATATATTTATATGTTCATACAGATGGCGGTGCAGATATTTCCATGTTCATACAGATGGCGGTGTAGATATTTCCATGTTTATAGAGATAGCGGTGTAGTTATTTCCAAGTGTAAAGAAATAGCTTTGTAGATATTTCCGTGTATATGCAGATAGCTGTGTAGATATTTCCATTTTCATGCAGATAGCGGTGTAGATATTTCCATGTTCAAACAGATAGCGGTGTAGATATTTCCATGTTCATACAGATAGCGGTGTAGTTATTTCCATGTTTATACAGATAGCGGTGAAGATGTATGCATGTTTGCACAGATAGCGGTGTAGATATTTCCATGTTCATACAGATAGCGGTGTAGATATTTCCATGTTCATGCAGATAGTGGTGTAGATATTTCCATGTTCATACAGATAGCGGTGTAGCTATTTCCATGTTCATACAGATAGCGGTGTAGATATTTCCATGTTCATCCAGAAGGCTGTGAAGATATTTCCATGTTCATACAGTTAGCGGTGCTGATATTTCCATGTTTATACAGGTAGCGGTGTAGATATTTCCATGTTCATACAGATATCGGTGTAGATATTTCCATGTTCATACAGATAGTGGTGTAGATATTTCCATGTTCATACATATAGCGGTGTAGCTATTTCCATGTTCATACAGATAGCGGTGTAGATATTTCCATGTTCATCCAGATGGCTGTGTAGATATTTCCATGTTCATGCAGATAGTGGTGTAGATATTTCCATGTTCATACAGATAGCGGTGTAGCTATTTCCATGTTCATACAGATAGCGGTGTAGATATTTCCATGTTCATCCAGAAGGCTGTGAAGATATTTCCATGTTCATACAGATAGCGGTGCTGATATTTCCATGTTTATACAGGTAGCGGTGTAGATATTTCCATGTTCATACAGATAGCGGTGTAGATATTTCCATGTTCATACAGATAGTGGTGTAGATATTTCCATGTTCATACATATAGCGGTGTAGCTATTTCCATGTTCATACAGATAGCGGTGTAGATATTTCCATGTTCATCCAGATGGCTGTGTAGATATTTCCATGTTCATACAGATAGCGGTGCTGATATTTCCATGTTTATACAGGTAGCGGTGTAGATATTTGCATGTTTACACAGATAGCGGTGAAGATGTATGCATGTTAACACAGATAGCGGTGTAGATATTTCCATGTTCATACAGATAGCGGTGTAGATATTTCCATATTCATCCAGATGGCTGTGTAGATATATCCATGTTCATGCAGATGGCGGTGAAGATATTTCCATGTTCATACAGATAGCGGTGTAGATATTTCCATGTTCATTCAGATAGCGGTGTAGATATTTCCATGTTCATACAGATAGCGGTGTAGATATTTCCATGTTCATACAGATAGCGGTGTAGATATTTCCATGTTTATACATATAGCGGTGTAGATATTTCCATGTTCATACATATAGCGGTGTAGATATTTCCATGTTCATCCAGATGGCTGTGTAGTTAAATCCATGTTCATACAGATGGCAGTGAAGATATTTCCATGGTCATACAGATAGCGGTGTAGATATTTCCATGTTCATACAGATAGCGGTGTAGATATTTCCATGTTTATACATATAGCGGTGTTGATATTTCCATGTTCATACATATAGCGGTGTAGATATTTCCATGTTCATCCAGATGGCTGTGTAGTTATATCCATGTTCATACAGATGGCGGTGAAGATATTTCCATGATCATACAGATAGCGGTGTAGATATTTCCATGTTCATACAGATAGCGGTGTAGACATTTCCATGTTCATACAGATAGCGGTGTAGCTATTTCCATGTTCATACAGATAGCGGTGTAGATATTTCCATGTTCATCCAGATGGCTGTGTAGATATTTCCATGTTCATACAGATAGCGGTGCTGATATTTCCATGTTTATACAGGTAGCGGTGTAGATATTCCCATGTTTATACAGATAGCGGTGTAGATATTTCCATTTTCATACAGATAGAGGTGAAGATGTATGCATGTTTACACAGTTAGCGGTGCAGATATTTCCATATTCATACAGATAGCGGTGCAGATATTTCCATATTCATACAGATAGCGGTGTTGATATTTCCATGTTCATCCAGATGGCTGTGTAGATATATCCATCTTCATTCAGATGGTGGTGAAGATATTTCCATGTTCATAGACATAGCGGTGTAGATATTTCCATGTTCATACAGATAGCTGTGTAGATATTTCCATGTTCATACAGACAGCGTTGTAGGTATTTCCATGTTCATACAGATAGCGGTGTTACTATTTCCATGTTCATACAGATAGCGGTGTAGATATTTCCATGTTCATAGAGATAGCGGTGTAGATATTTCCATGTTCAAACAGATAGCGGTGCTGATATTTCCATGTTTATACAGGTAGCGGTGTAGATATTTCCGTGTTTATACAGATAGCTGTGTAGATATTTCCATGTTTATACAGATAGCGGTGTAGATATTTTCATGTTTATTCAGATAGCGGTGTAGATATCTCCATCTTAATACAGATGGCGGTGTAGATATTTATATGTTCATACAGATGTCGGTGCAGATATTTCCATGTTCATACAGATGGCGGTGTAGATATTCCCATGTTTATAGAGACTGCGGTGTAGATATTTCCATGTGTAAAGAAATAGCTTTGTAAATATTTCCATGTATATGCAGATAGCTGTGTAGATATTTCCATTTTCATGCAGATAGCGGTGTAGATATTTCGATGTTCAAACAGATAGCTGTGTAGATATTTCCATGTTAACACAGATAGCGGTGTAGATATTTCCAAGTTCATACAGATAGCGGTGTAGATATTTCCATGTTTATACAGATAGCGGTGTAGATATCTCCATCTTAATAGAGATGGCGGTGTAGATATTTATATGTTCATACAGATGGCGGTGCAGATATTTCCATGTTCATACAGATGGTGGTGTAGATATTTCCATGTTTATAGAGATAGCGGTGTAGTTATTTCCATGTGTAAAGAAATAGCTTTGTAGATTTTTCCGTGTATATGCAGATACCTGTGTAGATATTTCCATTTTCATGCAGATAGCGGTGTAGATATTTCCATGTTCAAACAGATAGCGGTGTAGTTATTTCCATGTTCATACAGATAGCGGTGTAGATATTTCCTTGTTTATACAGATAACGGTGAAGATGTATGCATGTTTGCACAGATAGCGGTGTAGATATTTCCATCTTCATACAGATAGTGATGTAGATATTTCCATGTTCATACAGATAGTGGTGTAGATATTTCCATGTTCATACAGATAGCGGTGTAGATATTTCCATGTTCATACAGATAGCGGTGTAGATATTTCCATGTTCATCCAGAAGGCTGTGTAGATATTTCCATATTCATACACATAGCGGTGCTGATATTTCCATGTTTATACAGGTAGCGGTGTAGATATTTCCATGTTCATACAGATAGCGGTGTAAATATTTCCATGTTTATACAGATAGCAGTGTAGATATTTCCATGTTTATAGAGATAGCGGTGTAGATATCTCCATCTTAATACAGATGGCAGTGTATATATTTATATGTTCATTCAGATGGCGGTGCAGATATTTCCATGTTCATACAGATGGCGGTGTAGATATTTCCATGTTTATAGAGATAGCGGTGTAGTTATTTCCAAGTGTAAAGAAATAGCTTTGTAGATATTTCCGTGTATATGCAGATAGCTGTGTAGATATTTCCATTTTCATGCAGATAGCGGTGTAGATATTTCCATGTTCAAACAGATAGCGGTGTAGATATTTCCATGTTCATACAGATAGCGGTGTAGATATTTCCATGTTTATACAGATAGCGGTGAAGTTGTATGCATGTTTGCACAGATAGCGGTGTACATATTTCCATGTTCATACAGATAGCGGTGTAGATATTTCCATGTTCATGCAGATAGTGGTGTAGATATTTCCATGTTCATACAGATAGCGGTGTAGCTATTTCCATGTTCATACAGATAGCGGTGTAGATATTTCCATGTTCATCCAGAAGGCTGTGAAGATATTTCCATGTTCATACAGATAGCGGTGCTGATATTTCCATGTTTATACAGGTAGCGGTGTAGATATTTCCATGTTCATACAGATTGCGGGGTAGATATTTCCATGTTCATCCAGATGGCTGTGTAGATATATCCATGTTCATACAAATGGCGGTGAAGATATTTCCATGTTCATACAGATAGCGGTGTAGATATTTCCATGTTCATACAGATAGTGGTGTAGATATTTCCATGTTCATATATATAGCGGTGTAGCTATTTCCATGTTCATACAGATAGCGGTGTAGATATTTCCATGTTCATCCAGATGGCTGTGTAGATATTTCCATGTTCATACAGATAGCGGTGCTGATATTTCCATGTTTATACAGGTAGCGGTGTAGATATTTGCATGTTTACTCAGATAGCGGTGAAGATGTATGCATGTTAACACAGATAGCGGTGTAGATATTTCCATGTTCATACAGATAGCGGTGCAGATATTTCCATATTCATCCAGATGGCAGTGTAGATATATCCATGTTCATGCAGATGGCAGTGAAGATATTTCCATGTTCATACAGATAGCGGTGTAGATATTTCCATGTTCATTCAGATAGCGGTGTAGATATTTCCATGTTCATACAGATAGCGGTGTAGATATTTCCATGTTCATACAGATAGCGGTGTAGATATTTCCATGTTTATACATATAGCGGTGTAGATATTTCCAGGTTCATACATATAGCGGTGTAGATATTTCCATGTTCATCCAGATGGCTGTGTAGTTATATCCATGTTCATACAGATGGCAGTGAAGATATTTCCATGGTCATACAGATAGTGGTGTAGATATTTCCATGTTCATACAGATAGCGGTGTAGATATTTCCATGTTTATACATATAGCGGTGTTGATATTTCCATGTTCATACAGATAGCGGTGGAGATATTTCCATGTTCATCCAGATGGCTGTGTAGTTATATCCATGTTCATACAGATGGCGGTGAAGATATTTCCATGATCATACAGATAGCGGTGTAGATATTTCCATGTTCATACAGATAGTGGTGTAGACATTTCCATGTTCATCCAGATGGCTGTGTAGATATTTCCATGTTCATACAGATAGCGGTGCTGATATTTCCATGTTTATACAGGTAGCGGTGTAGATATTCCCATGTTTATACAGATAGCGGTGTAGATATTTCCATTTTCATACAGATAGAGGTGAAGATGTATGCATGTTTACACAGTTAGCGGTGCAGATATTTCCATATTCATACAGATAGCGGTGTAGATATTTCCATGTTCATCCAGATGGCTGTGTAGATATATCCATGTTATTTCAGATGGTGGTGAAGATATTTCCATGTTCATAGAGATAGCGGTGTAGATATTTCCATGTTCATACAGATAGCTGTGTAGATATTTCCATGTTCATACAGACAGCGGTGTAGATATTTCCATGTTCATACAGATAGCGGTGTTACTATTTCCATGTTCATACAGATAGCGGTGTAGATATTTCCATGTTCATAGAGATAGTGGTGTAGATATTTCCATGTTCAAACTGATAGCGGTGCTGATATTTCCATGTTTATACAGGTAGCGGTGTAGATATTTCCGTGTTTATACAGATAGCTGTGTAGGTATTTCCATGTTTATACAGATAGCGGTGTAGATATTTTCATGTTTATACAGATAGCGGTGTAGATATCTCCATCTTAATAGAGATGGCGGTGTAGATATTTATATGTTCATACAGATGTCGGTGCAGATATTTCCATGTTCATACAGATGGCGGTGTAGATATTCCCATGTTTATAGAGACTGCGGTGTAGATATTTCCATGTGTAAAGAAATAGCTTTGTAAATATTTCCATGTATATGCAGATAGCTGTGTAGATATTTCCATTTTCATGCAGATAGCGGTGTAGATATTTCCATGTTCATCCAGATGGCTGTGTAGATATATCCATGTTCATTCAGATGGTGGTGAAGATATTTCCATGTTCATAGAGATAGCGGTGTAGATATTTCCATGTTCATCCAGATGGCTGTGTAGATATTTCCATGTTAACACAGATAGCGGTGTAGATATTTCCAAGTTCATACAGATAGCGGTGTAGATATTTCCATGTTCATCCAGATGGCTGTGTAGATAAATCCATGTTCATACAGAGGGCGGTGAAGATATTTCCATGTTCATGCAGATAGAGGTGTAGATATTTCCATGTTCATACAGATAGCAGTGTAGACATTTCCATGTTCATACTGATAGCGGTGTAGCTATTTCCTTGTTCATACAGATAGCGGTGTAGATATTTCCATGTTCATCCAGATGGCTCTGTAGATATGTCCATGTTCATACAGATGGCGGTGAAGATATTTCCATGTTCATACAGATGGCGGTGTAGATATTTCCATGTTCATACAGATAGCGGTGTAGATATTTCCATGTTCATACAGACAGCGGTGCTGTTATTTCCATGTTCATCCAGATGGCTGTGTACATATATCCATGTTCATACATATGGCGGTGAAGATATTTCCATGTTCATACAGATATCGGTGTAGATATTTCCATGTTCATAGAGATAGCGGTGTAGATATTTCCATGTTCATACAGATATCGGTGTAGATATTTTCATGTTCATAGAGATAGCGGTGTAGATATTTCCATGTTCATACAGATAGCGGTGCTGATATTTCCATGTTTATTCAGGTAGCGGTGTTGATATTTCCATGTTTATACAGATAGCGGTGTAGATATTTCCATGTTTATACAGATAGCGGTGTAGATATCTCCATCTTAATACAGATGGCGGTGTAGATATTTATATGTTCATACAGATGGCGGTGCAGATATTTCCATGTTTATAGAGATTGCGGTTTAGATATTTCCATGTGTAAAGAAATAGCTTTGTAGTTATTTCCATGTACATGCAGAGAGATGTGTAGATATTTCCATTTTCATGCAGATAGCAGTGTAGATATTTCCATGTTCAAACAGATAGCGGTGTAGCTATTTCCATGTTCATACAGATAGCGGTGTAGATATTTCCATGTTCAAAGAGATAGCGGTGTAGATATTTCCATGTTCATACAGATAGCGGTGTAGATATTTCCATGTTCATACAGACAGCGGTGCTGTTATTGCCATGTTCATCCAGATGGCTGTGTAGATATATCCATGTTCATACAGATGGCGGTGAAGGTATTTCCATGTTCATACAGATATCGGTGTAGATATTTCCATGTTCATAGAGATAGCGGTGTAGGTATTTCCATGTTCATACAGATAGCGGTGCTGATATTTCCATGTTTATTCAGGTAGCGGTGTTGATATTTCCATGTTTATACAGATAGCGGTGTAGATATTTCCATGTTTATACAGATAGCGGTGTAGATATTTTCATGTTTATACAGATAGCGGTGTAGATATCTCCATCTTAATACAGATGGCGGTGTAGATATTTATATGTTCATACAGTTGGCGGTGCAGATATTTCCATGTTCATTCAGATGGCGTTGTAGATATTTCCATGTTTATAGAGATTGCGGTGTAGACATTTCCATGTGAAAAGAAATAGCTTTGTAGATATTTCCATGTACATGCAGAGAGCTGTGTAGATATTTCCATTTTCATGCAGATAGCGGTGTAGATATTTCCAAGTTCAAACAGATAGCTGTGTAGATATTTCCATGTTCATACAGATAGCGATGTACGTATTTCCATGTTTATACAGGTAGCGGTGTAGATATTTCCATGTTTATACAGATAGCGGTGTAGATATTTCCATGTTTATACAGATAGCCGTGTAGATATTTCCATGTTTATACAGATAGCGGTGTAGATATCTCCATCTTAAAACAGATGGTGGTGTAGATATTTATATGTTCATACAGATGGCGGTGCAGATATTTCCATGTTCATACAGATGGCGGTGTAGATATTTCCATGTTTATAGAGATAGCGGTGTAGTTATTTCCATGTGTAAAGAAATAGCTTTGTAGATATTTCCGTGTATATGCAGATAGCTGTGTAGTTATTTCCATTTTCATGCAGATAGCGGTGTAGATATTTCCATGTTCAAACAGATAGCGGTGTAGACATTTCCATGTTCATACAGATAGCGGTGTAGATATTTGCATGTTTATACAGATAGCGGTGAAGATGTATGCATGTTTGCACAGATAGCGGTGTAGATATTTCCATGTTCATACAGATAGCGGTGTAGATATTTCCATGTTCATACAGATAGCGGTGTAGCTATTTCCATGTTCATACAGATAGCGGTGTAGATATTTCCATGTTCATACAGATAGCGGTGTAGATATTTCCATGTTCATCCAGAAGGCTGTGTATATATTTCCATGTTCATACAGATAGCGGTGCTGATATTTCCATGTTTATATAGGTAGCGGTGTAGATATTTCCATGTTCATACAGATAGCGGTGTAGATATTTCCATGTTTATACAGATAGCGGTGTAGATATTTCTATGTTTATACAGATAGCGGTGTGCATATCTCCATCTTAATACAGGTGGTGGTGTAGATATTTATATGTTCATGCAGATGGCGGTGCAGATATTTCCATGTTCATACAGATGGCGGTGTAGATATTTCTATGTTTATAGAGATAGCGGTGTAGTTATTTCCATGTGTAAAGAAATAGCTTTGTAGATATTTCCATGTTTATGCAAATAGCTCTGTAGATATTTCCATTTTCACGCAGATAGTGGTGTAGATATTTCCATGTTCATACAGATAGTGGTGGAGATATTTCCATGTTTATACAGATAGCGGTGAAGATGTATGCATGTTTACACAGATAGCGGTGTAGATATTTCCATGTTCATTCAGGTAGCGGTGTAGATATTTCCATGTTCATCCAGATGGCTGTGAGGATATATCCATGTTCATACAGATGGCGGTGAAGATATTTCCATGTTCATACAGATAGCGGTGTAGATATTTCCATGTTGATACAGATAGCGGTGTAGATATTTCCGTGTTCATACAGATAGAGGTGTAGCTATTTCCATGTTCATACAGATTGTGGTGTAGATATTTCCATGTTCATCCAGATGGCTGTGTAGATATATCCATGTTCATACAGATGGCGGTGAAGATATTTCCATGTTCATACAGATAGCGGTGTAGATATTTCCATGTTCATACAGATAGTGGTGTAGATATTTCCATGTTCATACAGATAGCGGTGTATCTATTTCCATGTTCATACATATAGCCGTGTAGATATTTCCATGTTCATCCAGATCCTGTGTAGATATTTCCATGTTCATACAGATAGCGGTGCTGATATTTCCATGTTTATACATGTAGCGGTGTAGATATTTCCATGTTTATACAGATAGCGGTGTAGATATTTCCATTTTCATGCTGATAGAGGTTTAGATATTTCCATGTTCAAACATATAGCGGTGTAGATATTTCCACGTTCATACAGAAAGCGGTGTTGATATTTCCATGCTTATACAGATTGCGGTGAAGATGTATGCTTCTTTACACTGATAGCGGTGTAGATAATTCCATGTTCATGCAGATAGCGGTGTAGATATTTCCATGTTCATACAGATAGCGGTGTAGCTATTTCCATGTTCGTACAGATAGCGGTGTAGATATTTCCATGTTTATACAGATAGCGGTGTAGATATTTCCATGTTTATACAGATAGCGGTGTAGATATTTTCATGTTTATACAGATAGCGGTGTATATATCTCCATCTTAATACAGATGGCCGTGTAGATATTTTTATGTTCATCCAGATGGCTGTGTAGATATATCCATGTTCATACAGATGGCGGTGAAGATATTTCCATGTTCATACACATAGCTGTGTAGATATTTCCATGATCTTACAGATAGAGGGGCTGATATTTCCATGTTCATACAGATAGCGGTGCTGATATTTCCAAGTTTATACAGGTAGCGGTGTAGATATTTTGATGTTGATACAGATAGCGGTGTAGCTCTTTCCATGTTCGTACAGATAGCGGTGTAGATATTTTGATATTTATACAGATAGCGGTGTAGATATTTCCATGTTTATACAGATAGCGGTGTAGATATTTCCATGTTTATACAGATAGCGGTGTAGATATTTTCATGTTTATACAGATAGCGGTGTAGATATCTCCATCTTAATACAGATGGCGGTGTAGATATTTATATGTTCATACAGTTGGCGGTGCAGATATTTCCATGTTCATTCAGATGGCGTTGTAGATATTTCCATGTTTATAGAGATTGCGGTGTAGACATTTCCATGTGAAAAGAAATAGCTTTGTAGATATTTCCATGTACATGCAGAGAGCTGTGTAGATATTTCCATTTTCATGCAGATAGCGGTGTAGATATTTCCAAGTTCAAACAGATAGCTGTGTAGATATTTCCATGTTCATACAGATAGCGATGTACGTATTTCCATGTTTATACAGGTAGCGGTGTAGATATTTCCATGTTTATACAGATAGCGGTGTAGATATTTCCATGTTTATACAGATAGCCGTGTAGATATTTCCATGTTTATACAGATAGCGGTGTAGATATCTCCATCTTAAAACAGATGGTGGTGTAGATATTTATATGTTCATACAGATGGCGGTGCAGATATTTCCATGTTCATACAGATGGCGGTGTAGATATTTCCATGTTTATAGAGATAGCGGTGTAGTTATTTCCATGTGTAAAGAAATAGCTTTGTAGATATTTCCGTGTATATGCAGATAGCTGTGTAGTTATTTCCATTTTCATGCAGATAGCGGTGTAGATATTTCCATGTTCAAACAGATAGCGGTGTAGACATTTCCATGTTCATACAGATAGCGGTGTAGATATTTGCATGTTTATACAGATAGCGGTGAAGATGTATGCATGTTTGCACAGATAGCGGTGTAGATATTTCCATGTTCATACAGATAGCGGTGTAGATATTTCCATGTTCATACAGATAGCGGTGTAGCTATTTCCATGTTCATACAGATAGCGGTGTAGATATTTCCATGTTCATACAGATAGCGGTGTAGATATTTCCATGTTCATCCAGAAGGCTGTGTATATATTTCCATGTTCATACAGATAGCGGTGCTGATATTTCCATGTTTATATAGGTAGCGGTGTAGATATTTCCATGTTCATACAGATAGCGGTGTAGATATTTCCATGTTTATACAGATAGCGGTGTAGATATTTCTATGTTTATACAGATAGCGGTGTGCATATCTCCATCTTAATACAGGTGGTGGTGTAGATATTTATATGTTCATGCAGATGGCGGTGCAGATATTTCCATGTTCATACAGATGGCGGTGTAGATATTTCTATGTTTATAGAGATAGCGGTGTAGTTATTTCCATGTGTAAAGAAATAGCTTTGTAGATATTTCCATGTTTATGCAGATAGCTCTGTAGATATTTCCATTTTCACGCAGATAGTGGTGTAGATATTTCCATGTTCATACAGATAGTGGTGGAGATATTTCCATGTTTATACAGATAGCGGTGAAGATGTATGCATGTTTACACAGATAGCGGTGTAGATATTTCCATGTTCATTCAGGTAGCGGTGTAGATATTTCCATGTTCATCCAGATGGCTGTGAGGATATATCCATGTTCATACAGATGGCGGTGAAGATATTTCCATGTTCATACAGATAGCGGTGTAGATATTTCCATGTTCATACAGATAGCGGTGTAGATATTTCCGTGTTCATACAGATAGAGGTGTAGCTATTTCCATGTTCATACAGATTGTGGTGTAGATATTTCCATGTTCATCCAGATGGCTGTGTAGATATATCCATGTTCATACAGATGGCGGTGAAGATATTTCCATGTTCATACAGATAGCGGTGTAGATATTTCCATGTTCATACAGATAGTGGTGTAGATATTTCCATGTTCATACAGATAGCGGTGTATCTATTTCCATGTTCATACATATAGCCGTGTAGATATTTCCATGTTCATCCAGATCCTGTGTAGATATTTCCATGTTCATACAGATAGCGGTGCTGATATTTCCATGTTTATACATGTAGCGGTGTAGATATTTCCATGTTTATACAGATAGCGGTGTAGATATTTCCATTTTCATGCTGATAGAGGTTTAGATATTTCCATGTTCAAACATATAGCGGTGTAGATATTTCCACGTTCATACAGAAAGCGGTGTTGATATTTCCATGCTTATACAGATTGCGGTGAAGATGTATGCTTCTTTACACTGATAGCGGTGTAGATAATTCCATGTTCATGCAGATAGCGGTGTAGATATTTCCATGTTCATACAGATAGCGGTGTAGCTATTTCCATGTTCGTACAGATAGCGGTGTAGATATTTCCATGTTTATACAGATAGCGGTGTAGATATTTCCATGTTTATACAGATAGCGGTGTAGATATTTTCATGTTTATACAGATAGCGGTGTATATATCTCCATCTTAATACAGATGGCCGTGTAGATATTTTTATGTTCATCCAGATGGCTGTGTAGATATATCCATGTTCATACAGATGGCGGTGAAGATATTTCCATGTTCATACACATAGCTGTGTAGATATTTCCATGATCTTACAGATAGAGGGGCTGATATTTCCATGTTCATACAGATAGCGGTGCTGATATTTCCAAGTTTATACAGGTAGCGGTGTAGATATTTTGATGTTGATACAGATAGCGGTGTAGCTCTTTCCATGTTCGTACAGATAGCGGTGTAGATATTTTGATATTTATACAGATAGCGGTGTAGATATTTCCATGTTTATACAGATAGCGGTGTAGATATTTCCATGTTTATACAGATAGCGGTGTAGATAACTCCATCTTAATACAGATGGCCGGGTAGATATTTATATGTTCATACAGATGGCGGTGCACATATTTCCATGTTCATACAGATGGTGGTGTAGTTATTTCCATGTTCATACAGATAGCGGTGTAGTTATTTCCATGTGTAAAGAGATATCTGTGTAGATATTTCCATGTATATGCACATAGCTGTGTAGATATTTCCATTTTCACGCAGATAGCGGTGTAGATATTTCCATGTTCAAACAGATAGCGGTGTAGATATTTCCATGTTCATACAGATAGCGGTGTTGATATTTCCATGTTTATACAGATTGCGGTGAAGATGTATGCATATTTACCCAGATAGCGGTGTAGATATTTCCATGTTCATACAGAGAGCGGTGTAGATATTTCCATGTTCATACAGGTAGTGGTGTAGATATTTCCATGTTCATACAGATAGCGGTGTAGGTATTTCCATGTTCATACAGATAGCGGTGTAGAAATTTCCATGTTCATAGTGATAGCGGTGTAGATATTTCCATGTTCATACAGATAGCGGTGCTGATATTTCCATGTTTATACAGGGAGCGGTGTAGGTATTTCCATGTTTATACAGATTGCGGTGTAGATATTTCCATGTTTATACAGATAGCGGTGTAGATATTTCCAAGTTTGTACAGATAGCGCTGTAGATATCTCCATCTTAATATAGATGGCAGTGTAGATATTTATATGTTCATACAGATGGCGGTGCAGATATTTCCATGTTCATACAGATGGCGGTGTAGATATTTGTATGTTTATAGAGATAGCCCTGTAGTTATTTCCATGTGTAAAGAGATATCTTTGTAGATATTTCCATGTATATGCAGATCGCTGTGTAGATATTTCCATTTTCATGCAGATAGCGGTGTAGATATTTCCATGTTCAAACAGATAGCGGTGTAGATATTTCCATGTTCAAACAGACAGCAGTGTAGATATTTCCATGTTTATACAGATAGCGGTGAAGATGTATGCATGTTTACACAGATAGCGGTGTAGATATTTCCATGTTCATACAGATATCGGTGTAGATATTTGCATGTTCATCCAGATGGCTGTGTAGATATATCCATGTTCATACAGATGGCGGTGAAGATATTTCCATGTTCATACAGATAGCGGTGTAGTTATTTCCATGTTCATAGAGATAGCGGTGTAGATATTTCCATGTGCATACAGATAGAGGGGCTGATATTTCCAAGTTCATACAGATAGTGGTGCTGATATTTCCATGTTTATACAGATAGCGGTGTAGATATTTCCATGTTTATACAGATAGCGGTGTAGATATTTCCATGTTCATACAGGCATTGGTGTAGATATTTCCATGTTTATACAGATAGCGGTGTAGATATCTACATCTTAATACAGATGCCGGTGTAGATATTTATATGTTCATACAGATGGCGGTGCAGATATTTCCATGTTCATACACATGGCGGTGTTGATATTTCCATGTTCATACTGATAGCGGTGTAGCTATTTCCATGTTCATGCAGATTGCGGTGTAGATATTTCCATGTTCATACAGATTGCGGTTCTTGTATTTCCATGTTTATACAGGTAGCGGTTTAGATATTTCCATGTTTATACAGATATCGGTGTAGATATTTCCATGTTTATACAGATAGCGGTGTAGATATCTCCATCTTAATACAGATGGCGGTGTTGATATTTATATGTTCATACAGATGGCGGTGCAGATATTTCCATGTTCATACAGATGGCGGTGATGATATTTCCATGTTTATAAAGGTAGCGGTGTAGTTATTTCCATGTGTAAAGAGATAGCTGTATAGATATTTCCATGTATATGCAGATAGCTTTGTAGATATTTCCATTTTCATGCAGATAGCGGTGTAGATATTTCCATGTTCATACAGACAGCGGTGCTGATATTTCCATGTTCATCCAGATGGCTGTGTAGATATATCTATGTTCATACAGATGATGGTGAGGATATTTCCATGTTCATACAGATATCAGTGTAGATATTTCCATGTTCATACAGATGGCGGTGTAGATATTTCCATGTTTATAGAGATAGCGGTGTAGTTATTTCCAAGTGTAAAGAAATAGCTTTGTAGATATTTCCGTGTATATGCAGATAGCTGTGTAGATATTTCCATTTTCATGCAGATAGCGGTGTAGATATTTCCATGTTCAAACAGATAGCGGTGTAGATATTTCCATGTTCATACAGATAGCGGTGTAGATATTTCCATGTTTATACAGATAGCGGTGAAGTTGTATGCATGTTTGCACAGATAGCGGTGTACATATTTCCATGTTCATACAGATAGCGGTGTAGATATTTCCATGTTCATGCAGATAGTGGTGTAGATATTTCCATGTTCATACAGATAGCGGTGTAGCTATTTCCATGTTCATACAGATAGCGGTGTAGATATTTCCATGTTCATCCAGAAGGCTGTGAAGATATTTCCATGTTCATACAGATAACGGTGCTGATATTTCCATGTTTATACAGGTAGCGGTGTAGATATTTCCATGTTCATACAGATAGCGGTGTAGATATTTCCATGTTCATCCAGAAGGCTGTGTACATATTTCCATGTTCATACAGATAGCGGTGCTGATATTTCCATGTTTATACAGGTAGCGGTGAAGATGTATGCATGTTTACACAGATAGCGGTGTAGATATTTCCATGTTCATTCAGATAGCGGTGTAGATATTTCCATGCTCATCCAGATGGCTGTGTAGATATATCCATGTTCATACAGATGGCTGTGAAGATATTTCCATGTTCATACAGATAGCGGTGTAGATCTTTCCATGTTCATACAGATAGCGGTGTAGATATTTCCATGTTCATTCAGATAGAGGTGTAGCTATTTCCATGTTCATACAGATTGCGGGGTAGATATTTCCATGTTCATCCAGATGGCTGTGTAGATATATCCATGTTCATACAAATGGCGGTGAAGATATTTCCATGTTCATACAGATAGCGGTGTAGATATTTCCATGTTCATACAGATAGTGGTGTAGATATTTCCATGTTCATATATATAGCGGTGTAGCTATTTCCATGTTCATACAGATAGCGGTGTAGATATTTCCATGTTCATCCAGATGGCTGTGTAGATATTTCCATGTTCATACAGATAGCGGTGCTGATATTTCCATGTTTATACAGGTAGCGGTGAAGATATTTGCATGTTTACTCAGATAGCGGTGAAGATGTATGCATGTTAACACAGATAGCGGTGTAGATATTTCCATGTTCATTCAGATAGCGGTGCAGATATTTCCATATTCATCCAGATGGCAGTGTAGATATATCCATGTTCATGCAGATGGCAGTGAAGATATTTCCATGTTCATACAGATAGCGGTGTAGATATTTCCATGTTCATTCAGATAGCGGTGTAGATATTTCCATGTTCAAACAGATAGCGGTGTAGATATTTCCATGTTCATACAGATAGCGGTGTAGATATTTCCATGTTTATACAGATAGCGGTGAAGTTGTATGCATGTTTGCACAGATAGCGGTGTACATATTTCCATGTTCATACAGATAGCGGTGTAGATATTTCCATGTTCATGCAGATAGTGGTGTAGATATTTCCATGTTCATACAGATAGCGGTGTAGCTATTTCCATGTTCATACAGATAGCGGTGTAGATATTTCCATGTTCATCCAGAAGGCTGTGAAGATATTTCCATGTTCATACAGATAGCGGTGCTGATATTTCCATGTTTATACAGGTAGCGGTGTAGATATTTCCATGTTCATACAGATAGCGGTGTAGATATTTCCATGTTCATCCAGAAGGCTGTGTACATATTTCCATGTTCATACAGATAGCGGTGCTGATATTTCCATGTTTATACAGGTAGCGGTGAAGATGTATGCATGTTTACACAGATAGCGGTGTAGATATTTCCATGTTCATTCAGATAGCGGTGTAGATATTTCCATGCTCATCCAGATGGCTGTGTAGATATATCCATGTTCATACAGATGGCGGTGAAGATATTTCCATGTTCATACAGATAGCGGTGTAGATCTTTCCATGTTCATACAGATAGCGGTGTAGATATTTCCATGTTCATTCAGATAGAGGTGTAGCTATTTCCATGTTCATACAGATTGCGGGGTAGATATTTCCATGTTCATCCAGATGGCTGTGTAGATATATCCATGTTCATACAAATGGCGGTGAAGATATTTCCATGTTCATACAGATAGCGGTGTAGATATTTCCATGTTCATACAGATAGTGGTGTAGATATTTCCATGTTCATATATATAGCGGTGTAGCTATTTCCATGTTCATACAGATAGCGGTGTAGATATTTCCATGTTCATCCAGATGGCTGTGTAGATATTTCCATGTTCATACAGATAGCGGTGCTGATATTTCCATGTTTATACAGGTAGCGGTGAAGATATTTGCATGTTTACTCAGATAGCGGTGAAGATGTATGCATGTTAACACAGATAGCGGTGTAGATATTTCCATGTTCATACAGATAGCGGTGCAGATATTTCCATATTCATCCAGATGGCAGTGTAGATATATCCATGTTCATGCAGATGGCAGTGAAGATATTTCCATGTTCATACAGATAGCGGTGTAGATATTTCCATGTTCATTCAGATAGCGGTGTATATATTTCCATGTTTATACATATAGCGGTGTAGATATTTCCAGGTTCATACATATAGCGGTGTAGATATTTCCATGTTCATCCAGATGGCTGTGTAGTTATATCCATGTTCATACAGATGGCAGTGAAGATATTTCCATGGTCATACAGATAGTGGTGTAGATATTTCCATGTTCATACAGATAGCGGTGTAGATATTTCCATGTTTATACATATAGCGGTGTTGATATTTCCATGTTCATACAGATAGCGGTGGAGATATTTCCATGTTCATCCAGATGGCTGTGTAGTTATATCCATGTTCATACAGATGGCGGTGAAGATATTTCCATGATCATACAGATAGCGGTGTAGATATTTCCATGTTCATACAGATAGCGGTGTAGACATTTCCATGTTCATCCAGATGGCTGTGTAGATATTTCCATGTTCATACAGATAGCGGTGCTGATATTTCCATGTTTATACAGGTAGCGGTGTAGATATTCCCATGTTTATACAGATAGCGGTGTAGATATTTCCATTTTCATACAGATAGAGGTGAAGATGTATGCATGTTTACACAGTTAGCGGTGCAGATATTTCCATATTCATACAGATAGCGGTGTAGATATTTCCATGTTCATCCAGATGGCTGTGTAGATATATCCATGTTCATTCAGATGGTGGTGAAGATATTTCCATGTTCATAGAGATAGCGGTGTAGATATTTCCATGTTCATACAGATAGCTCTGTAGATATTTCCATGTTCATACAGACAGCGGTGTAGATATTTCCATGTTCATACAGATAGCGGTGTTACTATTTCCATGTTCATACAGATAGCGGTGTAGATATTTCCATGTTCATAGAGATAGTGGTGTAGATATTTCCATGTTCAAACTGATAGCGGTGCTGATATTTCCATGTTTATACAGGTAGCGGTGTAGATATTTCCGTGTTTATACAGATAGCTGTGTAGGTATTTCCATGTTTATACAGATAGCGGTGTAGATATTTTCATGTTTATACAGATAGCGGTGTAGATATCTCCATCTTAATAGAGATGGCGGTGTAGATATTTATATGTTCATACAGATGTCGGTGCAGATATTTCCATGTTCATACAGATGGCGGTGTAGATATTCCCATGTTTATAGAGACTGCGGTGTAGATATTTCCATGTGTAAAGAAATAGCTTTGTAAATATTTCCATGTATATGCAGATAGCTGTGTAGATATTTCCATTTTCATGCAGATAGCGGTGTAGATATTTCGATGTTCAAACAGATAGCTGTGTAGATATTTCCATGTTAACACAGATAGCGGTGTAGATATTTCCAAGTTCATACAGATAGCGGTGTAGATATTTCCATGTTCATCCAGATGGCTGTGTAGATATATCCATGTTCATACAGAGGGCGGTGAAGATATTTCCATGTTCATGCAGATAGAGGTGTAGATATTTCCATGTTCATTCAGATAGCAGTGTAGACATTTCCATGTTCATACTGATAGCGGTGTAGCTATTTCCTTGTTCATACAGATAGCGGTGTAGATATTTCCATGTTCATCCAGATGGCTCTGTAGATATGTCCATGTTCATACAGATGGCGGTGAAGATATTTCCATGTTCATACAGATGGCGGTGTAGATATTTCCATGTTCATACAGATAGCGGTGTAGATATTTCCATGTTCATACAGACAGCGGTGCTGTTATTTCCATGTTCATCCAGATGGCTGTGTACATATATCCATGTTCATACATATGGCGGTGAAGATATTTCCATGTTCATACAGATATCGGTGTAGATATTTCCATGTTCATAGAGATAGCGGTGTAGATATTTCCATGTTCATACAGATATCGGTGTAGATATTTTCATGTTCATAGAGATAGCGGTGTAGATATTTCCATGTTCATACAGATAGCGGTGCTGATATTTCCATGTTTATTCAGGTAGCGGTGTTGATATTTCCATGTTTATACAGATAGCGGTGTAGATATTTCCATGTTTATACAGATAGCGGTGTAGATATCTCCATCTTAATACAGATGGCGGTGTAGATATTTATATGTTCATACAGATGGCGGTGCAGATATTTCCATGTTTATAGAGATTGCGGTTTAGATATTTCCATGTGTAAAGAAATAGCTTTGTAGTTATTTCCATGTACATGCAGAGAGATGTGTAGATATATCCATTTTCATGCAGATAGCAGTGTAGATATTTCCATGTTCAAACAGATAGCGGTGTAGCTATTTCCATGTTCATACAGATAGCGGTGTAGATATTTCCATGTTCAAAGAGATAGCGGTGTAGATATTTCCATGTTCATACAGATAGCGGTGTAGATATTTCCATGTTCATACAGACAGCGGTGCTGTTATTGCCATGTTCATCCAGATGGCTGTGTAGATATATCCATGTTCATACAGATGGCGGTGAAGGTATTTCCATGTTCATACAGATATCGGTGTAGATATTTCCATGTTCATAGAGATAGCGGTGTAGGTATTTCCATGCTCATACAGATAGCGGTGCTGATATTTCCATGTTTATTCAGGTAGCGGTGTTGATATTTCCATGTTTATACAGATAGCGGTGTAGATATTTCCATGTTTATACAGATAGCGGTGTAGATATTTTCATGTTTATACAGATAGCGGTGTAGATATCTCCATCTTAATACAGATGGCGGTGTAGATATTTATATGTTCATACAGTTGGCGGTGCAGATATTTCCATGTTCATTCAGATGGCGTTGTAGATATTTCCATGTTTATAGAGATTGCGGTGTAGACATTTCCATGTGAAAAGAAATAGCTTTGTAGATATTTCCATGTACATGCAGAGAGCTGTGTAGATATTTCCATTTTCATGCAGATAGCGGTGTAGATATTTCCAAGTTCAAACAGATAGCTGTGTAGATATTTCCATGTTCATACAGATAGCGATGTACGTATTTCCATGTTTATACAGGTAGCGGTGTAGATATTTCCATGTTTATACAGATAGCGGTGTAGATATTTCCATGTTTATACAGATAGCCGTGTAGATATTTCCATGTTTATACAGATAGCGGTGTAGATATCTCCATCTTAAAACAGATGGTGGTGTAGATATTTATATGTTCATACAGATGGCGGTGCAGATATTTCCATGTTCATACAGATGGCGGTGTAGATATTTCCATGTTTATAGAGATAGCGGTGTAGATATTTCAATGTGTAAAGAAATAGCTTTGTAGATATTTCCGTGTATATGCAGATAGCTGTGTAGTTATTTCCATTTTCATGCAGATAGCGGTGTAGATATTTCCATGTTCAAACAGATAGCGGTGTAGACATTTCCATGTTCATACAGATAGCGGTGTAGATATTTGCATGTTTATACAGATAGCGGTGAAGATGTATGCATGTTTGCACAGATAGCGGTGTAGATATTTCCATGTTCATACAGATAGCGGTGTTGATATTTCCATGTTCATACAGATAGCGGTGTAGCTATTTCCATGTTCATACAGATAGCGGTGTAGATATTTCCATGTTCATACAGATAGCGGTGTAGATATTTCCATGTTCATCCAGAAGGCTGTGTATATATTTCCATGTTCATACAGATAGCGGTGCTGATATTTCCATGTTTATATAGGTAGCGGTGTAGATATTTCCATGTTCATACAGATAGCGGTGTAGATATTTCCATGTTTATACAGATAGCGGTGTAGATATTTCTATGTTTATACAGATAGCGGTGTGCATATCTCCATCTTAATACAGGTGGTGGTGTAGATATTTATATGTTCATGCAGATGGCGGTGCAGATATTTCCATGTTCATACAGATGGCGGTGTAGATATTTCTATGTTTATAGAGATAGCGGTGTAGTTATTTCCATGTGTAAAGAAATAGCTTTGTAGATATTTCCATGTTTATGCAGATAGCTCTTTAGATATTTCCATTTTCACGCAGATAGTGGTGTAGATATTTCCATGTTCATACAGATAGTGGTGGAGATATTTCCATGTTTATACAGATAGCGGTGAAGATGTATGCATGTTTACACAGATAGCGGTGTAGATATTTCCATGTTCATTCAGGTAGCGGTGTAGATATTTCCATGTTCATCCAGATGGCTGTGAGGATATATCCATGTTCATACAGATGGCGGTGAAGATATTTCCATGTTCATACAGATAGCGGTGTAGATCTTTCCATGTTCATACAGATAGCGGTGTAGATATTTCCGTGTTCATACAGATAGAGGTGTAGCTATTTCCATGTTCATACAGATTGTGGTGTAGATATTTCCATGTTCATCCAGATGGCTGTGTAGATATATCCATGTTCATACAGATGGCGGTGAAGATATTTCCATGTTCGTACAGATAGCGGTGTAGATATTTCCATGTTCATACAGATAGTGGTGTAGATATTTCCATGTTCATACAGATAGCGGTGTATCTATTTCCATGTTCATACATATAGCGGTGTAGATATTTCCATGTTCATCCAGATCCTGTGTAGATATTTCCATGTTCATACAGATAGCGGTGCTGATATTTCCATGTTTATACATGTAGCGGTGTAGATATTTCCATGTTTATACAGATAGCGGTGTAGATATTTCCATTTTCATGCTGATAGAGGTTTAGATATTTCCATGTTCAAACATATAGCGGTGTAGATATTTCCACGTTCATACAGAAAGCGGTGTTGATATTTCCATGCTTATACAGATTGCGGTGAAGATGTATGCTTCTTTACACTGATAGCGGTGTAGATAATTCCATGTTCATGCAGATAGCGGTGCAGATATTTCCATGTTCATACAGATAGCGGTGTAGCTATTTCCATGTTCGTACAGATAGCGGTGTAGATATTTCCATGTTTATACAGATAGCGGTGTAGATATTTCCATGTTTATACAGATAGCGGTGTAGATATTTTCATGTTTATACAGATAGCGGTGTATATATCTCCATCTTAATACAGATGGCCGTGTAGATATTTATATGTTCATCCAGATGGCTGTGTAGATATATCCATGTTCATACAGATGGCGGTGAAGATATTTCCATGTTCATACACATAGCTGTGTAGATATTTCCATGATCTTACAGATAGAGGGGCTGATATTTCCATGTTCATACAGATAGCGGTGCTGATATTTCCAAGTTTATACAGGTAGCGGTGTAGATATTTTGATATTTATACAGATAGCGGTGTAGCTATTTCCATGTTCGTACAGATAGCGGTGTAGATATTTTGATATTTATACAGATAGCGGTGTAGATATTTCCATGTTTATACAGATAGCGGTGTAGATATTTCCATGTTTATACAGATAGCGGTGTAGATAACTCCATCTTAATACAGATGGCCGGGTAGATATTTATATGTTCATACAGATGGCGGTGCACATATTTCCATGTTCATACAGATGGTGGTGTAGTTATTTCCATGTTCATACAGATAGCGGTGTAGTTATTTCCATGTGTAAAGAGATATCTGTGTAGATATTTCCATGTATATGCACATAGCTGTGTAGATATTTCCATTTTCATGCAGATAGCGGTGTAGATATTTCCATGTTCAAACAGATAGCGGTGTAGATATTTCCATGTTCATACAGATAGCGGTGTTGATATTTCCATGTTTATACAGATTGCGGTGAAGATGTATGCATATTTACCCAGATAGCGGTGTAGATATTTCCATGTTCATACAGAGAGCGGTGTAGATATTTCCATGTTCATACAGGTAGTGGTGTAGATATTTCCATGTTCATACAGATAGCGGTGTAGGTATTTCCATGTTCATACAGATAGCGGTGTAGAAATTTCCATGTTCATAGTGATAGCGGTGTAGATATTTCCATGTTCATACAGATAGCGGTGCTGATATTTCCATGTTTATACAGGGAGCGGTGTAGGTATTTCCATGTTTATACAGATTGCGGTGTAGATATTTCCATGTTTATACAGATAGCGGTGTAGATATTTCCAAGTTTGTACAGATAGCGCTGTAGATATCTCCATCTTAATATAGATGGCAGTGTAGATATTTATATGTTCATACAGATGGCGGTGCAGATATTTCCATGTTCATACAGATGGCGGTGTAGATATTTGTATGTTTATAGAGATAGCCCTGTAGTTATTTCCATGTGTAAAGAGATAGCTTTGTAGATATTTCCATGTATATGCAGATCGCTGTGTATATATTTCCATTTTCATGCAGATAGCGGTGTAGATATTTCCATGTTCAAACAGATAGCGGTGTATATATTTCCATGTTCAAACAGACAGCAGTGTAGATATTTCCATGTTTATACAGATAGCGGTGAAGATGTATGCATGTTTACACAGATAGCGGTGTAGATATTTCCATGTTCATACAGATATCGGTGTAGATATTTCCATGTTCATCCAGATGGCTGTGTAGATATATCCATGTTCATACAGATGGCGGTGAAGATATTTCCATGTTCATACAGATAGCGGTGTAGTTATTTCCATGTTCATAGAGATAGCGGTGTAGATATTTCCATGTGCATACAGATAGAGGGGCTGATATTTCCAAGTTCATACAGATAGTGGTGCTGATATTTCCATGTTTATACAGATAGCGGTGTAGATATTTCCATGTTTATACAGATAGCGGTGTAGATATTTCCATGTTCATACAGGCATTGGTGTAGATATTTCCATGTTTATACAGATAGCGGTGTAGATATCTACATCTTAATACAGATGCCGGTGTAGATATTTATATGTTCATACAGATGGCGGTGCAGATATTTCCATGTTCATACACATGGCGGTGTTGATATTTCCATGTTCATACTGATAGCGGTGTAGCTATTTCCATGTTCATGCAGATTGCGGTGTAGATATTTCCATGCTCATACAGATAGCGGTGTAGATATTTCCATGTTTATACAGATAGCGGTGTAGATATCTCCATCTTAATACAGATGGCGGTGAAGATATTTTTATGTTCATACAGATGGCGGTGAAGATATCTCCATGTTGATACAGATGGCGGTGTAGATATTTCCATGTTAATAGAGATAGCGGTGTAGTTATTTCCATGTGTAAAGAAATAGTTTGTAGATATTTCCAAGTATATGCAGATAGCTGTGTAGATATTTCCATTTTCATGCAGATAGCGGAGTAGATATTTCCATGTTCAAACAGATAGCGGTGTAGATATTTCCATGTTCATACAGATAGCGGTGTAGATATTTCCATGTTTATACAGATAGCGGTGAAGATGTATGCATGTTTACACAGATAGTGGTGTAGATATTTCCATGTTCATATAGATAGCGGTGTAGATATTTCCATGTTCATTCAGATGGCTATGTAGATATATCCATGTTCATACAGATGGTGGTGAAGATATTTCCATGATCATACAGATAGCGGTGTAGATATTTCCATGTTCATACAGATAGCGGTGTAGACATTTCCATGTTCATACAGATAGCGGTGTAGCTATTTCCATGTTCATACAGATAGCGGTGTAGATATTTCCATGTTCATCCAGATGGCTGTCTAGATATTTCCATGTTCATACAGATAGCGGTGCTGATATTTCCATGTTTATACAGGTAGCGGTGTAGATATTCCCATGTTCATACAGATAGCGGTGTAGATATTTCCATGTTTATACAGATAGAGGTGAAGATGTATGCATGTTTACACAGTTAGCGGTGCAGATATTTCCATGTTCATACAGATAGCGGTGTTGATATTTCCATGTTCATCCAGATGGCTGTGTAGATATATCCATGTTCATTCAGATGGCGGTGAAGATATTTCCATGTTCATACAGATAGCGGTGTAGATATTTCCATGTTCAGACAGATAGCTGTGTAGATATTTCCATGTTCATAGAGACAGCGGTGTAGATATTTCCATGTTCATACAGATAGAGGTGTAGATATTTCCATGTTCATACAGATAGCGGTGTAGCTATTTCCGTGTTCATACAGATAGCGGTGTAGATATTTCCATGTTCACAGAGATAGCGGTGTGGATATTTCCATGTTCATACAGATAGCGGTGCTGATATTTCCATGTTTATACAGGTAGCGGTGTAGATATTTCCATGTTTATACAGATAGCGGTGTAGATATTTCCATGTTTATACAGATAGCGGTGTAGATATTTTCATGTTTATACAGATAGCGGTGTAGATATCTCCATCTTAATACAGATGGCGGTGTAGATATTTATATGTTCATACAGATGGCGGTGCAGATATTTCCATGTTCATACAGATGGTGGTGTAGATATTTCCATGTTTATAGAGACTGCGGTGTAGATATTTCCATGTGTAAAGAAATAGCTTTGTAAATATTTCCATGTATATGCAGATAGCTGTGCAGATATTTCCATTTTCATGCAGATAGCGGTGTAGATATTTCCATGTTCAAACAGATAGCTGTGTAGATATTTCCATGTTCATACAGATAGCGGTGTAGATATTTCCATGTTTATACAGATAGCGGTGAAGATGTATGCATGTTTACGCAGATAGCGGTGTAGATATTTCCATGTTCATACAGATAGCGGTGTAGCTATTTAAATGTTCATACAGATAGCGGTGTAGATATTTCCATGTTCATCCAGATGGGTGTGTAGATAAATCCATGTTCATACATATGGCGGTGAAGATATTTCCATGTTCATACAGATAGCGGTGTAGATATTTCCATGTTTATACAGATAGCGGTGAAGATGTATGCATGTTTACACAGATAGTGGTGTAGATATTTCCATGTTCATACAGATAGCGGTGTAGACATTTCCATGTTCATCCAGATGGCTATGTAGATATATCCATGTTCATACAGATGGCGGTGAAGATATTTCCATGTTCATACAGATAGCGGTGTAGATATTTCCATGTTCATACAGATAGCGGTGTAGATATTTCCATGTTCATACAGATAGCGGTGTAGCTATTTCCATGTTCATACATATAGCGGTGTAGATATTTCCATGTTCATCCAGATGGCTGTGTAGATATATCCATGTTCATACAGATGGCGGTGAAGATATTTCCATGATCATACAGATAGCGGTGTAGATATTTCCATGTTCATACAGATAGCGGTGTAGATATTTCCATGTTCATACAGATAGCGGTGTAGATATTTCCAAGTTCATACAGATAGTGGTGTAGATATTTCCATGTTCATCCAGATGGCTGTGTAGATATTTCTATGTTCATACAGATAGCGGTGCTGATATTTCCATGTTTATACAGGTAGCGGTGTAGATATTTCCATGTTTATACAGATAGCGGTGTAGATATTTCCATGTTTATACAGAAAGCGGTGAAGATGTATGCATGTTTACACAGTTAGTGGTGTAGATATTTCCATGTTCATACAGATAGCGGTGTAGATATTTCCATGTTCATCCAGATGGCTGTGTGTATATATCCATGTTCTTTCAGATGGCGGTGAAGATATTTCCATGTTCATACAGATAGCGTTGTAGATATTTCCATGTTCATACAGACAGCGGTGTAGATATTTCCATGTTCATACAGATAGCGGTGTAGTTATTTCCATGTGTAAAGAGATAGCTGTGTAGATATTTCCATGTATACGCAGATAGCTGTGTAGATATTTCCATTTTCATGCTGATAGAGGTTTAGATATTTCCATGTTCAAACACATAGCGGTGTAGATATTTCCACGTTCATACAGAAAGCGGTGTTGATATTTCCATGCTTATACAGATTGCGTTGAAGATGTATGCTTCTTTACACAGATAGCGGTGTAGATATTTCCATGTTCATGCAGATAGCGGTGTAGATATTTCCATTTTCATACAGATAGCGGTGTAGCTATTTCCATGTTCGTACAGATAGCGGTGTAGATATTTCCATGTTCATCCAGATGGCTGTGTAGATATTTATATGTTCATACAGATGGCGGTGCAGATATTTCCATGTTCATAAAGATAGCTGTGTAGATATTTCCATGATCTTACAGATAGAGGGGCTGATATTTCCATGTTCATACGGATAGCGGTGCTGATATTTCCAAGTTTATACAGGGAGCGGTGTAGATATTTCCCCGTTTATACAGATAGCGGTGTAGATATTTCCATGTTTATACAGATAGCGGTGTAGATATTTCCATGTTTATACAGATAGCGGTGTAGATATCTCCATCTTAATACAGATGGCCGTGTAGATATTTATATGTTCATACAGATGGCAGTGCACATATTTCCATGTTCATACAGATGGTGGTGTAGTTATTTCCATGTTCATACAGATAGCGGTGTAGTTATTTCCATGTGTAAAGAGATATCTGTGTAGATATTTCCATGTATATGCAGATAGCTGTGTAGATATTTCCATTTTCATGCAGATAGCGGTGTAGATATTTCCATGTTCAAAAAGATAGCGGTGTAGATATTTCCATGTTCATACAGATAGCGGTGTTGATATTTCCATATTTATACAGATTGCGGTGAAGATGTATGCATATTTACACAGATAGCGGTGTAGATATTTCCATGTTCATACAGATAGCGGTGTAGATATTTCCATGTTCATACAGGTAGTGGTGAAGATATTTCCATGTTCATACAGATAGCGGTGTAGCTATTTCCATGTTCATACAGATAGCGGTGTAGAAATTTCCATGTTCATAGAGATAGCGGTGTAGGTATTTCCATGTTCATACAGATAGCGGTGCTGATATTTCCATGTTTATACAGGGAGCGGTGTAGATATTTCCATGTTTATACAGATTGTGGTGTAGATATTTCCATGTTTATACAGATAGCGGTGTAGATATTTCCAAGTTTATACAGATAGCGCCGTAGATATCTCCATCTTAATATAGATGGCGGTGTAGATATTCATATGTTCATACAGATGGCGGTGCAGATATTTCCATGTTCATACAGATGGCGGTGTAGTTATTTCCATGTGTAAAGAGATAGCTGTGTAAATATTTCCATGCATATGCAGATAGCTGTGTAGATATTTCCATTTTCATGCTGATAGCTGTTTAGATATTTCCATGTTCAAACAGATAGCGGTGTAGATATTTCCACATTCATTCTGATAGCTGTGTAGATAATTCCATGCTTATACAGATTGCGGTGAAGATGTATGCATGTTTACACAGATAGCGGTGTAGATATTTCCATGTTCATGCAGAGAACGGTGTAGATATTTCCATGTTCATCCAGATGGCTGTGTAGATATATCCATGTTCATACAGGTAGCGTTGTAGATATTTCCATGTTCATACAGATGGCGGTGTAGAAATTTATATGTTCATACAGATGGCGGTGCAGATACTTCCATGTTCATACAGAGAGCGGTGTAGATATTTCCATGTTCATACAGATAGCGGTGTAGATATTTCTATATTCATCCAGATGGCTGTGTAGCTATTTCCATGTTCATACAGATAGTGGTGTAGATATTTCCATGTTCATACAGATAGCGGTGTAGATATTTCCATGTTCATACAGATTGCGGTTCTTGTATTTCCATGTTTATACAGGTAGCGGTTTAGATATTTCCATGTTTATACAGATATCGGTGTAGATATTTCCATGTTTATACAGATAGCGGTGTAGATATCTCCATCTTAATACAGATGGCGGTGTTGATATTTATATGTTCATACAGATGGCGGTGCAGATATTTCCATGTTCATACAGATGGCGGTGTTGATATTTCCATGTTTATAAAGGTAGCGGTGTAGTTATTTCCATGTGTAAAGAGATAGCTGTATAGATATTTCCATGTATATGCAGATAGCTTTGTAGATATTTCCATTTTCATGCAGATAGCGGTGTAGATATTTCCATGTTCATACAGACAGCGGTGCTGATATTTCCATGTTCATCCAGATGGCTGTGTAGATATATCTATGTTCATACAGATGATGGTGAGGATATTTCCATGTTCATACAGATATCAGTGTAGATATTTCCATGTTCATACAGATAGCATTGTAGGTATTTCCATGTTCATACAGATAGCGGTGCTGATATTTCCATGTTTATACAGGTAGCGGTGAAGATATTTCCAAGTTTATACACATAGTGGTGTAGATATTTCCATGTTTATACAGATAGCGGTGTAGATATTTCCATGTTTATACAGATAGTGGTGTAGATATTTCCATGTTTATAGAGATAGAGGTGTAGTTATTTCCATGTGTAAAGAGATAGGTTTGTATATATTTCCATGTATATGCAGATAGCTGTGTAGATATTTCCATTTTCATGCAGATAGCGGTGTAGATATTTCCATGTTCATACGGATAGCGGTGCTGATATTTCCATGTTTATACAGGTAGCGGTATAGATATTTCCATGTTTATACAGATAGCGGTGTAGATATTTCCATGTTTATACAGATAGCGGTGTAGATATTTCCATGTTTATACAGATAGCGGTGTAGATATCTCCATCTTAATACAGATGGCGGTGTAGATATTTATATGTTCATACAGATGGCGGTGCAGATATTTCCATGTTCATACAGATGGCAGTGTAGATATTTCCATGTTAATAGAGATAGCGGTGTAGTTATTTCCATGTGTAAAGTAATAGCTTTGTAGATATTTCCGTGTATATGCAGATAGCTGTGTAGATATTTCCATTTTCATGCAGATAGCGGTGTAGATATTTCCATGTTCATTCAGATAGCGGTGTAGATATTTCCATGTTCATCCAGATGGCTGTGTAGATATATCCATGTTCATACAGATGGCGGTGAAGATATTTCCATGTTCATACAGATAGCGGTGTAGATCTTTCCATGTTCATACAGATAGCGGTGTAGATATTTCCATGTTCATACAGATAGAGGTGTAGTTATTTCCAAGTTCATACAGATTGCGGTGTAGATATTTCCATGTTCATCCAGATGGCTGTGTAGATATATCCATGTTCATACAGATGGCGGTGAAGATATTTCCATGTTCATACAGATAGCGGTGTAGATATTTCCATGTTCATACAGATAGTGGTGTAGATATTTCCATGTTCATAAAGATAGCGGTGTAGCTATTTCCATGTTCATACAGATAGCGGTGTAGATATTTCCATGTTCATCCAGATGGCTGTGTAGATATTCCCATGTTCATACAGATAGCGGTGCTGATATTTCCATGTTTATACCGGTAGCGGTGTAGATATTTCCATGTTTATACAGATAGCGGTGTAGATATTTCCATGTTTATACGGATAGCGGTGTAGATATTTCCGTGTTTATACCGATAGCGGTGTAGATATGTCCATCTTAATACAGATGGCAGTGTAGATATTTATATGTTCATACAGATGGCGGTGCAGATATTTCCATGTTCATACAGATGGCGGTGTAGATATTTCCATGTTAATAGAGATAGCGGTGTAGTTATTTCCATGTGTAAAGAAATAGCTTTGTAGATATTTCCATGTATATGCAGATAGCTGTGTAGATATTTCCATTTACATGCAGATAGCGGTGTAGATATTTCCATGTTCAAACAGATAGCGGTGTAGATATTTCCATGTTCACAGATAGCTGTGTAGATATTTCCATGTTTATACAGATAGCGGTGAAGATGTATGCATGTTTACACAGATAGTTGTGTAGATATTTCCATGCTCATCCAGGTAGCGGTGTAGATATTTCCATGTTCATCCAGATGGCTATGTAGATATATCCATGTTCATACAGATGGCGGTGAAGATATTTCCATGTTCATACAGATAGCGGTGTAGATATTTCCATGTGCATACAGATAGCGGTGTAGATATTTCCATGTTCATACAGATAGCGGTGTAGCTATTTCCATGTTCATACATACAGCGGTGTAGATATTTCCATGTTCATCCAGATGGCTGTGTAGTTATATCCATGTTCATACAGATGGCGGTGAAGATATTTCAATGATCATACAGATAGCGGTGTAGATATTTCCATGTTCATACAGATAGCGGTGGAGATATTTCCATGTTCATACAGATAGTGGTGTAGCTATTTCCATGTTCATACAGATATCGGTGTAGATATTTCCATGTTCATCCAGATGGCTGTGTAGATATTTCCATGTTCATACAGATAGCGGTGCTGATATTTCCATGTTTATACAGGTAGCGGTGTAGATATTTCCATGTTTATACAGATAGCGGTGTAGATATTTCCATGTTTATACAGATAGCGGTGAAGATGTATGCAGGTTTACACAGTTAGTGGTGTAGATATTTCCATCTTCATACAGATAGCGGTGTAGATATTTCCATGTTCATCCAGATGTCTGTGTAGATATATCCATGTTCATTCAGATCGCGGTGAAGATATTTCCATGTTCATACAGATAGCGGTGTAGCTATTTCCATGTTCATACAGATAGCGGTGTAGATATTTCCATGTTCATAGAGATAGCGGTGTAGATATTTCCATGTTCATACAGATAGCGGTGCTGATATTTCCATGTTTATACAGGTAGCGGTGTAGATATTTCCATGTTTATACAGATAGCGGTGTTGATATTTCCATGTTTATACAGATAGCGGTGTAGATATTTTCATGTTTATATAGATAGCTGTGTAGATATCTCCATCTTAATACAGATGGCGGTGTAGATATTTATATGTTCATACAGATGGCGGTGCAGATATTTCCATGTTCATACAGTTGGCGGTGTAGATATTTCCATGTTTATAGAGATTGCGGTGTAGTTATTTCCATGTGTAAAGAAATAGCTTTGTAGATATTTCCATGTATATGCAGAGAGCTGTGTAGATATTTCCATGTTTATACAGATAGCGGTGAAGATGTATGCAGGTTAACACAGATAGCGGTGTAGATATTTCCATGTTCATAAAGATAGCGGTGTAGATATTTCCATGTTCATCCAGATGGCTGTGTAGATATATCCATGTTCATACAGATGGCGGTGAAGATATTTCCATGTTCATACAGATAGCGGTGTAGATATTTCCATGTTCATACAGATAGCGCTGTAGATATTTCCATGTTTCTACAGATATCGGTGTAGATATTTCCAGGTTTATACAGATAGCGGTGTAGATATCTCCATCTTAATACAGATGGCGGTGTAGATATTTATATGATCATACAGATGGCGGAGCAGATATTTCCATGTTCATACAGATGGCGGTGTAGATATTTTCATGTTTATAGAGATAGCGGTGTAGTTATTTCCATGTGTAAAGAGATAGCTGTATAGATATTTCCATGTATATGCAGATAGCTTTGTAGATATTTCCATTTTCATGCAGATAGCGGTGTAGATATTTCCATGTTCAAACAGATAGCGGTGTAGATAATTCCATGTTCATACAGATAGCAGTGTATATATTTCCATGTTTAAACAGATAGTGGTGAAGATGTATACATGTTTACACAGATAGCGGTGTAGATATTTCCATGCTCATACAGATAGCGGTGTAGATATTTCCGTGTTCATCCAGATGGCTGTGTAGATATATCCATGTTCATACAGATGGCGGTGAAGATATTTCCATGTTCATACAGATAGCGGTGTAGATATTTCCATGTTCATACAGATAGCGGTGTAGATATTTCCATGTTCATACAGACAGCGGTGCTGATATTTCCATGTTCATCAAGATGGCTGTGTAGATATATCTATGTTCATACAGATGGTGGTGAAGATTTTTCCCTGTTCATACAGATATCGGTGTAGATATTTCCATCTTCATACAGATAGCAGTGTAGTTATTTCTATGCTCATACAGATAGCGGTGCTGATATTTCCATGTTTATTCAGGTAGCGGTGTAGATATTTCCATGTTTCTACAGATAGCGGTGTAGATATTTCCATGTTTATACAGATAGCCGTGTAGATATTTCCATGTTTATACAGATAGTGGTGTAGATATTTCCATGTTTATAGAGATAGCGGTGTAGTTATTTCCATGTGTAAAGAGATAGCTTTGTAGATATTTCCATGTATATGCAGATAGCTGTGTAGATATTTCCATTTTCATGCAGATAGCGGTGTAGATATTTCCATGTTCATACAGATAGCGGTGTAGATATTTCCATGTTCATACAGATAGCTGTGCTGATATTTCCATGTTTATACAGGTAGCGGTGTAGATATTTCCATGTTTATACAGATAGCGGTGTAGATATTTCCATGTTTATACAGATAGCGGTGTATATATTTCCATGTTTATACAGATGGCGGTGTAGATATCTCCATCTTAATAGAGATGGCGGTGTAGATATTTATATGTTCATACAGATGGCGGTGCAGATATTTCCATGTTCATACAGATGGTGGTGTAGATATTTCCATGTTTATAGAGATAGCGGTGTAGTTATTTCCATGTGTAAAGAAATAGCTTTGTAGATATTTCCGTGTATATGCAGATAGCTGTGTAGATATTTCCATTTTCATGCAGATAGCGGTGTAGCTATTTCCATGTTCAAACAGATAGCGGTGTAGATATTTCCATGTTCAAACAGATAGCGGTGTAGATATTTCCATGTTCATACAGATAGCGGTGTAGATATTTCCATGTTTATACAGATAGCGGTGAAGATGTATGCATGTTTGCACAAATAGCGGTGTAGATATTTCCATGTTCCTCCAGATGGCTGTGTAGATATTTCCATGTTCATGCAGATAGCGGTGTAGATATTTCCATGTTCATACAGATAGCGGTGTAGCTATTTCCATGTTCATGCAGATAGCGGTGTAGATATTTCCATGTTCATCCAGAAGGCTGTGAAGATATTTCCATGTTCATACAGATAGCGGTGCTGATATTTCCATGTTTATACAGGTAGCGGTGTAGAAATTTCCATGTTCATACCGATAGCGGTGTAGATATTTCCATGTTTATACAGATAGCGGTGTAGATATTTCCATGTTTATACAGATAGCGGTGTAGATATATCCATCTTAATACAGATGGTGGTGTAGATATTTATATGTTCATACAGATGGCGGTGCAGATATTTCCATGTTCATACAGATGGCGGTGTAGATATTTCTATGTTTATAGAGATAGCGGTGTAGTTATTTCCATGTGTAAAGAAATAGCTTTGTAGATATTTCCATATATATGCAGATAGCTCTGTAGATATTTCCGTTTTCATGCAGATAGCGGTGTAGATATTTCCATGTTAAAACAGATAGCGGTGTAGATATTTCCATGTTAATACAGACAGCGGTGTAGATATTTCCATGTTTATACAGATAGCGGTGAAGATGTATGCATGTTTACACAGATAGCGGTGTAGATATTTCCATGTTCATTCAGATAGCGGTGTAGATATTTCCATGCTCATCCAGATGGCTGTGTAGATATATCCATTTTCATACAGATGGCGGTGAAGATATTTCCATGTTAATACAGATAGCGGTGTAGATCTTTCCATGTTCATACAGATAGCGGTGTAGATATTTCCATGTTCATACAGATAGAGGTGAAGCTATTTCCATGTTCATACAGATTGCGTTGTAGATATTTCCATGTTCATCCAGATGGCTGTGTAGATATATCCATGTTCATACAAATGGCGGTGAAGATATTTCCATGTTCATACAGATAGCGGTGTAGATATTTCCATGTTCATACAGATAGTGGTGGAGATATTTCCATGTTCATACAGATAGCGGTGTAGCTATTTCCATGTTCATACAGATAGAGGTGTAGATATTTCCATGTTCAACCAGATGGCTGTGTAGATATTTCCATGTTCATACAGATAGCGGTGCTGATATTTCCATGTTTATACAGGTAGCGGTGTAGATATTTCCTTGTTTATACAGATAGCGGTGTAGATATTTCCATGTTTATACAGATAGCGGTGTGGATATTTCCATGTTTATACAGATAGCGGTGTAGATATCTCCATCTTAATACAGATGACAGTGTAGATATTTATATGTTCATACAGATGGCGGTGCAGATATTTCCATGTTCATACAGATGGCGGTGTAGATATTTCCAGGTTAGTTGAGATAGCGGTGTAGTTATTTCCATGAGTAGAGAAATAGCTCTGTAGATATTTCCATGTATGTGCAGATAGCTGTGTCAATATTTCCATTTTCATGCAGATAGCGGAGTAGATATTTCCATGTTCAAACAGATAGCGGTGTAGATATTTCCATGTTCATACAGATAGCGGTGTAGATATTTCCATGTTTATACAGATAGCGGTGAAGATGTATGCATGTTTACACAGATAGTGGTGTAGATATTTCCATGTTTATACAGATAGCGGTGTAGATATTTCCATGTTTATACAGATAGTGGTGTAGATATTTCCATGTTTATAGAGATAGAGGTGTAGTTATTTCCATGTGTAAAGAGATAGGTTTGTATATATTTCCATGTATATGCAGATAGCTGTGTAGATATTTCCATTTTCATGCAGATAGCGGTGTAGATATTTCCATGTTCATACGGATAGCGGTGCTGATATTTCCATGTTTATACAGGTAGCGGTATAGATATTTCCATGTTTATACAGATAGCGGTGTAGATATTTCCATGTTTATACAGATAGCGGTGTAGATATTTCCATGTTTATACAGATAGCGGTGTAGATATCTCCATCTTAATACAGATGGCGGTGTAGATATTTATATGTTCATACAGATGGCGGTGCAGATATTTCCATGTTCATACAGATGGCAGTGTAGATATTTCCATGTTAATAGAGATAGCGGTGTAGTTATTTCCATGTGTAAAGTAATAGCTTTGTAGATATTTCCGTGTATATGCAGATAGCTGTGTAGATATTTCCATTTTCATGCAGATAGCGGTGTAGATATTTCCATGTTCATTCAGATAGCGGTGTAGATATTTCCATGTTCATCCAGATGGCTGTGTAGATATATCCATGTTCATACAGATGGCGGTGAAGATATTTCCATGTTCATACAGATAGCGGTGTAGATCTTTCCATGTTCATACAGATAGCGGTGTAGATATTTCCATGTTCATACAGATAGAGGTGTAGTTATTTCCAAGTTCATACAGATTGCGGTGTAGATATTTCCATGTTCATCCAGATGGCTGTGTAGATATATCCATGTTCATACAGATGGCGGTGAAGATATTTCCATGTTCATACAGATAGCGGTGTAGATATTTCCATGTTCATACAGATAGTGGTGTAGATATTTCCATGTTCATAAAGATAGCGGTGTAGCTATTTCCATGTTCATACAGATAGCGGTGTAGATATTTCCATGTTCATCCAGATGGCTGTGTAGATATTCCCATGTTCATACAGATAGCGGTGCTGATATTTCCATGTTTATACCGGTAGCGGTGTAGATATTTCCATGTTTATACAGATAGCGGTGTAGATATTTCCATGTTTATACGGATAGCGGTGTAGATATTTCCGTGTTTATACCGATAGCGGTGTAGATATGTCCATCTTAATACAGATGGCAGTGTAGATATTTATATGTTCATACAGATGGCGGTGCAGATATTTCCATGTTCATACAGATGGCGGTGTAGATATTTCCATGTTAATAGAGATAGCGGTGTAGTTATTTCCATGTGTAAAGAAATAGCTTTGTAGATATTTCCATGTATATGCAGATAGCTGTGTAGATATTTCCATTTACATGCAGATAGCGGTGTAGATATTTCCATGTTCAAACAGATAGCGGTGTAGATATTTCCATGTTCACAGATAGCTGTGTAGATATTTCCATGTTTATACAGATAGCGGTGAAGATGTATGCATGTTTACACAGATAGTTGTGTAGATATTTCCATGCTCATCCAGGTAGCGGTGTAGATATTTCCATGTTCATCCAGATGGCTATGTAGATATATCCATGTTCATACAGATGGCGGTGAAGATATTTCCATGTTCATACAGATAGCGGTGTAGATATTTCCATGTGCATACAGATAGCGGTGTAGATATTTCCATGTTCATACAGATAGCGGTGTAGCTATTTCCATGTTCATACATACAGCGGTGTAGATATTTCCATGTTCATCCAGATGGCTGTGTAGTTATATCCATGTTCATACAGATGGCGGTGAAGATATTTCAATGATCATACAGATAGCGGTGTAGATATTTCCATGTTCATACAGATAGCGGTGGAGATATTTCCATGTTCATACAGATAGTGGTGTAGCTATTTCCATGTTCATACAGATATCGGTGTAGATATTTCCATGTTCATCCAGATGGCTGTGTAGATATTTCCATGTTCATACAGATAGCGGTGCTGATATTTCCATGTTTATACAGGTAGCGGTGTAGATATTTCCATGTTTATACAGATAGCGGTGTAGATATTTCCATGTTTATACAGATAGCGGTGAAGATGTATGCAGGTTTACACAGTTAGTGGTGTAGATATTTCCATCTTCATACAGATAGCGGTGTAGATATTTCCATGTTCATCCAGATGTCTGTGTAGATATATCCATGTTCATTCAGATCGCGGTGAAGATATTTCCATGTTCATACAGATAGCGGTGTAGCTATTTCCATGTTCATACAGATAGCGGTGTAGATATTTCCATGTTCATAGAGATAGCGGTGTAGATATTTCCATGTTCATACAGATAGCGGTGCTGATATTTCCATGTTTATACAGGTAGCGGTGTAGATATTTCCATGTTTATACAGATAGCGGTGTTGATATTTCCATGTTTATACAGATAGCGGTGTAGATATTTTCATGTTTATATAGATAGCTGTGTAGATATCTCCATCTTAATACAGATGGCGGTGTAGATATTTATATGTTCATACAGATGGCGGTGCAGATATTTCCATGTTCATACAGTTGGCGGTGTAGATATTTCCATGTTTATAGAGATTGCGGTGTAGTTATTTCCATGTGTAAAGAAATAGCTTTGTAGATATTTCCATGTATATGCAGAGAGCTGTGTAGATATTTCCATGTTTATACAGATAGCGGTGAAGATGTATGCAGGTTAACACAGATAGCGGTGTAGATATTTCCATGTTCATAAAGATAGCGGTGTAGATATTTCCATGTTCATCCAGATGGCTGTGTAGATATATCCATGTTCATACAGATGGCGGTGAAGATATTTCCATGTTCATACAGATAGCGGTGTAGATATTTCCATGTTCATACAGATAGCGCTGTAGATATTTCCATGTTTCTACAGATATCGGTGTAGATATTTCCAGGTTTATACAGATAGCGGTGTAGATATCTCCATCTTAATACAGATGGCGGTGTAGATATTTATATGATCATACAGATGGCGGAGCAGATATTTCCATGTTCATACAGATGGCGGTGTAGATATTTTCATGTTTATAGAGATAGCGGTGTAGTTATTTCCATGTGTAAAGAGATAGCTGTATAGATATTTCCATGTATATGCAGATAGCTTTGTAGATATTTCCATTTTCATGCAGATAGCGGTGTAGATATTTCCATGTTCAAACAGATAGCGGTGTAGATAATTCCATGTTCATACAGATAGCAGTGTATATATTTCCATGTTTAAACAGATAGTGGTGAAGATGTATACATGTTTACACAGATAGCGGTGTAGATATTTCCATGCTCATACAGATAGCGGTGTAGATATTTCCGTGTTCATCCAGATGGCTGTGTAGATATATCCATGTTCATACAGATGGCGGTGAAGATATTTCCATGTTCATACAGATAGCGGTGTAGATATTTCCATGTTCATACAGATAGCGGTGTAGATATTTCCATGTTCATACAGACAGCGGTGCTGATATTTCCATGTTCATCAAGATGGCTGTGTAGATATATCTATGTTCATACAGATGGTGGTGAAGATTTTTCCCTGTTCATACAGATATCGGTGTAGATATTTCCATCTTCATACAGATAGCAGTGTAGTTATTTCTATGCTCATACAGATAGCGGTGCTGATATTTCCATGTTTATTCAGGTAGCGGTGTAGATATTTCCATGTTTCTACAGATAGCGGTGTAGATATTTCCATGTTTATACAGATAGCCGTGTAGATATTTCCATGTTTATACAGATAGTGGTGTAGATATTTCCATGTTTATAGAGATAGCGGTGTAGTTATTTCCATGTGTAAAGAGATAGCTTTGTAGATATTTCCATGTATATGCAGATAGCTGTGTAGATATTTCCATTTTCATGCAGATAGCGGTGTAGATATTTCCATGTTCATACAGATAGCGGTGTAGATATTTCCATGTTCATACAGATAGCTGTGCTGATATTTCCATGTTTATACAGGTAGCGGTGTAGATATTTCCATGTTTATACAGATAGCGGTGTAGATATTTCCATGTTTATACAGATAGCGGTGTATATATTTCCATGTTTATACAGATGGCGGTGTAGATATCTCCATCTTAATAGAGATGGCGGTGTAGATATTTATATGTTCATACAGATGGCGGTGCAGATATTTCCATGTTCATACAGATGGTGGTGTAGATATTTCCATGTTTATAGAGATAGCGGTGTAGTTATTTCCATGTGTAAAGAAATAGCTTTGTAGATATTTCCGTGTATATGCAGATAGCTGTGTAGATATTTCCATTTTCATGCAGATAGCGGTGTAGCTATTTCCATGTTCAAACAGATAGCGGTGTAGATATTTCCATGTTCAAACAGATAGCGGTGTAGATATTTCCATGTTCATACAGATAGCGGTGTAGATATTTCCATGTTTATACAGATAGCGGTGAAGATGTATGCATGTTTGCACAAATAGCGGTGTAGATATTTCCATGTTCCTCCAGATGGCTGTGTAGATATTTCCATGTTCATGCAGATAGCGGTGTAGATATTTCCATGTTCATACAGATAGCGGTGTAGCTATTTCCATGTTCATGCAGATAGCGGTGTAGATATTTCCATGTTCATCCAGAAGGCTGTGAAGATATTTCCATGTTCATACAGATAGCGGTGCTGATATTTCCATGTTTATACAGGTAGCGGTGTAGAAATTTCCATGTTCATACCGATAGCGGTGTAGATATTTCCATGTTTATACAGATAGCGGTGTAGATATTTCCATGTTTATACAGATAGCGGTGTAGATATATCCATCTTAATACAGATGGTGGTGTAGATATTTATATGTTCATACAGATGGCGGTGCAGATATTTCCATGTTCATACAGATGGCGGTGTAGATATTTCTATGTTTATAGAGATAGCGGTGTAGTTATTTCCATGTGTAAAGAAATAGCTTTGTAGATATTTCCATATATATGCAGATAGCTCTGTAGATATTTCCGTTTTCATGCAGATAGCGGTGTAGATATTTCCATGTTAAAACAGATAGCGGTGTAGATATTTCCATGTTAATACAGACAGCGGTGTAGATATTTCCATGTTTATACAGATAGCGGTGAAGATGTATGCATGTTTACACAGATAGCGGTGTAGATATTTCCATGTTCATTCAGATAGCGGTGTAGATATTTCCATGCTCATCCAGATGGCTGTGTAGATATATCCATTTTCATACAGATGGCGGTGAAGATATTTCCATGTTAATACAGATAGCGGTGTAGATCTTTCCATGTTCATACAGATAGCGGTGTAGATATTTCCATGTTCATACAGATAGAGGTGAAGCTATTTCCATGTTCATACAGATTGCGTTGTAGATATTTCCATGTTCATCCAGATGGCTGTGTAGATATATCCATGTTCATACAAATGGCGGTGAAGATATTTCCATGTTCATACAGATAGCGGTGTAGATATTTCCATGTTCATACAGATAGTGGTGGAGATATTTCCATGTTCATACAGATAGCGGTGTAGCTATTTCCATGTTCATACAGATAGAGGTGTAGATATTTCCATGTTCAACCAGATGGCTGTGTAGATATTTCCATGTTCATACAGATAGCGGTGCTGATATTTCCATGTTTATACAGGTAGCGGTGTAGATATTTCCTTGTTTATACAGATAGCGGTGTAGATATTTCCATGTTTATACAGATAGCGGTGTGGATATTTCCATGTTTATACAGATAGCGGTGTAGATATCTCCATCTTAATACAGATGACAGTGTAGATATTTATATGTTCATACAGATGGCGGTGCAGATATTTCCATGTTCATACAGATGGCGGTGTAGATATTTCCAGGTTAGTTGAGATAGCGGTGTAGTTATTTCCATGAGTAGAGAAATAGCTCTGTAGATATTTCCATGTATGTGCAGATAGCTGTGTCAATATTTCCATTTTCATGCAGATAGCGGAGTAGATATTTCCATGTTCAAACAGATAGCGGTGTAGATATTTCCATGTTCATACAGATAGCGGTGTAGATATTTCCATGTTTATACAGATAGCGGTGAAGATGTATGCATGTTTACACAGATAGTGGTGTAGATATTTCCATGTTCATACAGATAGCGGTGTAGACATTTCCATGTTCATCCAGATGGCTATGTAGATATATCCATGTTCATATAGATGGCGGTGAAGATATTTCCATGTTCATACAGATAGCTGTGTAGATATTTCCATGTTCATACAGATAGCGGTGTAGATATTTCCATGTTCATACAGATAGCGGTGTAGCTATTTCCATGTTAATACATATAGCGGTGTAAATATTTCCATGTTCATCCAGATGGCTGTGTAGATATTTCCATGTTCATACAGATAGCGGTGCTGATATTTCCATGTTTATACAGGTAGCGGTGTAGATATTTCCATGTTTATACAGATAGAGGTGAAGATGTATGCATGTTTACACAGTTAGTGGTGTAGATATTTCCATGTTCATACAGATAGCGGTGTAGATATTTCCATGTTCATACAAATAGCGGTGTAGCTATTTCCAAGTTCATACAGATAGTGGTGTAGATATTTCCATGTTCATCCAGATGGCTGTGTAGATATTTCCATGTTCATACAGATAGCGGTGCTGATATTTCCATGTTTATACAGGTAGCGGTGTAGATATTTCCATGTTTATACAGAAAGCGCTGTAGATATTTCCATGTTTATACAGATAGAGGTGAAGATGTATGCATGTTTACACAGTTAGTGGTGTAGATATTTCCATGTTCATACAGATAGCGGTGTAGATATTTCCATGTTCATCCAGATGGCTGTGTATATATATCCATGTTCATTCAGATGGCGGTGAAGATATTTTCATGTTCATACAGATAGTGTTGTAGATATTTCCATGTTCATACAGACAGCGTTGTAGATATTTCCATGTTCATACAGATAGCGGTGTAGTTATTTCCATGTGTAAAGAGATAGCTGTGTAGATATTTCCATGTATTCGCAGATAGCTGTGTAGATATTTCCATTTTCATGCTGATAGAGGTTTAGATATTTCCATGTCCAAACACATAGCGGTGTAGATATTTCCATGTTCATACAGAAAGCGGTGTTGATATTTCCATGCTTATACAGATTGCGGTGAAGATGTATGCTTCTTTACACTGATAGCGGTGTAGATATTTCCATGTTCATGCAGATAGCGGTGTAGATATTTCCATGTTCATACAGATAGCGGTGTAGCTATTTCCATGTTCGTACAGATAGCGGTGTAGATATTTCCATGTTTATGCAGATAGCGGTGTAGATATTTCCATGTTTATACAGATAGCGGTGTAGATATTTCCATGTTTATACAGATACCGGTGTAGATATCTCCATCTTAATACAGATGGCCTTGTAGATATTTATATGTTCATCCAGATGGCTGTGTACATATATCCATGTTCATACAGATGGCGGTGAAGATATTTCCATGTTCATACAGATAGCTCTGTAGATATTTCCATGATCTTACAGATAGAGGGGCTGATATTTCCATGTTCATACAGATAGCGGTGCTGATATTTCCAAGTTTATACAGGTAGCGGTGTAGATATTTTGATGTTTATACAGATAGCGCTGTAGATATTTCCATGTTTATACAGATAGCGGTGTAGATATTTCCATGTTTATACAGATAGCGGTGTAGATATCTCCATCTTAATACAGATGGCCGGGTAGATATTTATATGTTCATACAGATGGCGGTGAACATATTTCCATGTTCATACAGATGGTGGTGAAGTTATTTCCATGTTCATACAGATAGCGGTGTAGTTATTTCCATGTGTAAAGAGATATCTGTGTAGATATTTCCATGTATATGCAGATAGCTGTGTAGATATTTCCATTTTCATGCAGATAGCGGTGTAGATATTTCCATGTTCAAACAGATAGCGGTGTAGATATTTCCATGTTCAAACAGATAGCAGTGTAGATATTTCCATGTTTATACAGATAGCGGTGAAGATGTATGCATGTTTGCACAGATAGCGGTGTAGATATTTCCATGTTCATACAGGTAGTGGTGTAGATATTTCCATGTTCATACAGATAGCGGTGTAGCTATTTCCATGTTCATACAGATAGCGGTGTAGAAATTTCCATGTTCATAGAGATAGCGGTGTAGATATTTCCATGTTCATACAGATAGCGGTGCTGATATTTCCATGTTTATACAGGGAGCGGTGTAGGTATTTCCATGTTTATACAGATTGCGGTGTAGATATTTCCATGTTTATACAGATAGCGGTGTAGATATTTCCAAGTTTATACAGATAGCGCTGTAGATATCTCCATCTTAATATAGATGGCAGTGTAGATATTTATATGTTCATACAGATGGTGGTGCAGATATTTCCATGTTCATACAGATGGCGGTGTAGATATTTGTATGTTTATAGAGATAGCCCTGTAGTTATTTCCATGTGTAAAGAGATAGCTTTGTAGATATTTCCATGTATATGCAGATCGCTGTGTAGATATTTCCATTTTCATGCAGATAGCGGTGTAGATATTTCCATGTTCAAACAGATAGCGGTGTAGATATTTCCATGTTCAAACAGACAGCATTGTAGATATTTCCATGTTTATACAGATAGCGGTGAAGATGTATGCATGTTTACACAGATAGCGGTGTAGATATTTCCATGTTCATACAGATAGCGGTGTAGATATTTCCATGTTCATCCAGATGGCTGTGTAGATATATCCATGTTCATACAGATGGGGGTGAAGATATTTCCATGTTCATACAGATAGCTGTGTAGATATTTCCATGATATTACAGATAGAGGGGCTGAAATTTCCATGTGCATACAGATAGCAGTGCTGATATTTCCAAGTTTATACAGGTAGCGGTGTAGATATTTTGATGTTTATACAGATAGCGGTGTAGATATTTCCATGTTTATACAGATAGCGGTGTAGATATTTCCATGTTTATACAGATAGCGGTGTAGATATCTCCATCTTAATACTGATGGCCGGGTAGATATTTATATGTTCATACAGATGGCGGTGCACATATTTCCATGTTCATACAGATGGTGGTGTAGTTACTTCCATGTTCATACAGATAGCGGTGTAGTTATTTCCATGTGTAAAGAGATATCAGTGTAGATATTTCCATTTTCATGCAGATAGCTGTGTAGATATTTCCATTTTCATGCAGATAGCGGTGTAGATATTTCCATGTTCAAACAGATAGCGGTGTAGATATTTCCATGTTCATACAGATAGCGGTGTTGATATTTCCATGTTTATACAGATTGCGGTGAAGATGTATGCATATTTACCCAGATAGCGGTGTAGATATTTCCATGTTCATGCAGATAGCGGTGTAGATATTTCCATGTTCATACAGGTAGTGGTGTAGATATTTCCATGTTCATACAGATAGCGGTGTAGCTATTTCCATGTTCATACAGATAGCGGTGTAGAAATTTCCATGTTCATAGAGATAGCGGTGTAGATATTTCCATGTTCATACAGATAGCGGTGCTGATATTTCCATGTTTATACAGGGAGCGGTGTAGGTATTTCCATGTTTATACAGATTGCGGTGTAGATATTTCCATGTTTGTACAGATAGCGGTGTAGATATTTCCAAGTTTATACAGATAGCGCTGTAGATATCTCCATCTTAATATAGATGGCAGTGTAGATATTTATATGTTCATACAGATGGCGGTGCAGATATTTCCATGTTCATACAGATGGCGGTGTAGATATTTGTATGTTTATAGAGATAGCCCTGTAGTAATTTCCATGTGTAAAGAGATAGCTTTGTAGATATTTCCATGTATATGCAGATCGCTGTGTAGATATTTCCATTTTCATTCAGATAGCGGTGTAGATATTTCCATGTTCAAACAGATAGCGGTGTAGATATTTCCATGTTCAAACAGATAGCAGTGTAGATATTTCCATGTTTATACAGATAGCGGTGAAGATGTATGCATGTTTGCACAGATAGCGGTGTAGATATTTCCATGTTCATACAGGTAGTGGTGTAGATATTTCCATGTTCATACAGATAGCGGTGTAGATATTTCCATGTTCATACAGATAGCGGTGTAGAAATTTCCATGTTCATAGAGATAGCGGTGTAGATATTTCCATGTTCATACAGATAGCGGTGCTGATATTTCCATGTTTATACAGGGAGCGGTGTAGGTATTTCCATGTTTATACAGATTGTGGTGTAGATATTTCCATGTTTATACAGATAGCGGTGTAGATATTTCCAAGTTTATACAGATAGCGCTGTAGATATCTCCATCTTAATATAGATGGCAGTGTAGATATTTATATGTTCATACAGATGGCGGTGCAGATATTTCCATGTTCATACAGATGGCGGTGTAGATATTTGTATGTTTATAGAGATAGCCCTGTAGTTATTTCCATGTGTAAAGAGATAGCTTTGTAGATATTTCCATGTATATGCAGATCGCTGTGTAGATATTTCCATTTTCATGCAGATATCGGTGCAGATATTTCCATGTTCAAACAGATAGCGGTGTAGATATTTCCATGTTCAAACAGATAGCAGTGTAGATATTTCCATGTTTATACAGATAGCGGTGAAGATGTATGCATGTTTGCACAGATAGCGGTGTAGATATTTCCATGTTCATACAGATAGCGGTGTAGATATTTCCATGTTCATCCAGATGGCTGTGTAGATATATCCATGTTCATACAGATGGCGGTGAAGATATTTAGATGTTCATACAGATAGTGGTGTAGTTATTTCTTTGTTCATAGAGATAGCGGTGTAGATATTTCCATTTTCATACAGATAGAGGGGCTGATATTTCCAAGTTCATACAGATAGCGGTGCTGATATTTCCATGTTTATACAGATAGCGGTGTAGATATTTCCATGTTTATACAGATAGCGGTGTAGATATTTCCATGTTTATACAGATAGCGGTGTAGATATTTCCATGTTTATACAGATAGCGGTGTAGATATCTACATCTTAATACATATGCCGGTGTAGATATTTATATGTTCATACAGATGGCGGTGCAGATATTTCCATGTTCATACACATGGCGGTGTAGACATTTCCATGTTCATACAGATAGCGGTGTAGTTATTTCCATGTGTAAAGAGATAGCTGTGTAAATATTTCCATGCATATGCAGATAATTGTGTAGATATTTCCATTTTCATGCTGATAGCTGTTTAGATATTTCCATGTTCAAACAGATAGCGGTGTAGATATTTCCACATTCTTTCAGATAGCGGTGTAGATATTTCCATGTTTATACAGATTGCGGTGAAGATGTATGCATATTTACCCAGATAGCGGTGTAGATATTTCCATGTTCATACAGATAGCGGTGTAGATATTTCCATGTTCATACAGGTAGTGGTGTAGATATTTCCATGTTCATACAGATAGCGGTGTAGCTATTTCCATGTTCATACAGATAGCGGTGTAGAAATTTCCATGTTCATAGAGATAGCGGTGTAGATATTTCCATGTTCATACAGATAGCGGTGCTGATATTTCCATGCTTATACAGGGAGCGGTGTAGGTATTTCCATGTTTATACAGATTGCGGTGTAGATATTTCCATGTTTATACAGATAGCGGTGTAGATATTTCCAAGTTTATACAGATAGCGCTGTAGATATCTCCATCTTAATATAGATGGCAGTGTAGATATTTATATGTTCATACAGATGGCGGTGCAGATATTTCCATGTTCATACAGATGGCGGTGTAGATATTTGTATGTTTATAGAGATAGCCCTGTTGTTATTTCCATGTGTAAAGAGATAGCTTTGTAGATATTTCCATGTATATGCAGATCGCTGTGTAGATATTTCCATTTTCATGCAGATAGCGGTGTAGATATTTCCATGTTCAAACAGATAGCGGTGTAGATATTTCCATGTTCAAACAGATAGCAGTGTAGATATTTCCATGTTTATACAGATAGCGGTGAAGATGTATGCATGTTTGCACAGATAGCGGTGTAGATATTTCCATGTTCATACAGATAGCGGTGTAGATATTTCCATGTTCATCCAGATGGCTGTGTAGATATATCCATGTTCATACAGATGGCGGTGAAGATATTTAGATGTTCATACAGATAGTGGTGTAGTTATTTCCATGTTCATAGAGATAGCGGTGTAGATATTTCCATTTTCATACAGATAGAGGGGCTGATATTTCCAAGTTCATACAGATAGCGGTGCTGATATTTCCATGTTTATACAGATAGCTGTGTAGATATTTCCATGTTTATACAGATAGCGGTGTAGATATTTCCATGTTTATACTGATAGCGGTGTAGATATTTCCATGTTTATACAGATAGCGGTGTAGATATCTACATCTTAATACAGATGCCGGTGTAGATATTTATATGTTCATACAGATGGCGGTGCAGATATTTCCATGTTCATACACATGGCGGTGTAGACATTTCCATGTTCATACAGATAGCGGTGTAGTTATTTCCATGTGTAAAGAGATAGCTGTGTAAATATTTCCATGCATATGCAGATAATTGTGTAGATATTTCCATTTTCATGCTAATAGCTGTTTAGATATTTCCATGTTCAAACAGATAGCGGTGTAGATATTTCCACATTCTTTCAGATAGCGGTGTAGATATTTCCATGTTTATACAGATTGCGGTGAAGATGTATGCATATTTACCCAGATAGCGGTGTAGATATTTCCATGTTCATACAGATAGCGGTGTAGATATTTCCATGTTCATACAGGTAGAGGTGTAGATATTTCCATGTTCATACAGATAGCGGTGTAGCTATTTCCATGTTCATACAGATAGCGGTGTAGAAATTTCCATGTTCATAGAGATAGCGGTGTAGATATTTCCATGTTCATACAGATAGCGGTGCTGATATTTCCATGCTTATACAGGGAGCGGTGTAGGTATTTCCATGTTTATACAGATTGCGGTGTAGATATTTCCATGTTTATACAGATAACGGTGTAGATATTTCCAAGTTTATACAGATAGCGCTGTAGATATCTCCATCTTAATATAGATGGCAGTGTAGATATTTATATGTTCATACAGATGGCGGTGCAGATATTTCCATGTTCATACAGATGGCGGTGTAGATATTTGTATGTTTATAGAGATAGCCCTGTAGTTATTTCCATGTGTAAAGAGATAGCTTTGTAGATATTTCCATGTATATGCAGATCGCTGTGTAGATATTTCCATTTTCATGCAGATAGCGGTGTAGATATTTCCATGTTCAAACAGATAGCGGTGTAGATATTTCCATGTTCAAACAGATAGCAGTGTAGATATTTCCATGTTTATACAGATATCGGTGAAGATGTATGCATGTTTGCACAGATAGCGGTGTAGATATTTCCATGTTCATACAGATAGCGGTGTAGATATTTCCATGTTCATCCAGATGGCTGTGTAGATATATCCATGTTCATACAGATGGCGGTGAAGATATTTAGATGTTCATACAGATAGTGGTGTAGTTATTTCCATGTTCATAGAGATAGCGGTGTAGATATTTCCATTTTCATACAGATAGAGGGGCTGATATTTCCAAGTTCATACAGATAGCGGTGCTGTTATTTCCATGTTTATACAGATAGCGGTGTAGATATTTCCATGTTTATACAGATAGCGGTGTAGATATTTCCATGTTTATAGAGATAGCGGTGTAGATATTTCCATGTTTATACAGATAGCGGTGTAGATATCTACATCTTAATACAGATGCCGGTGTAGATATTTATATGTTCATACAGATGGCGGTGCAGATATTTCCATGTTCTTACACATGGCGGTGTAGACATTTCCATGTTCATACAGATAGCGGTGTAGTTATTTCCATGTGTAAAGAGATAGCTGTGTAAATATTTCCATGCATATGCAGATAATTGTGTAGATATTTCCATTTTCATGCTGATAGCTGTTTAGATATTTCCATGTTCAAACAGATAGCGGTGTAGATATTTCCACATTCTTTCAGATAGCGGTGTAGATATTTCCATGTTTATACAGATTGCGGTGAAGTTGTATGCATATTTACCCAGATAGCGGTGTAGATATTTCCATGTTCATACAGATAGCGGTGTAGATATTTCCATGTTCATACAGGTAGTGGTGTAGATATTTCCATGTTCATACAGATAGTGGTGTAGCTATTTCCATGTTCATACAGATAGCGGTGTAGAAATTTCCATGTTCATAGAGATAGCGGTGTAGATATTTCCATGTTCATACAGATAGCGGTGCTGATATTTCCATGCTTATACAGGGAGCGGTGTAGGTATTTCCATGTTTATACAGATTGCGGTGTAGATATTTCCATGTTTATACAGATAGCGGTGTAGATATTTCCAAGTTTATACAGATAGCGCTGTAGATATCTCCATCTTAATATAGATGGCAGTGTAGATATTTATATGTTCATACAGATGGCGGTGCAGATATTTCCATGTTCATACAGATGGCGGTGTAGATATTTGTATGTTTATAGAGATAGCCCTGTAGTTATTTCCATGTGTAAAGAGATAGCTTTGTAGATATTTCCATGTATATGCAGATCGCTGTGTAGATATTTCCATTTTCATGCAGATAGCGGTGTAGATATTTCCATGTTCAAACAGATAGCGGTGTAGATATTTCCATGTTCAAACAGATAGCAGTGTAGATATTTCCATGTTTATACAGATAGCGGTGAAGATGTATGCATGTTTGCACAGATAGCGGTGTAGATATTTCCATGTTCATACAGATAGCGGTGTAGATATTTCCATGTTCATCCAGATGGCTGTGTAGATATATCCATGTTCATACAGATGGCGGTGAAGATATTTCCATGTTCATACAGATAGTGGTGTAGTTATTTCCATGTTCATATAGATAGCGGTGTAGATATTTCCATTTTCATACAGATAGAGGGGCTGATATTTCCAAGTTCATACAGATAGCGGTGCTGATATTTCCATGTTTATACAGATAGCGGTGTAGATATTTCCATGTTTATACAGATAGCGGTGTAGATATTTCCATGTTTATACAGATAGCGGTGTAGATATTTCCATGTTTATACAGATAGCGGTGTAGATATCTACATCTTAATACAGATGCCGGTGTAGATATTTATATGTTCATACAGATGGCGGTGCAGATATTTCCATGTTCATACACATGGCGGTGTAGACATTTCCATGTTCATACAGATAGCGGTGTAGTTATTTCCATGTGTAAAGAGATAGCTGTGTAAATATTTCCATGCATATGCAGATAATTGTGTAGATATTTCCATTTTCATGCTGATAGCTGTTTAGATATTTCCATGTTCAAACAGATAGCGGTGTAGATATTTCCACATTCATTCAGATAGCGGTGTAGATATTTCCATGTTTATACAGATTGCGGTGAAGATGTATGCATGTTTACCCAGATATCGGTGTAGATATTTCCATGTTCATACAGATAGCGGTGTAGATATTTCCATGTTCATACAGGTAGTGGTGTAGATATTTCCATGTTCATACAGATAGGGGTGTAGCTATTTCCATGTTCATACAGATAGCGGTGTAGAAATTTCCATGTTCATAGAGATAGCTGTGTAGATATTTCCTTGTTCATACAGATAGCGGTGCTGATATTTCCATGTTTATACAGGGAGCGGTGTAGGTATTTCCATGTTTATACAGATTGCGGTGTAGATATTTCCATGTTTATACAGATAGCGGTGTAGATATTTCCAAGTTTATACAGATAGCGCTGTAGATATCTCCATCTTAATATAGATGGCAGTGTAGATATTTATATGTTCATACAGATAGCGGTGCAGATATTTCCATGTTCATACAGATGGCGGTGTAGATATTTGTATGTTTATAGAGATAGCCCTGTAGTTATTTCCATGTGTAAAGAGATAGCTTTGTAGATATTTCCATGTATATGCAGATCGCTGTGTAGATATTTCCATTTTCATGCAGATAGCGGTGTAGATATTTCCATGTTCAAACAGATAGCGGTGTAGATATTTCCATGTTCAAACAGACAGCAGTGTAGATATTTCCATGTTTATACAGATAGCGGTGAAGATGTATGCATGTTTACACAGATAGCGGTGTAGATATTTCCATGTTCATACAGATAGCGATGTAGATATTTCCATGTTCATCCAGATGGCTGTGTAGATATATCCATGTTCATACAGATGGCGGTGAAGATATTTCCATGTTCATACAGATAGCGGTGTAGTTATTTCCATGTTCATAGAGATAGCGGTGTAGATATTTCCATGTTCATACAGATAGAGGGGCTGATATTTCCAAGTTCATACAGATTGCGGTGCTGATATTTCCATGTTTATACAGATAGCGGTGTAGATATTTCCATGTTTATACAGATAGCGGTGTAGATATTTCCATGTTTATACAGATAGCGGTGTAGATATTTCCATGTTTATACAGATAGCGGTGTAGATATCTACATCTTAATACAGATGCCGGTGTAGATATTTATATGTTCATACAGATGGCGGTGCAGATATTTACATGTTCATACACATGGCGGTGTAGACATTTCCATGTTCATACAGATAACGGTGTAGTTATTTCCATGTGTAAAGAGATAGCTGTGTAAATATTTCCATGCATATGCACATAGCTGTGTAGATATTTCCATTTTCATGCTGATAGCTGTTTAGATATTTCCATGTTCATACAGATAGCGGTGTAGATATTTCCACATTCATTCAGATAGCGGTGTAGATAATTCCATGCTTATACAGATTGCGGTGAAGATGTATGCATGTTTACACAGATAGCGGTGTAGATATTTCCATGTTCATGCAGAGAACGGTGTAGATATTTCCATGTTCATCCAGATGGCTGTGTAGATATATCCATGTTCATAAAGGTAGCGTTGTAGATATTTCCATGTTCATACAGATGGCGGTGTAGATATTTATATGTTCATACAGATGGCGGTGCAGATGCTTCCATGTTCATACAGACGGCGGTGTAGATATTTCCATGTTCATACAGATAGCGGTGTAGTTATTTCCATGTGTAAAGAGATAGCTGTGTAGATATTTCCATGTATATGCAGATAGCTGTGTAGTTATTTCCATTTTCATGCAGAAAGCGGTGTAGATATTTCCATGTTCAAACAGATAGCGGTGTAGATATTTCCATGTTTATACAAATAGCGGTGTAGATATATCCATCTTAATACAGATGGTGGTGTAGATATTTATATGTTCATACAGATGGCGGTGCAGATATTTCTATATTCATCCAGATGGCTGTGTAGCTATTTCCATGTTCATACAGATAGCGGTGTAGAAATTTCCATGTTCATAGAGATAGCGGTGTAGATATTTCCATGTTCATACTGATAGCGGTGTAGATATTTCCGTGTTCATCCAGATGGCAGTGTAGATATATCCATGTTCATACAGATGGCGGTGAAGATATTTCCATGTTCATACAGATAGCGGTGTAGATATTTCCATGTTCATACAGATAGCGGTGTAGATATTCCATGTTCATACAGACAGCGGTGCTGATATTTCCATGTTCATCCAGATGGCTGTGTAGATATATCTATGTTCATACAGATGGTGGTGAAGATATTTCCATGTTCATACAGATATCGGTGTAGATATTTCCATGTTCATACAGATAGCAGTGTAGGTATTTCCATGTTCATACAGATAGCGGTGCTGATATTTCCATCTTTATACAGGTAGCGGTGTAGATATTTCCATGTTTATACAGATAGCGGGGTAGATATTTCCATGTTTATACAGATAGCGGTGTAGATATTTCCATGTTTATACAGATAGTGGTGTAGATATTTCCATGTTTATAGAGATAGCGGTGTAGTTATTTCCATGTGTAAAGAGATAGCTTTGTACATATTTCCATGTATATGCAGATAGCTGTGTAGATATTTCCATTTTCATGCAGATAGCGGTGTAGATATTTCCATGTTCATACAGATAGCAGTGCTGATATTTCCATCTTTATACAGGTAGCGGTGTAGATATTTCCATGTTTATACAGATAGCGGTGTAGATATTTCCATATTTATACAGATAGCGGTGTAGATATTTCCATGTTTATACAGATAGCGGTGTAGATATCTCCATCTTAATACAGATGGCGGTGTAGATATTTATATGTTCATACAGATGGCGGTGCAGATATTTCCATGTTCATACAGATGGCGGTGTAGATATTTCCATGTTAATAGAGATAGAGGTGTAGTTATTTCCATGTGTAATGAAATAGCTTTGTAGATATTTCCGTGTATATGCAGATAGCTGTGTAGATATTCCCATTTTCATGCAGATAGCGGTGTAGATATTTCCATGTTCAAACAGATAGCGGTGTAGATATTTCCATGTTCATACAGATAGCGGTGTTGATATTTCCATGTTTATACAGATAGCGGTGAAGATGTATGCATGTTTGCACAGATAGCGGTGTAGATATTTCCATGTTCATACAGATAGTGGTGTAGATATTTCCATGTTCATACAGATAGCGGTATAGTTATTTCCATGTTCATACAGATAGCGGTGTAGATATTTCCATGTTCATCCAGAAGGCTGTGTAGATATTACCATGTTCATACAGATAGCGGTGTAGATATTTCCATGTTCATCCAGATGTCTGTGTAGATATATCCATGTTCATACAGATGTCGGTGAAGATATTTCCATGTTCATTCAGATAGCGGTGTAGATATTTCCATGTTCATACAGATAGTGGTGTAGATATTTCCATGTTCATACAGATAGCGGTGTAGATATTTCTATGTTTATATGGATAGTGGTGTAGATATTTCCATGTTCATACAGATAGTGGTGTAGATATTTCCATGTTCATACAGATAGCGGTGTAGATATTTCCATGTTCATCCAGAAGGATGTGTAGATATTTCCATGTTCATACAGATAGCGGTGCTGATATTTCCATGTTTATATAGGTAGCAGTGTAGATATTTCCATTTTCATGCAGATAGCGGTGTAGATATTTCCATGTTCATCCAGAAGGCTGTGTAGATATTTCCATGTTCATACAGATAGCGGTGCTGATATTTCCATGTTTATATAGGTAGCAGTGTAGATATTTCCATGTTCATACAGATAGCGGTGTAGATATTTCCATGTTTATACAGATAGCGGTGTAGATATTTCCATGTTTATACAGATAGCGGTGTGGATATCTCCTTCTTAATACAGATGGTGGTGTAGATATTTATATGTTCATGCAGATGGCGGTGCAGATATTTCCATGTTCATACAGATGGCGGAGTAGATATTTCTATGTTTGTAGAGATAGCTGTGTAGTTATTTCCATGTGTAAAGAAATAGCTTTGTAGATATTTCCATGTATATGCAGATAGCTCTGTAGATATTTCCATTTTCATGCAGATAGCGGTGTAGATATTTCCATGTTCATACAGATAGCGGTGGAGATATTTCCATGTTTATACAGATAGCGGTGAAGATGTATGCATGTTTCCACAGATAGCGGTGTAGATATTTCCATGTTCATTCAGGTAGCGGTGTAGATATTTCCATGTTCATCCAGATGGCTGTGTAGATATTTCCATGTTCATACAGATGGCGGTGAAGATATTTCCATGTTCATACAGATAGCGTTGTAGATCTTTCCATGTTAAAACAGATAGCAGTGTAGATATTTCCATGTTCATACAGATAGAGGTGTAGCTATTTCCATGTTCATACAGATTGCGGTGTAGATACTTCCATGTTCATCCAGATGGCTGTGTAGATATATCCATGTTCATACAGATGGCGGTGAAGATATTTCCATGTTCATACAGATAGCGGTGTAGATATTTCCATGTTCATACAGATAGTGGTGTAGATATTTCCATGTTCATACAGACAGCGGTGCTGATATTTCCATGTTTATACAGGTAGCGGTGTAGATATTTCCATGTTTATACAGATAGCGGTGTAGATATTTCCATGTTTATACAGATAGCGATGTAGATATTTCCATGTTTATACAGATAGCGGTGTAGATATCTCCATCTTAATACAGATGGCGGTGTAGATATTTATATGTTCATACAGATGGCGGTGAATATATCTCCATGTTCATACAGATGGCAGTGTAGATATTTCCATGTTAATAGAGATAGCGGTGTAGTTATTTCCATGTGTAAAGAAATAGCTTTGTAGATATTTCCATGTATATGCAGATAGCTGTGAAGATATTTCCATTTTCATGCAGATAGCGGAGTAGATATTTCCATGTTCAAACAGATAGCGGTGTAGATATTTCCATGTTCATACAGATAGCGTGTAGATATTTCCTTGCTTATACAGATAGCGGTGAAGATGTATGCATGTTTACACAGATAGTGGTGTAGATATTTCCATGTTCATACAGATAGCGGTGTAGATATTTCCATGTTCATTCAGATGACTATGTAGATATATCCATGTTCATACAGATGGCGGTGAAGATATTTCCATGTTCATACAGATAGCGGAGTAAATATTTCCATGTTCATACAGATAGCGGTGTAGCTATTTCCATGTTCATCCAGATGGCTGTGTAGTTATATCCATGTTCATACAGATGGCGGTGAAGATATTTCCATGATCATACAGATAGTGGTGTAGATATTTCCATGTTCATACAGATAGCGGTGTAGACATTTCCATGTTCATACAGATAGCGCTGTAGCTATTTCCATGTTCATACAGATAGCGGTGTAGATATTTCCATGTTCATCCAGATGGCTGTGTAGATATTTCCATGTTCATACAGATAGTGGTGCTGATATTTCCATGTTTATACAGGTAGCGGTGTAGATATTCCCATGTTTATACAGATAGCGGTGTAGATATTTCCATGTTTATACAGATAGAGGTGAAGATGAATGAATGTTTACACAGTTAGCGGTGCAGATATTTCCATGTTCATACAGATAGCGGTGTAGATATTTCCATGTTCATCCAGATGGCTGTGTAGATATATCCATGTTCATTCAGATGGCGGTGAAGATATTTCCATGTTCATACAGATAGCGGTGTAGATATTTCCATCTTCATACTGATAGCTGTGTAGATATTTCCATGTTTATACAGATAGCGGTGTAGATATTTCCATGTTTATACAGATAGCGGTGTAGATATTTCCATGTTTATACAGATAGCGGTGTAGATATCTCCATCTTAATACAGATGGCGGTGTAGATATTTATATGTTCATACAGATGGCGGTGCAGATATTTCCATGTTCATACAGATGGCGGTGTAGATATTTCCATGTTAATAGAGATAGCGGTTTAGTTATTTCCATGTGTAAATAAATACCTTTGTAGATATTTCCGTGTATGCAGATAGCTGTGTAGATATTTCCATTTTCATGCAGATAGCGGTGTAGATATTTCCATGTTCAAACAGATAGCGGTGTAGATATTTCCATGTTCATACAGATAGCGGTGAAGATGTATGCATGTTTGCACAGATAGCGGTGTAGATATTTCCATGTTCATACAGATAGCGGTGTACATATTTCCATGTTCATACAGATAGTGGTGTAGATATTTCCATTTTCATACAGATAGCGGTTTAGATATTTCCATGTTCATACAGATAGCGGTGTAGATATTTCCAAGTTCATCCAGAAGGCTGTGTAGATATTTCCATGTTCATACAGATAGCGGTGCTGATATTTCCATGTTTATACAGGTAGCGGTGTAGATATTTCCATGTTCATACAGATAGCGGTGTAGATATTTCCATGTTTATACAGATAGCGGTGTAGATATTTCCATGTTTATACAGATAGCGGTGTAGATATCTCCATCTTAATACAGATTGTGGTGTAGATATTTATATGTTCATACAGATGGCGGTGCAGATATTTCCATGTTCATACAGATGGCGGTGTAGATATTTCTATGTTTATAGAGATAGCGGTGTAGTTATTTCCATGTGTAAAGAAATAGCTTTGTAGATATTTCCATGTATATGCCGATAGCTCTGTAGATATTTCCATTTTCATGCAGATAGCGGTGTAGATATTTCCATGTTCAAACAGATAGCGGTGTAGATATTTCCATGTTCATACAGATAGCAGTGGAGATATTTCCATGTTTATGCAGATAGCGGTGAAGATGTATGCATGTTTACACAGATAGTGGTGTAGATATTTCCATGTTCATTCAGATAGCGGTGTAGATATTTCCATGTTCATCCAGATGGCTGTGTAGATATATCCATGTTCATACAGATGGCGGTGTAGATATTTCCATGTTCATACAGATAGTGGTGTAGACCTTTCCATGTTCATACAGATAGCGGTGTAGCTATTTCCATGTTCATACAGATGGCGGTGAAGATATTTCCATGTTAATACAGATAGCGGTGTAGATATTTCCATGTTCATACAGATAGCGGTGTACTTATTTCCATGTGTAAAGTGATAGCTGTGTAGATATTTCCATGTATATGCAGATAGCTGTGTAGTTATTTCCATTTTCATGCAGATAGCGGTGTAGATATTTCCATGTTCAAACAGATAGCGATGTAGATATTTCCATGTTCATACACAGAGCGGTGTAGATATTTCCATGTTCATACAGATAGCGGTGTAGATATTTCTATATTCATCCAGATGGCTGTGTAGCTATTTCCATGTTCATACAGATAGTGGTGTAGTTATTTCCATGTTCATACAGATAGCGGTGTAGATATTTCCATGTTCATACAGATTGCGGTACTGATATTTCCATGTTTATACAGGTAGCGGTGTAGATATTTCCATGTGTAAAGAGATAGCTGTATAGATATTTCCATGTATATGCAGATAGCTTTGTAGATATTTCCATTTTCATGCAGATAGCGGTGTAGATATTTCCATGTTCATACAGATAGCGGTGTAGATATTTCCGTGTTCATCCAGATGGCTGTGTAGATATATCCATGTTCATACAGATGGCGGTGAAGATATTTCCATGTTCATACAGATAGCGGTGTAGATATTTCCATGTTCATACAGATAGCGGTGTAGATATTCCATGTTCATACAGACAGCGGTGCTGATATTTCCATGTTCATCTAGATGGCTGTGTAGATATATCTATGTTCATACAGATGGTGGTGAAGATATTTCCATGTTCATACAGATATCGGTGTAGATATTTCCATCTTCATACAGATAGCAGTGTAGGTATTTCCATGTTCATACAGATAGCGGTGCTGATATTTCCATCTTTATACAGGTAGCGGTGTAGATATTTCCATGTTTATACAGATAGCGGGGTAGATATTTCCATGTTTATACAGATAGCGGTGTAGATATTTCCATGTTTATACAGATAGTGGTGTAGATATTTCCATGTTCATAGAGATAGCGGTGTAGTTATTTCCATGTGTAAAGAGATAGCTTTGTACATATTTCCATGTATATGCAGATAGCTGTGTAGATATTTCCATGTTCATACAGATAGCAGTGCTGATATTTCCATGTTCATACAGGTAGCGGTGTAGATATTTCCATGTTTATACAGATAGCGGTGTAGATATTTCCATGTTTATACAGATAGCGGTGTAGATATTTCCATGTTTATACAGATAGCGGTGTAGATATCTCCATCTTAATACAGATGGTGGTGTAGATATTTATATGTTCACACAGATGGCGGTGCAGATATTTCCATGTTCATACAGATGGCGGTGTAGATATTTCCATGTTAATAGAGATAGCGGTGTAGTTATTTCCATGTGTAAAGAAATAGCTTTGTAGATATTTCCGTGTATATGCAGATAGCTGTGTAGATATTTCCATTTTCATGCAGATAGCGGTGTAGATATTTCCATGTTCAAACAGATAGCGGTGTAGATATTTCCATGTTCATACAGATAGCGGTGTTGATATTTCCATGTTTATACAGATAGCGGTGAAGATGTATGCATGTTTGCACAGATAGCGGTGTAGATATTTCCATGTTCATACAGATAGCGGTGTAGATATTTCCATGTTCATACAGATAGTGGTGTAGATATTTCCATGTTCATACAGATAGCGGTGTAGATATTTCCATGTTCATACAGATAGCGGTGTAGATATTTCCATGTTCATCCAGAAGGCTGTGTAGATATTTCCATGTTCATACAGATAGCGGTGCTGATATTTCCATGTTTATACAGGTAGCGGTGTAGATATTTCCATGTTCATACAGATAGCGGTGTAGATATTTCCATGTTTATACAGATAGCGGTGTAGATATTTCCATGTTAATACAGATAGCGGTGTAGATATCTCCATCTTAATACAGATGGTGGTGTAGATATTTATATGTTCATACAGATGGCGGTGCAGATATTTCCATGTTCATACAGATGGCGGTGTAGATATTTCTATGTTTATAGAGATAGCGGTGTAGTTATTTCCATGTGTAAAGAAATAGCTTTGTAGATATTTCCATGTATATGCCGATAGCTCTGTAGATATTTCCATTTTCATGCAGATAGCGGTGTAGATATTTCCATGTTCAAACAGATAGCGGTGTAGATATTTCCATGTTCATACAGATAGCGGTGGAGATATTTCCATGTTTATACAGATAGCGGTGAAGATGTATGCATGTTTACACAGATAGCGGTGTAGATATTTCCATGTTCATTCAGATAGCGGTGTAGATATTTCCATGTTCATCCAGATGGCTGTGTAGATATATCCATGTTCATACAGATGGCGGTGAAGATATTTCCATGTTCATACTGATAGCGGTGTATATCTTTCCATGTTCATACAGATAGAGGTGTAGCTATTTCCAAGTTCATACAGATTGCGGTGTAGATATTTCCATGTTCATCCAGATGTCTGTGTAGATATATCCATGTTCATACAGATGTCGGTGAAGATATTTCCATGTTCATACAAATAGCGGTGTAGATATTTCCATGTTCATACAGATAGTGGTGTAGATATTTCCATGTTCATACAGATAGCCGTGTAGCTATTTCCATGTTCATACAGATAGCGGTGTAGATATTTCCATGTTCATCCAGATGGCTGTGTAGATATTCGCATGTTCATACAGATAGCGGTGCTGATATTTCCATGTTTATACCGGTAGCGGTGTAGATATTTCCATGTTTATACAGATAGCGGTGTAGATATTTCCAAGTTTATATGGATAGCGGTGTAGATATTTCCATGTTCATACAGATAGCGGTGTAGATATTTCCATGTTTATACAGATAGCGGTGTAGATATTTCCATGTTCATACAGACAGATGTGTGGATATTTCCATGTTCATACAGGTAGTGGTGTAGATATTTCCATGTTCATGCAGATAGCGGTGTAGCTATTTCCATGTTCATACAGATAGCGGTGTAGATATTTCCATGTTCATAGAGATAGCGGTGAAGATATTTCCATGTTCATACAGAGAACGGTGCTGATATTTCCATGTTTATACAGGTAGCGGTGTAGATATTTCCATGTTTATACAGATAGCGGTGTTGATATTTCCATGTTTATACAGATAGCGGTGTAGATATTTTCATGTTTATATAGATAGCTGTGTAGATATCTCCATCTTAATACAGATGGTGGTGTAGATATTTATATGTTCATACAGATGGCTGTGCAGATATTTCCATGTTCATACAGATGGCGGTGTAGATATTTCCATGTTTATAGAGATTGCGGTGTAGATATTTCCATGTGTAAAGAAATAGCTGTGTAGATATTTCCATGTATATGCAGAGAGCTGTGTAGATATTTCCATGTTTATACAGATAGCGGTGAACATGTATGCATGTTAACACAGATAGCGGTGTAGATATTTCCATGTTCATACAGATAGCGGTGTAGATATTTCCATGTTCATCCAGATGGCTGTGTAGATATATCCATGTTCATACAGATGGCGGTGAAGATATTTCCATGTTCATACAGATAGCGGTGTAGATATTTCCATGTTCATACAGATAGCAGTGTAGATATTTCCATGTTCATAAAGATAGCGGTGTAGCTATTTCCATGTTCACACAGATAGCGGTGTAGATATTTCCATGTTCATCCAGACGGCTGTGTAGATATATCCATGTTCATACAGATGGCGGTGAAGATATTTCCATGTTCATACAGATAGCGGTGTAGATATTTCCATGTTTATACAGATAGCGGTGAAGATGTATGCATGTTTGCACAGATAGTGGTGTAGATATTTCCATGTTCATCCAGATGGCTGTGTAGATATATCCATGTTCATACAGATGGTGGTGAAGATATTTCCATGTTCATACAGATATCGGTGTAGATATTTCCATCTTCATACAGATAGCAGTGTAGTTATTTCTATGTTCATAGAGATAGCGGTGCTGATATTTCCATCTTTATTCAGGTAGCGGTGTAGATATTTCCATGTTAATACAGATAGCGGTGTAGATATTTCCATGTTTATACAGATAGCATTGTAGATATTTCCAAGTTTATACAGATAGTGGTGTAGATATTTCCATGTTTATAGAGATAGCGGTGTAGTTATTTCCATGTGTAAAGAGATAGCTTTGTAGATATTTCCATGTATAAGCAGATAGCTGAGTAGATATTTCCATTTTCATGCAGATAGCGGTGTAGATATTTCCATGTTCATCCAGAAGGCTGTGTAGATATTTCCATGTTGATACAGATAGCGGTGCTGATATTTCCATATTTATATAGGTAGCAGTGTAGATATTTCCATGTTCATACAGATAGCGGTGTAGATATTTCCATGTTTATACAGATAGCGGTGTAGATATTTCCAGGTTTATACAGATAGCGGTGTAGATATCTCCTTCTTAATACAGATGGTGGTGTAGATATTTATATGTTCATGCAGATGGCGGTGCAGATATTTCCATGTTCATACAGATGGCGGAGTAGATATTTCTATGTTTGCAGAGATAGCGGTGTAGTTATTTCCATGTGTAAAGAAATTGCTTTGTAGATATTTCCATGTATATGCAGATAGCTCTGTAGATATTTCCATTTTCATGCAGATAGCGGTGTTGATATTTCCATGTTCATACAGATAGTGGTGGAGATATTTCCATGTTTTACAGATAGCGGTGAAGTTGTATGCATGTTTACACAGATAGCGGTGTAGATATTTCCATGTTCATTCAGGTAGCGGTGTAGATATTTCCATGTTCATCCAGATGGCTGTGTAGATATTTCCATGTTCATACAGATGGCGGTGAAGATATTTCCATGTTCATACAGATAGCGGTGTAGATATTTCCATGTTAAAACAGATAGCAGTGTAGATGTTTCCATGTTCATACAGATAGAGGTGTAGCTATTTCCATGTTCATACAGATTGCGGTGTAGATATTTCCATGTTCATAGAGATAGCGGTGTAGATATTTCCATGTTCATACAGATATCGGTGCTGATATTTCCATGTTTATACAGGTAGCGGTGTAGATATTTACATGTTTATACAGATAGCGGTGTAGATATTTCCATGTTTATACAGATAGCGGTGTAGATATTTTCATGTTTATACAGATAGCGGTGTAGGTATCTCCATCTTAATACAGATGGCGGTGTAGATATTTATATGTTCATACAGATGGCGGTGCAGATATTTCCATGTTCATACAGATGGCGGTGTAGATATTTCCACGTTTATAGAGACTGAGGTGTAGATATTTCCATGAGTAAAGAAATAGCTTTGTAAATATTTCCATGTATATGCAGATAGCTGTGTAGATATTTCCATTTTCATGCAGATAGCGGTGTAGTTATTTCCATGTTCAAACAGATAGCTGTGTAGATATTTCCATGTTCATACAGATAGCGGTGTAGATATTTCCATGTTTATACAGATAGCGGTGAAGATGTATGCATGTTAACACAGATGGCGGTGTAGATATTTCCAAGTTCATACAGATAGCAGTGTAGATATTTCCATGTTCATCCAGATGGCTGTGTAGATATATCCATGTTCATACAGATGGCGGTGAAGATATTTCCATGTTCATGCAGATAGCGGTGTAGATATTTCCATGTTCATAGAGATAGCGCTGTAGACATTTCCATGTTCATACTGATAGCGGTGTAGCTATTTCCATGTTCATACAGATAGCGGTGTAGATATTTCCATGTTCATCCAGATGGCTGTGTAGATATGTCCATGTTCATAAAGATGGCGGTGAAGATATTTCCATGTTCATACAGATGGCGGTGTAGATATTTCCATGTTCATACAGATAGCAGTGTAGATAATTCCATGTTCATACAGACAGCGGTGCTGTTATTTCCATGTTCATCCAGATGGCTGCGTAGATATATACATGTTCATACAGATGGCGGTGAAGATATTTCCATGTTCATACAGATATCGGTGTAGATATTTCCATGTTCATAGAGATAGCGGTGTAGATATTTCCCTGTTCATACAGATAGCGGTGCTGATATTTCCATGTTTATTCAGGTAGCGGTGTTGATATTTCCATGTTTATACAGATAGCGGTGTAGATATTTCCATGTTTATACAGATAGCTGTGTAGATATTTTCATGTTTATACAGATAGCGGTGTAGATATCTCCATCTTAATACAGATGGCGGTGTAGATATTTATATGTCCATACAGATGGCGGTGCAGATATTTCCATGTTCATTCAGATGTCGGTGTAGATATTTCCATGTTTATAGAGATTGCGGTGTAGAAATTTCCATGTGTAAAGAAATAGCTTTGTAGATATTTCCATATACATGCAGAGAGCTGTGTAGATATTTCCATTTTCATGCAGATAGCGGTGTAGATATTTCCATGTTCAAACAGATAGCTGTGTAGATATTTCCATGTTCATACAGATAGCGGTGTAGATATTTCCATGTTTATACAGATAGCGGTGAAGATGTATGCATGTTAACACAGATAGCGGTGTAGATATTTCCATGTTCATACAGATAGCGGTGTAGATATTTCCATATTCATCCAGATGGCTGTGTAGATATATCCATGTTCATACAGATGGCGGTGAAGATAATTCCATGTTCATACAGATAGCGGTGTAGATATTTCCATGTTCATACAGATAGCGGTGTAGATATTTCCATGTTCATACAGTTGGCGGTGTAGCTATTTCCATGTTCATACAGATAGCGGTGTAGATATTTCCATGTTCATCCAGATGGGTGTGTAGATAAATCCATGTTCATACAGATGGCGGTGAAGATATTTCCATGTTCATACAGATAGCGGTGTAGATATTTCCATGTTTATACAGATATCGGTGTAGATATTTCCATGTTTATACAGATAGCGGAGTAGATCTCTCCATCTTAATACAGATGGCGGTGTAGATATTTATATGATCATACAGATGGCGGTGCAGATATTTCCATGTTCATACAGATGGCGGTGTAGATATTTCCATGTTTATAGAGGTAGCGGTGTAGTTATTTCCATTTGTAAAGAGATATCTGTATAGATATTTCCATGTATATGCAGATAGCTTTGTAGATATTTCCATTTTCATGCAGATAGCGGTGTAGATATTTCCATGTTCAAACAGATAGCGGTGTAGATATTTCCATGTTCATACAGATAGCAGTGTAGATATTTCCATGTTTAAACAGATAGTGGTGAAGATGTATACATGTTTACAGAGATAGCGGTGTAGATATTTCCATGCTCATACAGATAGCGGTGTAGATATTTCCATGTTCATCAAGATGGCTGTGTAGATATATCTATGTTCATACAGATGGTGGCGAAGATATTTCCATGTTCATACAGATATCGGTGTAGGTATTTCCATCTTCATACAGATAGCAGTGTAGTTATTTCTATGCTCATACAGATAGCGGTGTAGATATTTCCATGTTTATACAGATAGCAGTGCTGATACTTCCATGTTTATACAGGTAGCGGTGTAGATATTTCCATGTTTATACAGATAGCGGTGTAGATATTTCCATGTTTATACAGATAGCGGTGTAGATATTTCCATGTTTATAGAGATAGCGGTGTAGATATCTCCATCTAAATACAGATGGCGGTGTAGATATTTATATGTTCATACAGATGGCGGTGCAGATATTTCCATGTTCATACAGATGGCGGTGTAGATATTTCCATGTTTATAGAGATAGCGGTGTAGTTATTTCCATGTGTAAAGAAATAGCTTTGTAGATATTTCCGTGTATATGCAGATAGCTGTGTAGATATTTCCATTTTCATGCAGATAGCGGTGTAGATATTTCCATGTTCAAACAGATAGCGGTGCAGATATTTCCATGTTCATACAGATAGCGGTGTAGATATTTGCATGTTTATACAGATAGCGGTGAAGATGTATGCATGTTTGCACAGATAGTGGTGTAGATATTTCCATGTTCATACAGATAGCGGTGTAGATATTTCCATTTTCATACAGATAGCGGTGTAGATATTTCCATGTTCATACAGATAGCGGTGTAGATATTTCCATGTTCATACAGATTGCGGTGTAGATATTTCCATGTTCATCCAGAAGGCTGTGTAGATATTTCCATGTTCATACACATAGCGGTGCTGATATTTCCATGTTTATATAGGTAGCAGTGTAGATATTTGCATGTTCATACAGATAGCGGTGTAGATATTTCCATGTTTATACAGATAGCGGTGTAGATATTTCCATGTTTATACAGATAGCGGTGTGGATATCTCCATCTTAATACAGATGGTGGTGTAGATATTTATCTGTTCATGCAGATTGCGGTGCAGATATTTCCATGTTCATACAGATGGCGGTGTAGATATTTCTATGTTTATAGAGATAGCGGTGTAGTTATTTCCATGTGTAAAGAAATAGCTTTGTAGATATTTCCATGTATATGCAGATAGCTCTGTAGATATTTCCATTTTCATGCAGATAGCGGTGTAGATATTTCCATGTTCATACAGATAGCGGTGGAGATATTTCCATGTTTATACATATAGCGGTGAAGATGTATGCATGTTTACACAGATAGCGGTGTAGCTATTTCCATGTTCATTCAGGTAGCGGTGTAGATATTTCCATGTTCATCCAGATGGCTGTGTAGATATTCCCATGTTCGTACAGATAGCGGTGCTGATATTTCCATGTTTATACCGGTAGCGGTGTAGATATTTCCATGTTTATACAGATAGCGGTGTAGATATATCCATGTTTATACGGATAGCTGTGTAGATATTTCAATGTTTATACAGATAGCTTTGTAGATATCTCCATCTTAATACAGATGGCAGTGTAGATATATATATGTTCATACAGATGGCGGTGCAGATATTTCCATGTTCATACAGATGGCAGTGTAGATATTTCCATGTTCATGCAGATAGCGGTGTAGATATTTCCATGTTTATACAGATAGCGGTGAAGATGTATGCATGTTTACACAGATAGTGGTGCAGATATTTGAAGGCTCATCCAGATAGCGGTGTAGATATTTCCATGTTCATCCAGATGGCTATGTAGATATATCCATGTTCATACAGATGGCGGTGAAGATATTTCCATGTTCATACAGATAGCTGTGTAGATATTTCCGTGTTCATACAGATAGCGGTGTAGATATTTCCATGTTCATACAGATAGCGGTGTAGCTATTTCCATGTTCATACATACAGCGGTGTAGATATTTCCATGTTCATCCAGATGGCTGTGTAGTTATATCCATGTTCATACAGATGGCGGTGAAGATATTTCCATGATCATACAGATAGCGGTGTAGATATTTCCATGTTCATACAGATAGCGGTGGAGATATTTCCATGTTCATACAGATAGCGGTGGAGATATTTCCATGTTCATACAGATAGCGGTGTAGCTATTTCCATGTTCATACAGATATCGGTGTAGATATTTCCATGTTCATCCAGATGGCTGTGTAGATAGTTCCATGTTCATACAGATAGCGGTGCTGATATTTCCATGTTGATACAGGTAGCGGTGTAGATATTTCCATGTTTATACAGATAGCGGTGTAGATATTTCCAAGTTTATACAGATAGCGGTGAAGATGTATGCAGGTTTACACAGTTAGCGGTGTAGATATTTCCATGTTCATACAGATAGCGGTGTAGATATTTCCATGTTCATCCAGATGGCTGTGTAGATATATCCATGTTCATTCAGATGGCAGTGAAGATATTTCCATGTTCATACAGATAGCGGTGTAGATATTTCCATGTTCATACAGATAGCGGTGTAGATATTTCCATGTTCATACAGACAGCGGTGTAGATATTTCCATGTTCATACAGGTAGTGGTGTAGATATTTCCATGTTCATACAGATAGCGGTGTAGCAATTTCCATGTTCATACAGATAGCGGTGTAGATATTTCCATGTTCATAGAGATAGCGGTGTAGATATTTCCATGTTCATACAGATAGCGGTGCTGATATTTCCATGTTTATACAGGTAGCGGTGTAGATATTTCCATGTTTATACAGATAGCGGTGTTGATATTTCCATGTTTATACAGATAGCGGTGTAGATATTTTCATGTTTATATAGATAGCGGTGTAGATATCTCCATCTTACTACAGATGGCGGTGTAGATATTTATATGTTCATACAGATGGCGGTGCAGATATTTCCATGTTCATACAGATGGCGGTGTAGATATTTCCATGTTTATAGAGATTGCGGTGTAGATATTTCCATGTGTAAAGAAATAGCTGTGTAGATATTTCCATTTTCATACAGACAGCGGTTCTGATATTTCCATGTTCATCAAGATGGCTGTGTAGATATATCTATGTTCATACAGATGGTGGTGAAGATATTTCCATGTTCATACAGATATCGGTGTAGATATTTCCATGTTCATACAGATAGCAGTGTAGGTATTTCCATGTTCATACAGATAGCGGTGCTGATATTTCCATGTTTATACAGGTAGCGGTGTAGATATTTCCATGTTTATACAGATAGTGGTGTAGATATTTCCATGTTTATACAGATAGCGGTGTAGATATTTCCATGTTTATACAGATAGTGGTGTAGATATTTCCATGTTTATAGAGATAGCGGTGTAGTTATTTCCATGTGTAAAGAGATAGCTGTGTAGATATTTCCATGTATATGCAGATAGCTGTGTAGATATTTCCATTTTCATGCAGATAGCGGTGTAGATATTTCCATGTTCATACATATAGCGGTGTAGATATTTCCATGTTCATCCAGATGGCTGTGTAGATATTTCCATGTTCATACAGATAGCGGTGCTGATATTTCCATGTTTATACAGGTGGCGGTGTAGATTTTTCCATGTTTATACAGATAGCGGTGTAGATATTTCCATGTTTATACAGATAGCGGTGTAGATATTTCCATGTTTATACAGATAGCGGTGCAGATATCTCCATCTTAATACAGATGGCCGTGTAGATAATTATAAGTTCATACAGATGGCGGTGAAGATATCTCCATGTACATACAGATGGCGGTGTAGATATTTCCACGTTAATAGAGATAGCGGTGTAGTTATTTCCATGTGTAAAGAAATAGCTTTGTAGATATTTCCATGTATATGCAGATAGCTGTGTAGATATTTCCATTTTCATGCAGATAGCGGAGTAGATATTTCCATGTTCAAACAGATAGCGGTGTAGATATTTCCATGTTCATACAGATAGCGGTGTTGATATTTCCATGTTTATACAGATAGCGGTGAAGATGTATGCATGTTTACACAGATAGTGGTGTAGATATTTCCATGTTCATACAGATAGCGGTGTAGATATTTCCATTTTCATTCAGATGGCTATGTAGATATATCCATGTTCATACAGATGGCGGTGAAGATATTTCCATGTTCATACAGATAGCGGTGTAGATATTTCCATGTTCATACAGATAGCGGTGTAGATATTTCCATGTTTATACATATAGCGGTGTAGATATTTCCATGTTCATACATATAGCGGTGTAGATATTTCCATGTTCATCCAGATGGCTGTGTAGTTATATCCATGTTCATATAGATGGCGGTGAAGATATTTCCATGATCATACAGATAGCGGTGTAGATATTTCCATGTTCATACAGATAGCGGTGTAGACATTTCCATGTTCATACAGATAGCGGTGTAGCTATTTCCATGTTCATACAGATAGCGGTGTAGATATTTCCATGTTCATCCAGATGGCTGTGTAGATATTTCCATGTTCATACAGATAGCGGTGCTGATATTTCCATGTTTATACAGGTAGCGGTGTAGATATTCCCATGTTTATACAGATAGAAGTGTAGATATTTCCATGTTTATACAGATAGAGGTGAAGATGAATGCATGTTTACACAGTTAGCGGTGCAGATATTTCCATGTTCATACTGATAGCGGTGTAGATATTTCCATGTTCATCCAGATGGCTGTGTAGCTATATCCATGTTCATTCAGATGGCGGTGAAGATATTTCCATGTTCATACAGATAGCGGTGTAGATATTTCCATGTTCATACAGATAGCTTTTTAGATATTTCCATGTTCATACAGACAGCGGTGTAGATATTTCCATGTTCATACAGATAGAGGTGTAGATATTTCCATGTTCATACAGATAGCGGTGTAGCTATTTCCATGTTCATACAGATAGCGGTGTAGATATTTCCATGTTCATAGAGATAGCGGTGCTGATATTTCCATGTTTATACAGGTAGCGGTGTAGATATTTCCATGTTTATACATATAGTGGTGTAGATATTTCCATGTTTATACAGATAGCGGTGTAGATATTTTCATGTTTATACAGATAGCGGTGTAGATATCTCCATCTTAATAAAGATGGCGGTGTAGATATTTATATGTTCCTACAGATGGCGGTGCAGATATTTCCAAGTTCATACAGATGGCGGTGTAGATATTTCCATGTTTATAGAGACTGTGGTGAAGATATTTCCATGTGTAAAGAAATAGCTTTGTAAATATTTCCATGTATATGCAGATAGCTGTGTAGATATTTCCATTTTCATGCAGATAGCGGTGTAGATATTTCCATGTTCAAACAGATAGCTGTGTAGATATTTCCATGTTAATACATATAGGGGTGTAGATATTTCCATGTTTATACAGATAGCGGTGAAGATGTATGCATGTTAACACAGATAGCGGTGTAGATATTTCCAAGTTCATACAGACAGCGGTGTAGATATTTCCATGTTCATCCAGATGGCTGTGTAGATATATCCATGTTCATACAGATGGCGGTGAAGATATTTCCATGTTCATGCAGATAGCGGTGTAGATATTTCCATGTTCATACAGATAGCGGTGTAGACATTTCCATGTTCACACTGATAGCGGTGTAGCTATTTCCATGTTCATACAGATAGCGGTGTAGATATTTCCATGTTCATCCAGATGGCTGTGTAGATATGTCCATGTTCATACAGATGACGGTGAAGATATTTCCATGTTCATACAGATGGCGGTGTAGATATTTCCATGTTCATACAGATAGCGGTGTAGATATTTCCATGTTCATACAGACAGCAGTGCTGTTATTTCCATGTTCATCCAGATGGCTGTGTAGATATATCCATGTTCATACGGATGGCGGTGAAGGTATTTCCATGTTCATACAGATATCGGTGTAGATATTTCCATGTTCATAGAGATAGCGGTGTAGATATTTCCATGTTCATACAGATAGCGGTGCTGATATTTCCATGTTCATTCAGGTAGCGGTGTTGATATTTCCATGTTTATACAGATAGCGGTGTAGATATTTCCATGTTTATACAGATAGCGGTGTAGATATTTTCATGTTTATACAGATAGCGGTGTAGATATCTCCATCTTAATACAGATGGCGGTGTAGATATTTATATGTTCGTACAGATGGCGGTGCAGATATTTCCATGTTCATTCAGATGGCGGTGTAGATATTTCCATGTTCATTCAGATGGCGGTGTAGATATTTCCATATGTAAAGAAATAGCTTTGTAGATATTTCCATGTACATGCAGATAGCTGTGTAGATATTTCCATTTTCATGCAGATAGCTGTGTAGATATTTCCATGTTCAAACAGATAGCTGTGTAGATATTTCCATGTTCATACAGATAGCGGTGTAGATATTGCCATGTTTATACAGGTAGCGGTGTAGATATTTCCATGTTTATACAGATAGCGGTGTGGATATTTTCATGTTTATACAGATAGCGGTGTAGATATTTCCATGTTTATACAGATAGCGGTGTAGATATCTCCATCTTAATAGAGATGGCGGTGTAGATATTTATATGTTCATACAGATGGCTTTGCAGATATTTCCATGTTCATACAGATGGTGGTGTAGATATTTGCATGTTTATAGAGATAGCGGTGTAGTTATTTCCATGTGTAAAGAAATAGCTTTGTAGATATTTCCGTGTATATGCACATAGCTGTGTAGATATTTCCATTTTCATGCAGATAGCGGTGTAGATATTTCCATGTTCAAACAGATAGCGGTGTAGATATTTCCATGTTCATACAGATAGCGGTGTAGATATTTCCATGTTTATACAGATAGCGGTGAAGATGTATGCATGTTTGCACAGATAGCGGTGTAGATATTTCCATGTTCATACAGATAGCGGTGTAGATATTTCCATGTTCATACAGATAGCGGTGTAGATATTTCCATGCTCATCCAGAAGGCTGTGTAGATATTTCCATGTTCATACAGATAGCGGTGCTGATATTTCCATGTTTATACAGGTAGCGGTGTAGATATTTCCATGTTTATAGAGATAGCGGTGTAGTTATTTCCATGTGTAAAGAAATAGCTTTGTAGATATTTCCGTGTATATGCAGATAGCTCTGTAGATATTTCCATTTTCATGCAGATAGCGGTGTAGATATTTCCATCTTCAAACAGATAGCGGTGTAGATATTTCCATGTTCATAAAGGTATCGGTGTACATATTTCCATGTTTACACAGATAGCGGTGTAGATATTTCCATGATTATACAGATAGCGGTGTAGATATTTCCATGTTTATACAGATAGCGGTGTGGATATCTCCATCGTAATACAGATGGTGGTGTAGATATTTATATGTTCATGCAGATGGCGGTGCAGATATTTCCATGTTCATACAGATGGCGGTGTAGATATTTCTATTTTTATAGAGATAGCGGTGTAGTTATTTCCATGTGTAAAGAAATAGCTTTGTAGATATTTCCATGTATATGCAGATAGCTCTGTAGATATTTCCATTTTCATGAAGATAGCGGTGTAGATATTTCCATGTTCATACAGATAGCGGTGGAGATATTTCCATGTTTATACAGATAGCGGTGAAGATGTATGCATGTTTACACAGATAGCGGTGTAGATATTTCATGTTCATCCAGATGGCTGTGTAGATATTTCCATGTTCATACAGATAGCGGTGCTGATATTTCCAAGTTTATACAGGTAGCGGTGTAGATATTTCCATGTTTATACAGATAGCGGTGTAGATATTTCCATGTTTATACAGATAGCTGTGTAGATATTTCCATGTTTATACAGATAGCGGTGTAGATATCTCCATCTTAATACAGATGGCGGTGTAGATATTTATATGTTCATACAGTTTGCGGTGAAGATATCTTCATGTTCATACAGATGGCGGTGTAGATATTTCCATGTTAATAGAGATAGCGGTGTAGTTATTTCCATGTGTAAAGAAATAGCTTTGTAGATATTTCCATGTATATGCAGATAGCTGTGTAGATATTTCCATTTTCATGCAGATAGCGGAGTAGACATTTCCATGTTCAAACAGATAGCGGTGTAGATATTTCCATGTTCATACAGATAGCGGTGTAGATATTTCCATGTTTATACAGATAGCGGTGAAGATGTATGCATGTTTACACAGATAGTGGTGTAGATATTTCCATGTTCATACAGATAGCGGTGTAGATATTTCCATGTTCATTCAGATGGCTATGTAGATATATCCATGTTCATACAGATGGCGGTGAAGATATTTCCATGTTCATACAGATAGCGGTGTAGATATTTCCATTTTCATACAGATAGTGGTGTAGATATTTCCATGTTTATACATATAGCGGTGTAGATATTTCCATGTTCATACATATAGCTGTGTAGATATTTCCATGTTCATCCAGATGGCTGTGTAGTTATATCCATGTTCATACAGATGGCGGTGAAGATATTTCCATGATCATACAGGTAGCGGTGTAGATATTTCCATGTTCATACAGATAGCGGTGTAGACATTTCCATGTTCATACAGATTGCGGTGTAGCTATTTCCATGTTCATACAGATAGCGGTGTAGTTATTTCCATGTTCATCCAGATGGCTGTGTAGATATTTCCATGTTCATACAGATAGTGGTGCTGATATTTCCATGTTTATACAGGTAGCGGTGTAGATATTCCCATTTTTATACAGCTAGCGGTGTAGATATTTCCATGTTTATACAGATAGAGGAGAATATGTATGCATGTTTACACAGTAAGCGGTGCAGATATTTCCATGTTCATACAGATAGCGGTGTAGATATTTCCATGTTCATCCAGATGGCTGTGCAGATATATCCATGTTCATTCAGATGGCGGTGAAGATATTTCCATGTTCATACAGATAGCGGTGTAGATATTTCCATGTTCATACAGATAGCTGTGTAGATATTTCCATGTTCATACAGACAGCGGTGTAGATATTTCCATGTTCATACAGATAGTGGTGTAGATATTTCCATGTTCATACAGATAGCGGTGTAGCTATTTCCATGTTCATACAGATAGCTGTGTAGATATTTCCATGTTGATAGAGATAGCGGTGTAGATATTTCCATGTTCATACAGATAGCGGTGCTGATATTTCCATGTTTATACATGCAGCGGTGTAGATATTTCCATGTTTATACAGATAGCGGTGTAGATATTTCCATGTTTATACAGATAGCAGTGTAGATATTTTCATGTTTATACAGATAGCGGTGTAGATATCTCCATCTTAATACAGGTGGCGGTGTAGATATTTATAGGTTCATACAGATGGCGGTGCAGATATTTCCATGTTCATACAGTTGGCGGTGTAGATATTTCCATGTTTATAGAGACTGCGGTGTAGATATTTCCATGTGTAAAGAAATATCTTTGTAAATATTTCCATGTATATGCAGATAGCTGTGTAGATATTTCCATGTTCAAACAGTTAGCGGTGTAGATATTTCCATGTTCAAACAGATAGCGGGGTAGATATTTCCATGTTCATACAGATAGCAGTGTAGATATTTCCATGTTTAAACAGATAGTGGTGAAGATGTATACATGTTTACACATATAGCGGTGTAGATATTTCCATGCTCATACAGATAGCGGTGTAGATATTTCCGTGTTCATCCATATGGCTGTGTAGATATATCCATGTTCATACAGATGGCGGTAAAGATATTTCCATGTTCATACAGATAGCGGTGTAGATATTTCCATGTTCATACAGACAGCGGTGTAGATATTTCCATGTTCATACAGACAGCGGTGCTGATATTTCCATGTACATCCAGATGGCAGTGTAGATATATCTATATTCATACAGATGGTGGTGAAGATATTTCCATGTTCATACAGATATCGGTGTAGATATTTCCATGTTCGTACAGATAGCAGTGTAGGTATTTCCATGTTAATACAGCTAGTGGTGCTGATATTTCCATGTTTATACAGGTAGCGGTGTAGATATTTCCATGTTTATACAGATAGTGGTGTAGATATTTCCATGTTTATACAGATAGCGGTGTAGATATTTCCATGTTTATACAGATAGTGGTGTAGATATTTCCATGTTTATAGAGATAGCGGTGTAGTTATTTCCATGTGTAAAGAGATAGCTTTGTAGATATTTCCATGTATATGCAGATAGCTGTGTAGATATTTCCATTTTCATGCAGATAGCGGTGTAGATATTTCCATGTTCATACAGATAGAGGTGTAGATATTTCCATGTTCATACAGATAGCGGTGCTGATATTTCCATGTTTATACAGGTAGCGGTGTAGATATTTCTATGTTTATACAGATAACGGTGTAGATATTTCCATGTTTATACTGATAGCGGTGTAGATATTTCCATGTTCATACAGATAGCGGTGTAGATATTTCCATGTTTATACAGGTAGCGGTGAAGATGTATGCATGTTAAAACAGATAGCGGTGTAGATATTTCCATGTTCATACAGATAGCGGTGTAGATATTTCCATGTTCATCCAGATGGCTGTGTAGATATATCCATGTTCATACAGATGGCGGTGAAGATATTTCCATGTTCATACAGATAGCGGTGTAGATATTTCCATGTTAATACAGATAGCGGTGTAGACATTTCCATGTTCATACTGATAGCGGTGTAGCTATTTCCATGTTCATACATATAGCGGTGTAGATATTTCCATGTTCATCCAGATGGCTGTGTAGATATATCCATGTTCATACAGATGGCGGTGAAGATATTTCCATGTTCATACAGATAGCGGTGTAGATATTTCCATGTTTATACAGATATCGGTGTAGATATTTCCATGTTTATACAGATAGCGGTGTAGATATCTCCATCTTAATACAGATGGTTGTGTAGATAATTATAAGATCATACAGATGGCGGTGCAGATATTTCCATGTTCATACAGATGGCGGTGTAGATATTTCCATGTTTATAGAGATAGCGGTGTAGCTATTTCCATGTGTAAAGAGATAGGTGTATAGATATTTCCATGTATATGCAGATAGCTTTGTAGATATTTCCATTTTCATGCAGATATCGGTGTAGATATTTCCATGTTCAAAGAGAAAGTGGTGTAGATATTTCCATGTTCATACAGATAGCAGTGTAGATATTTCCATGTTTAAACAGATAGTGGTGAAGATGTATACATGTTTACACAGATAGCGGTGTATATATTTCCATGCTCATACAGATAGCGGTGTAGATATTTCCGTGTTCATCCAGATGGCTGTATAGATATATCCATGTTCATACAGATGGCGGTGAAGATATTTCCATGTTCATACAGATAGCGTTGTAGATATTTCCATGTTCATACAGATAGCGGTGTAGATATTTCCATGTTCGTACAGACAGCGGTGCTGATATTTCCATGTTCATCCAGACGGCTGTGTAGATATATCTATGTTCATACAGATGGTGGTGAAGATATTTCCATGTTCATACAGATATCGGTGTACATATTTCCGTGTTCATACAGATAGCAGTGTAGGTGTTTTCATGTTAATACAGATAACGGTGCTGATATTTCCAAGTTTATACAGGTAGCGGTGTAGATATTTCCATGTTTATACAAATAGCGGTGTAGATATTTCCATGTTTATACAGATAGCGGTTTAGATATTTCCATGTTTATACAGATAGTGGTGTAGATATTTCCATGTTTATAGAGATAGCGGTGTAGTTATTTCCATGTGTTAAGAGATAGCTTTGTAGATATTTCCATGTATATGCAGATAGCTGTGTAGATATTTCCATTTTCATGCAGATAGCGGTGTAGATATTTCCATGTTCATACAGATAGCGGTGTAGATATTTCCATGTTCATACAGATAGCGGTGCTGATATTTCCATGTTTATACAGGTAGCGGTGTAGATATTTCCATGTTTATACAGATAGCGGTGTAGATATTTCCATGTTTATACAGATAGCGGTTTAGATATTTCCATGTTTATACAGATAGCGGTGTAGATATCTCCATCTTAATACAGATGGCGGTGTAGATATTTATATGTTCATACAGATGGCGGTGCAGATATTTCCATGTTCATACACATAGCGGTGTAGTTATTTCCATGTGTAAAGAGATAGCTGTGTAGATATTCCCTTGTATATGCAGATAGCTGTGTAGATATTTCCATTTTCAAGCAGATAGCGGTGTATATACTTCCCTGTTCAAACAGATAGCGGTGTAGATATTTCCATGTTCATACAGATAGTGGTGTAGATATTTCCATATTCATACAGATAGCGGTGTAGCTATTTCCATGTTCATACAGATAGCGGTGTGGATATTTCCATGTTCATAGAGATAGCGGTGTAGATATTTCCATGTTTATACAGGTAGCGGTGTAGATATTTCCATGTTTATACAGATAGCGGTGAAGATGTATGCATGTTTACACAGATAGCCGTTTAGATATTTTCATGTTCATCCAGATGGCTGTGTAGATATTTCCATGTTCATACAGATAGCGGTGTAGATATTTCCATGTTCATCCAGATGGCTGTGTAGATATATCCATGTTCATACTGATGGCGGTGAAGATATTTCATGTTCATACAGATAGCGGTGTAGATATTTCCATGTTCATTCAGATAGCGGTGTAGATATTTCCATGTTCATACAGATAGCAGTGTAGCTATTTCCATGTTCATACAGATAGCGGTGTAGATATTTCCATGTTCATCCAGATGGCTGTGTAGATATATCCATGTTCATACAGATGGCGGTGAAGATATTTCCATGTTCATACAGATAGCGGTGTAGATATTTCCATGTTCATACAAATAGCGGTGTAGCTATTTCTATGTTCATACAGATAGCGGTGTAAATATTTCCATGTTTATACAGATAGCGGTGAAGATGTATGCATGTTTACACAGATAGCGGTGTAGGTATCTCCATGTTCATACATATAGCGGTGTAGATATTTCCATGTTCATCCAGACGGCTGTGTAGACATATCCATGTTCATACAGATGGCGGTGAAGATATTTCCATGTTCATACAGATGGCTGTGTAGATATATCCGTGTTCATACAGATGGCTGTGACGATATTTCCATGTTCATACAGATGGCGGTGTAGATATTTCCATGTTCATACAGATATCGGTGGTGATATTTCCATGTTTATTCAGGTATCGGTGTACATATTTCCATGTTTATACAGATAGCGGTGTAAATATTTCCATGTTTATACAGATAGCGGTGTAGATATTTCCATGTTTATACAGATAGCGGTGTAGATACCTCCATCTTAATACAGATGGCCGTGTAGATATTTATATGTTCATACAGATGGCGGTGCAGATATTTCCATGTTCATACAGATGGCGGTGGAGATATTTCCATGTTCATACAGATGGCAGTGTAGAAACTTCCATGTTCATACTGATAGGGGTGCTATTTCCATGTTTATACAGGTAGCGGTGTAGATATTTCCATGTTTATACAGATAGCGATGTAGATATTTCCATGTTTATACACATAGCGGTGTAGATATTTCCATGTTTATACAGATAGCGGTGTAGATATTTCCATGTTTATGCAGATAGTTGTGTAGATATCTCCATCTTAATAAAGATGGCGGTGTAGATATTTAAATGTTCATTCAGATGGCTTTGTAGACATATCCATGTTCATACAGATGGCGGTGAAGATATTTCCATGTTCATACAGATAGCGGTGTAGATATTTCCATGTTCATACAGATAGCGGTGTAGATATTTCCATGTTCATACAGATGGCTGTGTAGATATATCCATGTTCCTACAGATGGCGGTGGAGATATTTCCATGTTCATACAGATGGCGGTGTAGATATTTAAATGTTCATACAGATAGCGGGGCTGATATTTCCATGTTTATACATGTAGCGGTGTAGATATTTCCATGTTTATACAGATAGCCGTGTAGATATTTCCATGTTTATACACACAGAGGTGTAGATATATCCATGTTCATACAGATAGCGGTGTATGTATTTCCATGTTCATACAGATAGCGGTGTAGATATTTCCATTTTCATGCAGATAGCGGTGTATATATTTCCCTGTTCAAACAGTTAGCAGTGTAGATATTTCCATGTTCATAAAGATGGCGGTGTAGATATTTCCATGTTTATACAGATAGCGGTGAAGTTGTATGCATGTGTACACAGATAGCGGTGTAGATATTTCCACGTTCATCCAGATGGCTGTGTAGATATATCCATGTTCATACAGATGGCGGTGAAGATATTTCCATGTTCATACAGATAGCGGTGTAGATATCTCCATCTTAATACAGATGGCGGTGTAGATATTTATATGTTCATAGAGATGGCGGTGCAGATATTTCCATGTTCATGCGGATGGCGGTGAAGATATTTCCATGTTCATACAGATGGCGGTGTAGAAACTTCCATGTTCATACTGATAGCGGTGCTGATATTTCCATGTTTACACAGGTAGCGGTGTAGCTATTTCCATGTTTATACAGATAGCAGTGTAGATATTTCCATGTTTCTACACATAGCGGTGTAGATATTTCCATGTCTATACAGAGAGCGGTGTAGATATTTCCATGTTTATGCAGATAGTGGTGTATATATCTCCATCTTAATACAGATGGCGGTGTAGATATTTAAATGTTCATTCAGATGGCGCTGCAGATATTTCCATGTTCATACAGATGGCGGTGTAGATATTTCCATGTTCATACAGATAGCGGTGTAGTTATTTCCATGTGTAAAGAGATACCTGTGTAGATATTTCCATGTATAAGCTGATAGCTGTGTAGATATTTCCGTTTTCATGCAGATAGCAGTGTATATATTTCCATGTTCAAACAGTTAGCGGTGTAGATATTTCCATGTTCATAAAGATAGCGGTGTAGATATTTCCATGTTTATACAGATAGCGGTGAAGATGTATGCATGTTTTCACAGATATCGGTGTAGATATTTCCATGTTCATCCACATGGCTGCGTAGATATATCCATGTTCATACAGATGGTGGTGAAGATATTTCCATGTTCATACAGAAGTCGGTGAAGATATTTCCATGTTCATACAGATAGCGGTGTAGATATTTCCATGTTCATACAGATAGCGGTGTATGTATTTCCATGTTCATACAGATAGCGGTGTAGATATTTCCATGTTCATCCTGATGGCTGTGTAGATATTTCCATGTTCATTCAGATAGCGGTGTAAATATTTCCATGTTCATACAGATAGCGGTGTAGATATTTCCATGTTCATCCTGAAGGCTGTGTACGTATTTCCATGTTCATACAGATAGCGGTGTAGATATTTCCATGTTCATCTAGATAGCGGTGTAGATATTTCCATGTTCATACAGATAGCGGTGTATATATTTCCATGTTCATACAGATAGCAGTGTAGATGTTTCCATTTTCAAGCAGATAGCGCTGTATATATTTCCATGTTCAAACAGATAGCGGGGTAGATATTTCCATGTTTAAACAGATAGTGGTGAAGATGTATACATGTTTACACATATAGCGGTGTAGATATTTCCATGCTCATACAGATAGCGGTGTAGATATTTCCGTGTTCATCCAGATGGCTGTGTAGATATATCCATGTTCATACAGTTGGCGGTGAAGATATTTCCATGTTCATACAGATAGCGGTGTAGATATTTCCATGTTCATACAGATAGCGGTGTAGATATTTCCATGTTCATACAGACAGCGGTGCTGATATTTCCATGTTCATCCAGATGGCTGTGTAGATATATCTATATTCATACAGATGGTGGTGAAGGTATTTCCATGTTCATACAGATATCGGTGTAGATATTTCCATGTTCATACAGATAGCAGTGTAGGTATTTCCATGTTCATACAGATAGCGGTGCTGATATTTCCATGTTTATACAGGTAGCGGTGTAGATATTTCCATGTTTATACAGATAGTGGTGTAGATATTTCCATGTTTATACAGATAGTGGTGTAGATATTTCCATGTTTATACAGATAGTGGTGTAGATATTTCCATGTTTATAGAGATAGCGGTGTAGTTATTTCCATGTGTAAAGAGATAGCTTTGTAGATATTTCCATGTATATGCAGATAGCTGTGTAGATATTTCCATTTTCATGCAGATAACGGTGTAGATATTTCCATGTTCATACAGATAGCGGTGTAGATATTTCCATGTTCATACAGATAGCGGTGCTGATATTTCCATGTTTATACAGGTAGCGGTGTAGATATTTCCATGTTTATACAGATAACGGTGTAGATATTTCCATGTTTATACTGATAGCGGTGTAGATATTTCCATGTTTATACAGATAGCGGTGTAGATATCTCCATCTTAATAGAGATGGCGGTGTAGATATTTATATGTTCATACAGATGGTGCAGATACTTCCATGTTCATACAGATGGCGGTGTAGATATTTCTATGTTTATAGAGATAGCGGTGTAGTTATTTCTATGTGTAAAGAAATAGCTTGGTAGATATTTCCATGTATATGCAGATAGCTGTGTAGATATTTCCATTTTCATGCAGATAGCGGTGTAGATATTTCCATGTTCAAACAGATAGCGGTGTAGATATTTCCATGTTCATACAGATAGCGGTGTAGATATTTCCATGTTTATACAGATAGCGGTGAAGATGTATGCATGCTAACACAGATAGCGGTGTAGATATTTCCATGTTCATACAGATAGCGGTGTAGATATTTCCATGTTCATCCACATGGCTGTGTAGATATATCCATGTTCATACAGATGGCGGTGAAGATATTTCCATGTTCATACAGATAGCGGTGTAGATATTTCCATGTTCATACAGATAGCGGTGTAGATATTTCCATGTTCATACAGATAGCGGTGTAGCTATTTCCATGTTCATACATATAGCGGTGTAGATATTTCCATGTTCATCCAGATGGCTGTGTAGATATATCCATGTTCATACAGATGGCGGTGAAGATATTTCCATGTTCATACAGATAGCGGTGTAGATATTTCCATGTTTATACAGATATCGGTGTAGATATTTCCATGTTTATACAGATAGCGGTGTAGATATCTCCATCTTAATACAGATGGCGGTGTAGATAATTATAAGATCATACAGATGGCGGTGCAGATATTTCCATGTTCATACAGATGGCGGTGTAGATATTTCCATGTTTATAGAGATAGCGGTGTAGTTATTTCCATGTGTAAAGAAATAGCTTTGTAGATATTTCCGTGTATATGCAGATAGCTGTGCAGTTATTTCCATTTTCATGCAGATAGCGGTGTAGATATTTCCACGTTCAAACAGTTAGCGGTGTAGATATTTCCGTATTCAAACAGATAGCGGGGTAGATATTTCCATGTTCATACAGATAGCAGTGTAGATATTTCCATGTTTAAACAGATAGTGGTGAAGATGTATACATGTTTACACATATAGCGGTGTAGATATTTCCATGCTCATACAGATAGCGGTGTAGATATTTCCGTGTTCATCCAGATGGCTGTGTAGCTATATCCATGTTCATACAGATGGCGGTGAAGATATTTCCATGTTCATACAGATAGCGGTGTAGATATTTCCATGTTCATACAGATAGCGGTGTAGATATTTCCATGTTCATACAGACAGCGGTGCTGATATTTCCATGTTCATCCAGATGGCTGTGTAGATATTTCCATGTTTATACAGATAGTGGTGTAGATATTTCCATGTTTATACAGATAGCGGTGTAGATATTTCCATGTTTATACAGATAGTGGTGTAGATATTTCCATGTTTATAGAGATAGCGGTGTAGTTATTTCCATGTGTAAAGAGATAGCTTTGTAGATATTTCCATGTATATGCAGATAGCTGTGTAGATATTTCCATTTTCATTTAGATAGCGGTGTAGATATTTCCATGTTCATACAGATAGCGGTGTAGATATTTCCATGTTTATACAGATAGCGGTGTAGAAATTTCCATGTTCATACAGATAGCGGTGCTGATATTTCCATGTTTATACAGGAAGCGGTGTTGATATTTCCATGTTTATACAGATAACGGTGTAGATATTTCCATGTTTATACTGATAGCGGTGTAGATATTTCCATGTTTATACAGATAGCGGTGTAGATATCTCCATCTTAATAGAGATGGCGGTGTAGATATTTATATGTTCATACAGATGGTGCAGATACTTCCATGTTCATACAGATGGCGGTGTAGATATTTCTATGTTTATAGAGATAGCGGTGTAGTTATTTCTATGTGTAAAGAAATAGCTTGGTAGATATTTCCATGTATATGCAGATAGCTCTGTAGATATTTCCATTTTCATGCAGATAGCGGTGTAGATATTTCCATGTTCAAACAGATAGCGGTGTAGATATTTCCATGTTCATAAAGATAGCGGTGTAGATATTTCCATGTTTATACAGATAGCGGTGAAGGTGTATGCATGTTAACACAGATAGCGGTGTAGATATTTCCATGTTCATACAGATAGCGGTGTAGATATTTCCATGTTCATCCAGATGGCTGTGTAGATATATCCATGTTCATACAGATGGTGGTGAAGATATTTCCATGTTCATACACATAGCGGTGTAGATATTTCCATGTTCATACAGATAGCGGTGTAGATATTTCCATGTTCATACAGATAGCGGTGTAGCTATTTCCATGTTCATACATATAGCGGTGTAGATATTTCCATGTTCATCCAGATGGCTGTGTAGATATATCCATGTACATACAGATGGCGGTGAAGATATTTCCATGTTCATACAGATAGCGGTGTAGATATTTCCATGTTCATACAGATAGCGGTGTAGATATTTCCATGTTCATACAGATAGCGGTGTAGCTATTTCCATGTTCATACATATAGCGGTGTAGATATTTCCATGTTCATCCAGATGGCTGTGTAGATATATCCATGTTCATACAGATGGCGGTGAAGATATTTCCATGTTCATACATATAGCGGTGTAGATATTTCCATGTTTATACAGATAGCAGAGTAGATATCTCCATCTTAATACAGATGGCGGTGTAGATATTTATATGTTCATACAGATGGCGGTGCAGATATTTCCATGTTCATACAGATGGTGGTGTAGATATTTCCATGTTTATAGAGATAGCAGTGTAGTTATTTCCATGTGTAAAGAAATAGCTTTGTAGATATTTCCGTGTATATGCAGATAGCTGTGCAGTTATTTCCATTTTCATGCAGATAGCGGTGTAGATATTTCCACGTTCAAACAGTTAGCGGTGTAGATATTTCCATATTCAAACAGATAGCGGGGTAGATATTTCCATGTTCATACAGATAGCAGTGTAGATATTTCCATGTTTAAACAGATAGTGGTGAAGATGTATACATGTTTACACATATAGCGGTGTAGATATTTCCATGCTCATACAGATAGCGGTGTAGATATTTCCGTGTTCATCCAGATGGCTGTGTAGATATATCCATGTTCATACAGATGGCGGTGAAGATATTTCCATGTTCATACAGATAGCGGTGTAGATATTTCCATGTTCATACAGATAGCGGTGTAGATATTTCCATGTTCATACAGACAGAGGTGCTGATATTTCCATGTTCATCCAGATGGCTGTGTAGATATTTCCATGTTTATACAGATAGTGGTGTAGATATTTCCATGTTTATACAGATAGCGGTGTAGATATTTCCATGTTTATACAGATAGTGGTGTAGATATTTCCATGTTTATAGAGATAGCGGTGTAGTTATTTCCATGTGTAAAGAGATAGCTTTGTAGATATTTCCATGTATATGCAGATAGCTGTGTAGATATTTCCATTTTCATTTAGATAGCGGTGTAGATATTTCCATGTTCATACAGATAGCGGTGTAGATATTTCCATGTTCATACAGATAGCGGTGCTGATATTTCCATGTTTATACAGGTAGCGGTGTAGATATTTCCATGTTTATACAGATAACGGTGTAGATATTTCCATGTTTATACTGATAGCTGTGTAAATATTTCCATGTTTATACAGATAGCGGTGTAGATATCTCCATCTTAATAGAGATGGCAGTGTAGATATTTATATGTTCATACAGATGGTGCAGATTCTTCCATGTTCATACAGATGGTGGTGTAGATATTTCTATGTTTATAGAGATAGCGGAGTAGTTATTTCTATTTGTAAAGAAATAGCTTGGTAGATATTTCCATGTTCATACAGATAGCTGTGTAGATATTTCAATGTTTAAACAGATAGTGGTGAAGATGTATACATGTTTACACAGATAGCGGTGTAGATATTTCCATGCTCATACAGATAGCGGTGTAGATATTTCCATGTTTATGCAGATAGCGGTGAAGGTGTATGCATGTTAACACAGATAGCGGTGTAGATATTTCCATGTTCATCCAGATGGCTGTGTAGATATATCCATGTTCATACAGATGGCAGTGAAGATATTTCCATGTTCATACAGATAGCGGTGTAGATATTTCAATGTTCATACAGATAGCGGTGTATATATTTCTATGTTCATACAGATAGCGGTGTAGATATTTCCATGTTCATACAGATAGCGGTGTAGATATTTCCATGTTCATCCAGATGGCTGTGTAGATATATCCGTGTTCATACAGATGGCGGTGAAGATATTTCCATGTTCATACAGATAGCGGTGTAGATATTTCCATGTTCATACAGATAGCGGTGTAGATATTTCCATGTTCATACAGATAGCGGTGTAGCTATTTCCATGTTCATACATATAGCGGTGTAGATATTTCCATGTTCATCCAGATGGCTGTGTAGATATATCCATGTTCATACAGATGGCGGTGAAGATATTTCCATGTTCATACATATAGCGGTGTAGATATTTCCATGTTTATACATATATCGGTGTAGATATTTCCATGTTTATACAGATAGCGGTGTAGATATCTCCATCTTAATACAGATGGCGGTGTAGATAATTATAAGATCATACAGATGGCGGTGCAGATATTTCCATGTTCATACAGATGGTGGTGTAGATATTTCCATGTTTATAGAGATAGCGGTGTAGTTATTTCCATGTGTAAAGAAATAGCTTTGTAGATATTTCCGTGTATATGCAGATAGCTGTGCAGATATTTCCATTTTCATGCAGATAGCGGTGTAGATATTTCCATGTTCAAACAGTTAGCGGTGCAGATATTTCCATGTTCATACAGATAGCGGTGTAGATATTTCCATGTTTATACAGATAGCGGTGAAGATGTATGCATGTTTGCACAGATAGTGGTGTAGATACTTCCATGTTCATACAGATAGCGGTGTAAATATTTCCATGTTCATACAGATAGTGGTGTAGATATTTCCATGTTCATACAGATAGCGGTGTAGATATTTCCATGTTTATACATATATCGGTGTAGATATTTCCATGTTTATACAGATAGCGGTGTAGATATCTCCATCTTAATACAGATGGCGGTGTAGATAATTATAAGATCATACAGATGGCGGTGCAGATATTTCCATGTTCATACAGATGGTGGTGTAGATATTTCCATGTTTATAGAGATAGCGGTGTAGTTATTTCCATGTGTAAAGAAATAGCTTTGTAGATATTTCCGTGTATATGCAGATAGCTGTGCAGATATTTCCATTTTCATGCAGATAGCGGTGTAGATATTTCCATGTTCAAACAGTTAGCGGTGCAGATATTTCCATGTTCATACAGATAGCGGTGTAGATATTTCCATGTTTATACAGATAGCGGTGAAGATGTATGCATGTTTGCACAGATAGTGGTGTAGATACTTCCATGTTCATACAGATAGCGGTGTAAATATTTCCATGTTCATACAGATAGTGGTGTAGATATTTCCATGTTCATACAGATAGCGGTGTAGAAATTTCCATGTTCATACAGATAGCGGTGTAGATATTTCCATGTTCATCCAGAAGGCTGTGTAGATATTTCCATGTTCATACAGATAGCGGTGCTGATATTTCCATGTTGATACAGGTAGCGGTGTAGATATTTCCATGTTCATACAGATAGCGGTGTAGATATTTCCATGTTCATACAGATAGCGGTGTAGATATTTCCATGTTCATACAGATAGCGGTGTAGCTATTTCCATGTTCATAGAGATAGCGGTGTAGATATTTCCATATTCATCCAGATGGGTGTGTAGATAAATCCATGTTCATGCAGATGGCGGTGAAGATATTTGCATGTTCATACAGATAGCGGTGTAGATATTTCCATGTTTATACAGATATCGGTGTAGATATTTCCATGTTCATACAGATGGCGGTGTAGATATTTCCATGTTTATAGAGATAGCTGTGTAGTTATTTCCATGTGTAAAGAGATAGCTGTATAGATATTTCCATGTATATGCAGATAGCTTTGTATATATTTCCATTTTCATGCAGATAGCGGTGTAGATATTTCCATGTTCAAACAGATAGCGGTGTAGATATTTCCATGTTCATACAGATAGCTGTGTAGATATTTCCATGTTTAAACAGATAGTGGTGAAGATGTATACATGTTTACACAGATAGCGGTGTAGATATTTCCATGCTCATACAGATAGCGGTGTAGGTATTTCCGTCTTCATCCAGATGGCTGTGTAAATATATCCATATTCATACAGATGGAGGTGAAGATATTTCCATGTTCATACAGATAGCGGTGTAGATATTTCCATGTTCATACAGACAGCGGTGTAGATATTTCCATGTTCATACAGATAGTGGTGTAGATATTTCCATGTTCATTCAGATAGCGGTGTAGATATTTCCATGGTCATACAGATAGCGGTGCTGATATTTCCATGTTTATACAGGTTGCGGTGTTGATAATTCCAGGTTTATACAGATACCGGTGTAGATATTTCCATGTTTATACAGATAGCAGTGTAGATATTTCCATGTTTATACAGATAGCGGTGTAGATATTTCCATGTTTATACAGATAGTGGTGTATATATTTCCATGTTTACAGAGATAGCGGTGTAGTTATTTCCATGTATAAAGACATAGCTTTGTAGATATTTCCATGTATATGCAGATTGCTGTGTAGATATTTCCATTTTCATGCAGATAGCGGTGTAGATTTTCCATGTTCATACAGATAGCGGTGTAGATATTTCCATGTTCATACAGATAGCGGTGCTGATATTTCCATGTTTATACAGGTAGCGGTGTAGATATTTCCATGTTTATACAGATAGCGGTGTAGATATTTCCATGTTTATACAGATAGCGGTGTAGATATCTCCATCTTAATACAGATGGCGGTGTAGATATTTTTATGTTCATACAGATGGCGGTGCAGATATTTCCATGTTCATACAGATGGCGGTGTAGATATTTCCATGTTAATAGAGATAGCGGTGTAGTTATTTCCATGTGTAAAGAAATAGCTTTGTAGATATTTCCATGTATATGGAGATAGCTATGTAGATATTTCCATTTTCATGCAGATAGCGGAGTAGATATTTCCATGTTCAAACAGATAGCGGTGTAGATATTTCCATGTTCATACAGATAGCGGTGTAGATATTTCCATGTTTATACAGATAGCGGTGAAGATGTATGCATGTTTACACAGATAGTGGTGTAGATATTTCCATGTTCATACTGATAGCGGTGTAGATATTTCCATGTTCATCCAGATGGCTATGTAGATATATCCACGTTCATTCAGATGGCGGTGTAGATATTTCCATGTTCATACAGACAGCGGTGTAGATATTTCCATGTTCATACATATAGCGGTGTAGATATTTCCATGTTCATCCAGATGGCTGTGTAGTTATATCCATGTTCATTCAGATAGCGGTGTAGATATTTCCATGTTCATACAGATAGCGGTGTAGATATTTCCATGTTCATACAGACAGCGGTGTACATATTTCCATGTTCATACCGATAGTTGTGTTGATATTTCCAAGTTCATACAGATAGCGGTGTAGCTATTTCCATGTTCATACAGATAGCTGTGTAGATATTTCCATGTTCATAGAGATAGCGGTGTAGATATTTCCATGTTCATACAGATAGTGGTGCGGATATTTCCATGTTCATACAGATAGCCATGTAGATATTGCCATGTTTATACCGATAGCGGTGCTGATACCTCCATGTTTATACAGGTAGCAGTGTACATATTTCCATGTTTATACAGATAGCGGTGAAGATGTATGCATGTTTACACAGATAGTGTTTTAGATATTTCCATGTTCACACAGATAGCGTTGTAGATATTTCCATGTTCATCCAGATGGCTGTGTAGATATATCCACGTTCATACAGATGGCGGTGAAGATATTTCCATGTTCATACAGAGAGCGGTGTAGATATTTCCATGTTCATACAGATAGCGGTGTAGATATTTCCATGTTTGTACAGATAGCGGTGTAGATATCTCCATCTTAATACAGATGGCGGTGTAGATATATATATGTTCATACAGATGGCTGTGCAGATATTTCCATGTTCATACAGACGGCGGTGTAGATATTTCCATGTTCATACAGATAGTGGTGTAGTTATTTCCATGTGTAAAGAGATAGCTGTGTAGATATTTCCATGTATATGCAGATAGCGGTGTGGATATTTCCATGTTCATGCAGATAGCGGTGTATATATTTCCCTGTTCAAACAGTTAGCGATGTAGATATTTCCATGTTCAGAATGATAGCGGTGTAGATATTTCCATGTTTATACAGATAGCGGTGCTGATATTTCCATGTTCATCCAGATGGCTGTGTAGATATATCTATGTTCATACAGATGGTGGTGAAGATATTTCCATGTTCATACAGATATCGGTGTAGATATTTCTATGTTCATACAGATAGCAGTGTAGGTATTTCCATGTTCAAACAGATAGTGGTGCTGATATTTCCATGTTTATACAGGTAGCGGTGTAGATATTTCCATGTTTATACAGATAGTGGTGTTGATATTTCCATGTTTATACAGATAGCGGTGTAGATATTTCCATGTTTATACAGATAGTGGTGTAGATATTTCCATGTTTATAGAGATAGCGGTGTAGATATTTCCATGTGTAAAGAGATAGCTTTGTAGATATTTCCATGTATATGCAGATAGCTGTGTAGATATTTCCATTTTCATGCAGATAGCGGTGTAGATATTTCCATGTTCATACAGATAGCGGTGTAGATATTTCCATGTTCATACAGATAGCGGTGCTGATATTTCCATGTTTATACAGGTAGCGGTGTAGATATTTTCATGTTTATACAGATAACGGTGTAGATATTTCCATGTTTATACTGATAGCGGTGTAGATATTTCCATGTTTATACAAATAGCGGTGTAGATATCTCCATCTTAATAGAGATGGCGGTGTACATATTTATATGTTCATACAGATGGTGCAGATATTTCCATGTTCATACAGATGGCGGTGTAGATATTTCTATGTTTATTGAGATAGCGGTGTAGTTATTTCCATGTGTAAAGAAATAGCTTTGTAGATATTTCCATGTATATGCAGATATCTCTGTAGATATTTCCATTTTCATGCAGATAGCGGTGTAGATATTTCCATGTTCAAACAGATAGCGGTGTAGATATTTCCATGTTCATACAGATAGCGGTGTAGATATTTCCATGTTTATACAGATAGCGGTGAAGATGTATGCATGTTAACACAGATAGCGGTGTAGATATTTCCATGTTCATACAGATAGCGGTGTAGATATTTCCATGTTCATCCAGATGGCTGTGTAGATATATCCATGTTCATACAGATGGCTGTGAAGATATTTCCATGTTCATACAGATAGCAGTGTAGATATTTCCATGTTCATACAGATAGCGGTGTAGATATTTCCATGTTCATACAGATAGCGGTGTAGCTATTTCCATGTTCATACATATAGCGGTGTAGATATTTCCATGTTCATCCAGATGGCTGTGTAGATATATCCATGTACATACAGATGGCGGTGAAGATATTTCCATGTTCATACAGATAGCGGTGTAGATATTTCCATGTTTATACAGATAGCGGTGTAGATATCTCCATCTTAATACAGATGGCGGTGTAGATATTTATATGCTCATACAGATGGCGGTGCAGATATTTCCATGTTTATACAGGTAGCGGTGTAGATATTTCCATGTTTATACAAATAGCGGTGTAGATATTTCCATGTTTATACAGATAGCGGTGTAGATATTTCCATGTTTATACAGATAGTGGTGTAGATATTTCCATGGTTATAGAGATAGCGGTGTAGTTATTTCCATGTGTAAAGAGATAGCTTTGTAGATATTTCCAAGTATATGCAGATAGCTGTGTAGATATTTCCATTTTCATGCAGATAGCGGTGTAGATATTTCCATGTTCATACAGATAGCGGTGTAGATATTTCCATGTTCATACAGGTAGCGGTGCTGATATTTCCATGTTTATACAGGTAGCGGTGTAGATATTTCCATGTTTATAGAGATAGCGGTGTAGATATTTCCATGTTTATACAGATAGCGGTTTAGATATTTCCATCTTTATACAGATAGCGGTGTAGATATCTCCATCTTAATACAGATGGCGGTGTAGATATTTATATGTTCATACAGATGGCGGTGCAGATATTTCCATGTTCATACAGATGGTGGTGTAGATATTTCCATGTTTATAGAGATAGCAGTGTAGTTATTTCCATGTGTAAAGAAATAGCTTTGTAGATATTTCCGTGTATATGCAGATAGCTGTGTAAATATTTCCATTTTCATGCAGATAACGGTGTAGATATTTCCATATTCAAACAGTTAGCGGTGTAGATATTTCCATGTTCATACAGATAGCGGTGTAGATATTTCCATGTTTGTACAGATAGCGGTGAATATGTATGCATGTTTGCACAGATAGTGGTGTAGATATTTCCATGTTCATACAGATAGCGGTGTGGATATTTCCATGTTTATACAGATAGCGGTGAAGATGTATGCATGTTTACACAGATAGCTGTGTAGATATTTCCATGTTCATACAGATAGCGGTGTAGATATTTCCATGTTCATCCAGACGTCTGTGTAGATATATCCATGTTCATACAGATGGCGGTGAAGATATTTCCATGTTCATACAGATAGCGGTGTAGATATTTCCATGTTCATACAGATAGCGGTGTAGATATTTCCATGTTCCTACAGATAGCGGTGTAGCTATTTCCATGTTCATACATATAGCGGTGTAGATATTTCCATGTTCATCCAGATGGCTGTGTAGATATATCCATCTTCATACAGATGGCGGTGAAGATATTTCCATGTTCATCCAGATGGGTGTGTAGATAAATCCATGTTCATACAGATGGCGGTGAAGATATTTCCATGTTCATACAGATAGCGGTGTATATATTTCCATGTTTATACAGATATCGGTGTAGATATTTCCATGTTTATACAGATAGCAGAGTAGATATCTCCATATTAATACAGATGACGGTGTAGATATTTATATGATCATACAGATGGCGGTGCAGATATTTCCATGTTCATACAGATGGCGGTGTAGATATTTCCATGTTTATAGAGATAGCTGTGTAGTTATTTCCATGTCTAAGGAGTTAGCTGTATAGATATTTCCATGTATATGCAGATAGCTTTGTATATATTTCCATTTTCATGCAGATAGCGGTGTAGATATTTCCATGTTAAAACAGATAGCGGTGTAGATATTTCCATGTTCATACAGATAGCTGTGTAGATATTTCCATGTTTAAACAGATAGTGGTGACGATGTATACATGTTTATACAGATAGCGGTGTAGATATTTCCATGTTTATAGAGATAGCTGTGTAGTTATTTCCATGTCTAAGGAGTTAGCTGTATAGATATTTCCATGTTTATGCAGATAGCGGTGTAGATATTTCCATGTTTATACACATAGCGGTGTAGATATTTCCATGTTTATACAGATAGCGGTGTAGATAACTCTATCTTAATACAGATGGTGGTGAAGATATTTATATGTTCACACAGATGGTGGTGCAGATATTTCCATGTTCATACAGATGGCGGTGAAGGTATTTCCATGTTCATACAGATAGAGGTGTAGATACTTCCATGTTCATACTGATAGCAGTGCTGATATTTTCATGTTTATACAGGTTGCGGTGTAGATATTTCCATGTTCATACAGATAGCGGTGTAGATATTACCATGTTTATACACATAGCGGTGTAGATATTTCCATGTTCATACAGAGAGTAGTGTAGCTATTTCCATGTTCCTACAGATAGCGGTGTAGATATTTCCATGTTCATACAGATGGCTGTGTAGATATATCCATGTTCATACAGATGGCGGTGAAGATATTTACATATTCATACAGATAGCGGTGTAGATATATCCATGTTCATGCAGATAGCGGTGTAGATATTTCCATGTTCATACAGATAGTGGTGTATGTATCTCCATGTTCATACAGATAGTGGTGTAGATATTACCATGTTTATACACATAGCGGTGTAGATATTTCCATGTTCATACAGATAGCGGTGTAGATATTTCCATGTTCATACAGATAGCGGCGTATGTATTTCCATGTTCATACAGATAGCGGTGTAGATATTTCCATGTTCATCCTGATGGCTGTGTACATATTTCCATGTTCATACAGATAGCGGTGTAGATATTTCCATGTTCATACAGATAGCGTTGTAGATATTTCCATGTTCATCCAGATGGCTGTGTACATATATCCATGTTCATACAGATGGCGGTGAAGATATTTCCATGTTCATACAGATGGCGTTGTAGATATTTCCATGTTCATACAGATAGCCGTGTAGATATTGCCATGTTCATACCGACAGCGGTGCTGATACTTCCATGTTTATACAGGTAGCGTTGTACATATTTCTGTGTTTATACAGGTAGCGGTGTAGATATTTCCATGTTCATCTAGATAGCGGTGTAGATATTTCCATGTTTATACAGATAGCGGTGTAGATATCTCCTTCTTAATACAGACGGCGGTGTAGATATTTATATGTTCATACAGATGGCGGTGCAGATATTTCCATGTTCATACAGATGGTGGTGTAGATATTTCCATGTTTATAGAGATAGCGGTGTTGTTATTTCCATGTGCAAAGAGATAGCTGTGTAGATATTTCCATGTATATGCAGAAAGCTGTGTAGATATGTCCATTTTCATGCAGATAGCGGTGTAGATATTTCCATGTTCAAACAGATAGCGGTGTAGATATTTCCATGTTCATAGAGATAGCGGTGTGGATATTTCCATGTTTATACACATAACGGTGAAGATGTATGCATGTTTACGCAGATAGCGGTGTAGATAGTTCCATGTTCATACAGATAGCGGCGTAGATATTTCCATGTTCATCCAGACGGCTGTGTAGACATATCCATGTTCATACAGATGGCGGTGAAGATATTTCCATGTTCATACAGATGGCTGTGTAGATATATCCATGTTCATACAGATGGCGGTGAAGATATTTCCATGTTCATACAGATAGCGGTGTATATATTTCCATGTTCATACAGAAAGCGGTGTAGATATTTCCATGTTCATACAGATAGCGGTGTATATATTTCCATGTTCATACAGATAGCAGTGTAGATGTTTCCATTTTCAAGCAGATAACGCTGTATATATTTCCATGTTCAAACAGATAGCGGTGCAGATATTTCCATGTTCATAAAGATAGCGGTGTAGATATTTCCTTGTTTATACAGATAGCGGTGAAAACGTATGCATGTTTACACAGATAGCGGTGTAGATATTTCCATGTTCATCCAGATGGCTGTGTAGATATATCCATGTTCATACAGATGGCGGTGAAGATATTTCCATGTTCATACAGATAGCGGTGTAGATATTTCCATGTTCATACAGATAGCGGTATAGATATTTCCATGTTCATACAGATAGCGGTGCATGTATTTCCATGTTCATACAGATAGCGGTGTAGATATTTCCATGTTCACCCAGATGGCTGTGTAGATATTTCCATGTTCATACAGATAGCGGTGTAGATATTTCCATGTTCATACAGATAGCGGTGTAGATATTTCCATGTTCATCCAGATGGCTGTGTAGGTATATCCATGTTCATACAGATGGCTGTGAAGATATTTCCATGTTCATACAGATAGCGGTGTAGATATTTCCATGTTCATACAGATAGCCGTGTAGATATTGCCATGTTCATACCGATAGCGGTGCTGATACTTCCATGTTTATACAGGTAGCGGTGTAAAAATTTCCGTGTTTATACAGATAGTGGTGTAGATATTTCCATGTTCATACAGATAGCGGTGTAGATATTTCCATGTTTATACAGATAGCGGTGTAGATATCTCCTTCTTAATACAGATGGCGGTGTAGATATTTCCATGTTCATACAGATGGCTGCGTAGATATTTCCATGTTTATAGAGATAGCGGTGTAGTTATTTCCATGTGCAAAGAGATAGCTGTGTAGATATTTCCATGTATATGCAGATAGCTGTGTAGATATTTCCATTTTCAAGCAGATAGCCGTGTATACACTTCCCTATTCAAACATATAGCGGTGTAGATATTTCCATGTTCATACAGATAGTGGTGTAGATATTTCCATGTTCATACAGATAGCGGTGTAGATATTTCCATGTTTATACAGGTAGCGGTGTAGATATTTCCATGTTTATACAGATAGCGGTGAAGGTGTATGCATGTTTACACAGATAGCGGTGTAGATATTTTCATGTTCATCCAGATGGCTGTGTAGATATTTCCATGTTCATACAGATAGCGGCGTAGATATTTCCATGTTCATCCAGATGGCTGTGTAGATATATCCATGTTCATACAGATGGCGGTGAAGATATTTCCATGTTCATACAGATAGCGGTGTAGATATTTCCATGTTTATACAGATAGCGGTGTAGATATTTCCATATTCATACAGTTAGCAGTGTAGCTATTTCCATGTTCCTACAGATAGCGGTGTAGATATTTCCATGTTCATCCAGATGGCTGTGTAGATATATCCATGTTCATACAGATGGCGGTGAAGATATTTCCATTTTCATACAGATAGCGGTGTAGATATTTCCATGTTCATACAGATAGCGTTGTATGTATTTCCATGTTCATACAGATAGCGGTGTACATATTTCCATGTTCATCCTGATGGCTGTGTACATATTTCCATGTTCATACAGATAGCGGTGTAGATATTTCCATGTTCATACAGATAGCGGTGTAGATATTTCCATGTTCATCCAGATGGCTGTGTACATATATCCATGTTCATACAGATGGCGGTGAAGATATTTCCATGTTCATACAGATGGCGTTGAAGATATTTCCATGTTCATACAGATAGCCGTGTAGATATTGCCATGTTCATACCGATAGCGGTGCTGATACTTCCATGTTTATACAGGTAGCGGTGTACATATTTCTGTGTTTATACAGGTAGCAGTGTAGATATTTTTATGTTCATACAGATAGCGGTGTAGATATTTCCATGTTTATACAGATAGCGGTGTAGATATCTCCTTCTTAATACAGACGGCGGTGTAGATATTTATATGTTCATACAGATGGCGGTGCAGATACTTCCATGTTCATACAGATGGTGGTGTAGATATTTCCATGTTTATAGAGATAGCGGTGTAGTTATTTCCATGTGCAAAGAGATAGCTGTGTAGATATTTCCATGTATATGCAGATAGCTGAGTAGATATTTCCATTTTAATGCAGATAGCGGTGTAGATATTTACATGTTCATCCAGACGGCTGTGTAGACATATCCATGTTCATACAGATGGCGGTGAAGATATTTCCATGTTCATACAGATGGCTGTGTAGATATATCCATGTTCATACAGATGACGGTGAAGATTTTTCCATGTTCATACAGATGGCAGTGTAGATATTTCCATGTTCATACAGATAGCGGTGCTGATATTTCCATGTTTATACAGGTAGCAGTGTAGATATTTCCATGTTTATACAGATAGCGGTGTAGATATTTCCATGTTTATACACATAGCGGTGTAGATATTTCCATGTTCATACAGATAGCGGTGTAGATATCTCCATCTTAATACAGATGGCGGTGTAGATATTTATATGTTCATACAGATGGCGGAGCAGATATTTCCATGTTCATACGGATGGCGGTGAAGATATTTCCATGTTCATACAGATAGCGGTGTAGAAACTTCCATGTTCATACTGATAACGGTGCTGACATTTCCATGTTTACACAGGTAGCGGTGTAGATATTTCCATGTTTATACAGATAGCAGTGTAGATATTTCCATGTTTATACATATAGCGGTGTAGATATTTCCATGTTTATACAGATAGCGGTGTAGATATTTCCATGTTTATGCAGATAGTGGTGTAGATATCTCCATCTTAATACAGATGGCGGTGTAGATATTTAAATGTTCATACAGATGGCGGTGCAGATATTTCCATGTTCATACAGATGGCGGTGTAGATATTTCCATGTTCATACAGATAGCGGTGTAGTTATTTCCATGTGTAAAGAGACAGCTGTGTAGATATTTCCATGTATAAGCAGATAGCTGTGTAGATATTTCCGTTGTCATGCAGATAGCGGTGTACATATTTCCCTGTTCAAACAGTTAGCAGTGTAGGTATTTCCATATTCATAAAGATAGCGGTGTAGATATTTCCCTGTTTATACACATAGCGGTGTAGATATTTCCATGTTCATACAGATAGCCGTGTAGATATTGCCATGTTCATACCGATAGCGGTGCTGATACTTCCATGTTTATACAGGTAGTGGTGTACATATTTCCGTGTTTATACAGATAGCGGTGTAGATATTTCCATGTTCATACAGATAGCGGTGTAGATATTTCCATGTTTATACAGATAGCGGTGTAGATATCTCCTTCTTAATACAGATGGCGGTGTAGATATTTCCATGTTCATACAGATGGCGGTGTAGATATTTCCATGTTTATAGAGATAGCGGTGTAGTTATTTCCATGTGCAAAGAGATAGCTGTGTAGATATTTCCATTTATATGCAGAGAGTTGTGTAGATATTTCCATTTTCATGCAGATAGCGGTGTAGATATTTCCATGTTCATACAGATAGCGGTGTAGATATTTCCATGTTTATACAGATAGCGGTGTAGATATCTCCATCTTAATACAGATGGCGGTGTAGATATTTATATGTTCATACTGATGGCGGTGCAGATATTTCCATGTTCATACGTATGGCGGTGAAGATATTTCCATGTTCATGCAAATTGCGGTGTAGATATTTCCATGTTCATACAGATAGCGTGGCTGATATTTCCATGTTTATACATGTAGCGGTGTAGATATTTCCATGTTTATACAGAGAGCGGTGTAGATATTTCCATGTTTATACACATAGCGGTGTAGATATTTCCATGTTCATAGAGATAGCGGTGTATGTATTTCCATTTTCATACAGATAGCGGTGCAGATATTTCCATTTTCATGCAGATAGCGGTGTATATATTTCCCTGTTCAAACAGTTAGCGGTGTAGATATTTCCATGTTCATAAAGATAGCGGTGTAGATATTTCCATGTTTATACAGATAGCTTTGATGTTGTATGCATGTTTACACAGATAGCGGTGTAGATATTTCCACGTTCATCGAGATGGCTGTTTAGATTTATCCATGTTCATACAGATGGCGGTGAAGATATTTCCAAGTTCATACAGATAGCGGTGTAGATATTTCCATGTTCATACAGATAGCGGTGTAGATATTTCCATGTTCATACAGATAGCGGTGTAGATATTTCCATGTTCATACAGATAGCGGTGTATGTATTTTCATGTTCATACAGATAGCGGTGTAGATATGTCCATGTTCATCCAGATGGCTGTGTAGATATTTCCATGTTCATACAGATAGCGGTGTAGATATTTCCATGTTCATCCAGATGGCTGTGTAGATATATCCATGTTCATACAGATGGCGGTGAAGACATTTCCATGTTCATACAGATAGCGGTGTAGATATTTCCATGTTCATACAGATAGCCGTGTAGATATTGCCATGTTCATACCGATAGCGGTGCTGATACTTCCATGTTGATACAGGTAGTGGTGTAGATATTTCCATGTTTATACACATAGCGGTGTAGATATTTCCATGTTTATACAGATAGCGGTGTAGATATCTTCATCTTAATACTGATGGCGGTGTAGATATTTATATGTTCATACAGATGGCGGTGCAGATATTTCCATGTTCTTACGGATGGCGGTGAAGATATTTCCATGTTGATACAGATGGCGGTGTAGAAACTTCCATGTTCATACTGATAGCGGTGCTGATATTTCCATGTTTATACAGGTAGCGTTGTAGATATTTCCATGTTTATACAGATAGCAGTGTAGATATTTCCATGTTTTTACTCATAGCGGTGTAGATATTTCCATGTTTATACAGATAGCGGTGTAGATATTTCCATGTTTATGCAGATAGTGGTGTAGATATCTCCATCTTAATACAGATGGCGGTGTAGATATTTAAATGTTCATACAGATAGCAGTGTAGATATTTCCATGTTTATACAGATAGCGGTGTAGATATTTCCATGTTCATACAGATAGCAGTGTAGCTATTTCCATGTTAGTACAGATAGCGGTGTAGGTATTTCCATGTTCATCCAGATGGCTGTGTAGATATATCCATGTTCATACAGATGGCGGTGAAGATATTTCCATATTCATACAGATAGCAGTGTAGATATATCCATGTTCATACAGATGGTGGTGTAGATATTTCCATGTTTATACAGATAGCGTTGCAGATATTTCCATGTTCATGCAGATAGCGGTGTAGATATTTCCATGTTCATACAGATAGTGGTGTATGTATTTCCATGTTCATACAGATAGTGGTGTAGATATTACCATGTTTATACACATAGTGGTGTAGATATTTCCATGTTTATACAGATAGCGGTGTAGATATCTCCATCTTAATACAGATGGCGGTGTAGATATTTATATGTTCATTCAGATGGCGGTGCAGATATTTCCATGTTCATACAGATGGCGGTGTAGATATTTCCATGTTCATACAGATAGCGGTGTAGTTATTTCCATGTGTAAAGAGATAGCTGTGTAGATATTCCCATGTATATGCAGATAGCTGTGTAGATATTTCCATTTTCATGCAGATAGCGGTGTATATACTTCCATGTTCATACAGATAGCGGTGTAGATATTTCCATGTTTATACAGATAGCGGTGTAGATATTTCCATGTTCATACAGTTAGCAGAGTAGCTATTTCCATGTTCCTACAGATAGCGGTGTAGATATTTCCATGTTCATCCAGATGGCTGTGTAGATATATCCATGTTCATACAGATGGCGGTGAAGATATTTCCATTTTCATACAGATAGCTGTGTAGATATTTCCATGTTCATACAGATAGCGGTGTATGTATTTCCATGTTCATACAGATAGCGGTGTAGATATTTCCATGTTCATCCTGATGGCTGTGTACATATTTCCATGTTCATACAGATAGCGGTGTAGATATTTCCATGTTCATACAGATAGCGGTGTAGATATTTCCATGTTCATCCAGATGGCTGTGTACATATATCCATGTTCATACAGATGGTAGTGAAGATATTTCCATGTTCATACAGATGGCGTTGTAGATATTTCCATGTTCATACAGATAGCCGTGTAGATATTGCCATGTTCATACCGATAGCGGTGCTGATACTTCCATGTTTATACAGGTAGCGGTGTAGATATTTTCATGTTCATACAGATAGCGGTGTAGATATTTCCATGTTTATACAGATAGCGGTGTAGATATCTCCTTCTTAATACAGACGGCGGTGTAGATATTTATATGTTCATACAGATGGCGGTGCAGATACTTCCATGTTCATACAGATGGTGGTGTAGATATTTCCATGTTTATAGAGATAGCGGTGTAGTTATTTCCATGTGCAAAGAGATAGCTGTGTAGATATTTCCATGTATATGCACATAGCTGAGTAGATATTTCCATTTTCATGCAGATAGCGGTGTAGATATTTCCATGTTCATCCTGACGGCTGTGTAGATATATCCATGTTCATGCAGATGGCAGTGAAGATATTTCCATGTTCATACACATAGCGGTGTAGATATTTCCATGTTAATACAGGTAGCGGTGCTGATATTTTCATGTTTATACAGGTAGCAATGTAGATATTTCCATGTTTATACAGATAGCGGTGTAGATATTTCCATGTTTATACACATAGCGGTGTAGATATTTCCATGTTCATACAGATAGCGGTGTAGATATCTCCATCTTAATACAGATGGCGGTGTAGATATTTATATGTTCATACACATGGCGGTGCAGATATTTCCATGTTCATACAGATGGCGGTGTAGATACTTCCATGTTCATACTGATAGCGGTGCTGATATTTCCATCTTTATACAGGTAGCGGTGTAGATATTTCCATATTTATACAGATAGCGGTGTAGATATTTCCATGTTTATACACATAGCGGTGTAGATATTTCCATGTTTATACAGATAGCGGTGTAGATATCTACATCTTTATACAGATGGCGGTGTAGATATTTATATGTTCATTCAGATAGCGGTGCAGATATTTCCATGTTCATACAGATGTCGGTGTAGATATTTCCATGTTCATACAGATAGCGCTGTAGTTATTTCCATGTGTAAAGAGATAGCTGTGTAGATATTCCCATGTATATGCAGAGAGCTGTGTAGATATTTCCATTTTCAAGCAGATAGCGGTGTATATACTTCCCTGTTAAAACAGATAGCGGTGTAGATATTTCCATGTTCATACAGATAGTGGTGTAGATATTTCCATGTTTGTACAGATAGCCGTGTAGATATCTCCATCTTAATACAGATGGCGGTGTAGATATTTATATGTTCATACAGATGGCGGAGCAGATATTTCCATGTTCATACAGATGGCGGTGTAGATATTTCCATGTTCATACAGATAGCGGTGTAGTTATTTCCATGTGTAAAGAAATAGCTTTGTAGATATTTCCGTGTATATGCAGATAGCTTTGTAGATATTTCCATTTTCATGCAGATAGCGGTGTAGATATTTCCATGTTCAAACAGATAGCGGTGTAGATATTTCCATGTTCATACAGACGGCTGTGTAGACTTATCCATGTTCATACAGATGGCGGTGAAGATATTTCCATGTTCATACAGATGGCTGTGTAGATATATCCATGTTCATACAGATGGCGGTGACGATATTTCCATGTTCATACAGACGGCGGTGTAGATATTTCCATGTTCATACTGATAGCGGTGCTGATATTTCCATGTTTATACAGGTAGCGTTGTAGATATTTCCATGTTTATACAGATAGCAGTGTAGATATTTCCATGTTTTTACTCATAGCGGTGTAGATATTTCCATGTTTATACAGATAGCGGTGTAGATATTTCCATGTTTATGCAGATTGTGGTGTAGATATCTCCATCTTAATACAGATGGCGGTGTAGATATTTAAATGTTCATACAGATAGCGGTGTAGATATTTCCATATTTATACAGATAGCGGTGTAGATATTTCCATGTTCATACAGATAGCAGTGTAGCTATTTCCATGTTCCTACAGATAGCGGTGTAGATATTTCCATGTTCATCCAGATGGCTGTGTAGATATATCCATGTTCATACAGATGGCGGTGAAGATATTTCCATATTCATACAGATAGCAGTGTAGATATATCCATGTTCATACAGATGGTTGTGTAGATATTTCCATGTTCATACAGATAGCGTTGCAGATATTTCCATGTTCATACAGATAGCGGTGTAGCTATTTCCATGTTCATACATATAGCGGTGTAGATATTTCCATGTTCATCCAGATGGCTGTGTAGATATATCTATGTTCATACAGATGGCGGTGAAGATATTTCCATGTTCATACAGATGGCGGTGTAGATATTTCCATGTTTATACAGATATCGGTGTAGATATTTCCATGTTTATACAGATAGCGGTGTAGATATCTCCATCTTAATACAGATGGCGGTGTAGATAATTATAAGATCTTACAGATGGCGGTGCAGATATTTCCATGTTCATACAGATGGCGGTGTAGATATTTCCATGTTTATAGAGATAGCGGTGTAGTTATTTCCATGTGTAAAGAGATAGCTGTATAGATATTTCCATGTATATGCAGATAGCTTTGTAGATATTTCCATTTTCATGCAGATAGCGGTGTAGATATTTCCATGTTCAAACAGATAGCGGTGTAGATATTTCCATGTTCATACAGATAGCAGTGTAGATATTTCCATGTTTAAACAGATAGTTGTGAAGATTTATACATGTTTACACAGATAGCGGTGTAGATATTTCCATGCTCATACAGATAGCGTTGTAGATATTTCCGTGTTCATCCAGATGGCTGTGTAGATATATCCATGTTCATACAGATGGCGGTGAAGATATTTAAATGTTAATACAGATAGCGGTGTAGATATTTCCATGTTCATACAGACAGCGGTGCAGATATCTCCATGTTCATCCAGATGGCTGTGTAGATATATCTATGTTCATACAGATGGTGGTGAAGATATTTCCATGTTCATACAGATATCGGTGTAGTTATTTCCATGTTCATACAGATAGCAGTGTAGGTATTTCCATGTTAATACAGATAGCGTTGCTGATATTTCCATGTTTATACAGGTAGCGGTGTAGATATTTCCATGTTTATTCAAATAGCGGTGTAGATATTTCCATGTTTATACAGATTGCGGTGTAGATATTCCCATGTTTATACAGATAGTGGTGTAGATATTTCCATGTTTATAGAGATAGCGGTGTAGTTATTTCCATGTGTAAAGAGATAGCTTTGTAAATATTTCCGTGTATATGCAGATAGCTGTGTAGATATTTCCATTTTCATGCAGATAGTGGTGTAGATATTTCCATGTTCATACAGATAGCGGTGTAGATATTTCCATGTTCATACAGATAGCGGTGTAGATATTTCCATGTTCATCCAGAAGGCTGTGTAGATATTTCCATGTTCATACAGATAGCGGTGCTGATATTTCCATGTTAATACAGGTATCGGTGTAGATATTTCCATGTTCATACAGATAGCGGTGTAGATATTTCCACGTTCATACAGATAGCGGTGTAGATATTTCCATGTTCATACAGATAGCGGTGTAGCTATTTCCATGTTCACAGAGATAGCGGTGTAGATATTTCCGTGTTCATCCAGATGGGTGTGTAGATAAATCCATGTTCATACAGATGGCGGTGAAGATATTTCCATGTTCATACAGATAGCGGTGTATATATTTCCATGTTTATGCAGATATCGGTGTAGATATTTCCATGTTTATACAGATAGCAGAGTAGATATCTCCATCTTAATACAGATGACGGTGTAGATATTTATATGATCATACAGATGGCGGTGCAGATATTTCCATGTTCATACAGATGGCGGTGTAGATATTTCCATGTTTATAGAGATAGCTGTGTAGTTATTTCCACGTCTAAGGAGATAGCTGTATAGATATTTCCATGTATTTGCAGATAGCTTTGTATATATTTCCATTTTCATGCAGATAGCGGTGTAGATATTTCCATGTTCAAACAGATAGCGGTGTAGATATTTCCATGTTCATACAGATAGCTGTGTAGATATTTCCATGTTTAAACAGATAGTGGTGAAGATGTATACATGTTTACACAGATAGCGGTGTAGATATTTCCATGCTCATACAGATAGCGGTGTAGATATTTCCGTCTTCATCCAGATGGCTGTGTAAATATATCCATGTTCATACAGATGGCGGTGAAGATATTTCCATGTTCATACAGATAGCGGTGTAGATATTTCCATGTTTATACAGACAGCGGTGTAGATATATCCATGTTCATACAGATAGTGGTGTAGATATTTCCATGTTCATACAGATAGCGGTGTAGCTTTTTCCATGTTCATACAGATAGCAGTGTAGGTATTTCCATGTTAATAGAGATAGCGGTGTAGATATTTCCATGGTCATACAGATTACGGTGCTGATATTTCCATGTTTATACAGGTTGCGGTGTAGATAATTCCATGTTGATACAGATAGCGGTGTAGATATTTGCATGTTTATACAGATAGCGGTGTAGATTTTTCCATGTTTATACAGATAGTGGTGTATATATTTCCATGTTTACAGAGATAGCGGTGTAGTTATTTCCATGTGTAAAGAGAGAGCTTTGTAGATATTTCCATGTATATGCAGATAGCTGTGTAGATATTTCCATTTTCATGCAGATAGCGGTGTAGATATTTCCATGTTCATACAGATAGCGGTGTAGATATTTCCATGTTCATACAGATAGCGGTGCTGATATTTCCATGTTTATACAGGTAGCGGTGTAGATATTTCCATGTTTATACAGATAGCAGTGTAGATATTTCCATGTTTATACAGATAGCGGTGTAGATATCTCCATCTTAATACAGATGGCGGTGTAGATATTTATATGTTCATACAGATGGCGGTGCAGATATTTCCATGTTCATACGGATGGCGGTGTAGATATTTCCATGTTAATAGAGATAGCGGTGTCGTTATTTCCATGTGTAAAGAAATAGCTTTGTAGTTATTTCCATGTATATGGAGATAGCTATTTAGATATTTCCATTTTCATGCAGATACCGGAGTAGATATTTCCATGTTCAAACAGATAGCGGTGTAGATATTTCCATGTTCATACAGATAGCGGTGTAGATATTTCCATGTTTATACAGATAGCGGTGAAGATGTATGCATGTTTACACAGATAGTGGTGTAGATATTTCCATGTTCATACAGATAGCGTTGTAGATATTTCCATGTTCATCCAGATGGCTGTGTTGATATATCCATGTTCATACAGATGGCGGTGAAGGTATTTCCATGTTCATACAGAGAGCGGTGTAGATATTTCCATGTACATACAGATAGCAGTGTAGATATTTCCATGTTTGTACAGATAGCGGTGTAGATATCTCCATCTTAATACAGATGGCGGTGTAGATATTTATATGTTCATACAGATGGCGGTGCAGATATTTCCATGTTCATACAGATGGCGGTGAAGATATTTCCATGTTCATACAGATGGCGGTGTAGAAACTTCCATGTTCATACTGATAGCGGTGCTATTTCCATGTTTATATAGGTAGCGGTGTAGATATTTCCATGTTTATACAGATAGCGATGTAGATATTTCCATGTTTATACACATAGCGGTGTAGATATTTCCATGTTTATACAGATAGCGGTGTAGATATTTCCATGTTTATGCAGATAGTTGTGTAGATATCTCCATCTTAATACAGATGGCGGTGTAGATATTTAAATGTTCATTCAGATGGCTTTGTAGACATATCCATGTTCATACAGATGGCGGTGAAGATATTTCCATGTTCATACAGATAGCGGTGTAGAAATTTCCATGTTCATACAGATAGCGGTGTAGATATTTCCATGTTCATACAGATGGCTGTGTAGATATATCCATGTTCCTACAGATGGCGGTGAAGATATTTCCATGTTCATACAGATGGCGGTGTAGATATTTCCATGTTCATACAGATACCGGGGCTGATATTTCCATGTTTATACATGTAGCGGTGTAGATATTTCCATGTTTATACACATAGCGGTGTAGATATTTCCATGTTTATACAGATAGCGGTGTAGATATTTCCATGTTTATAGACATAGAGGTGTAGATATATCCATGTTCATACAGATAGCGGTGTATGTATTTCCATGTTCATACAGATAGCGGTGTAGATATTTCCATTTTCATGCAGATAGCGGTGTATATAATTCCCTGTTCAAACAGTTAGCGGTGTAGATATTTCCATGTTCATAAAGATAGCGGTGTATATATTTCCATGTTTATACAGATAGCGGTGAAGTTGTGTGCATGTTTACACAGATAGCGGTGTAGATATTTCCACATTCATCCAGATGGCTGTGTAGATATATCCATGTTCATACAGATGGCGGTGAAGATATTTCCATTTTCATACAGATAGCGGTGTAGATATTTCCATGTTTATACAGGTAGCGGTGTAGATATTTCCATGTTTATACAGATAGCAGTGTAGATATTTCCATGTTTATACACATAGCGGTGTAGATATTTCCATGTCTATACAGATAGCGGTGTAGATATTTCCATGTTTATGCAGATAGTGGTGTAGATATCTCCATCTTAATACAGATGGCGGTGTAGATATTTAAATGTTCATACAGATGGCGCTGCAGATATTTCCATGTTCATACAGATGGCAGTGTAGATATTTCCATGTTCATACAGATAGCGGTGTAGTTATTTCCATGTGTAAAGAGATATCTGTGTAGATATTTCCATGTATAAGCAGATAGCTGTGTAGATATTTCCGTTTTCATGCAGATAGCGGTGTATATATTTCCCTGTTCAAACAGTTAGCGGTGTAGATATTTCCATGTTCATAAAGATAGCGGTGTAGATATTTCCATGTTTATACAGATAGCGGTGAAGATGTATGCATGTTTACACAGATAGCGGTGTAGATATTTCCATGTTCATCCAGATGGCTGTGTAGATATATCCATGTTCATACAGATAGAGGTGTAGATATTTCCATGTTCATACAGATAGCGGTGCAGATATTTCCATGTTCATCCAGATGGCTGTGTAGATATATCCATGTTCATACAGATGGCGGTGAAGATATTTCCATGTTAATACAGATAGCGGTGTAGATATTTCCATGTTCAAACAGATAGCGGTGTAGATATTTCCAAGTTTATACAGATAGCGGTGTAGATATCTCCATCTTAATACAGATGGCGGTGTAGATATTTATATGTTCATTCGATGGCGGTGCAGATATTTCCATGTTCATACAGATGGCAGTGTAGATATTTCCATTTCCATACACATAGCGGTGTAGTTATTTCCATGTGTAAAGAGATAGCTGTGTAGATATTCCCTTGTATATGCAGATAGCTGTGTAGATATTTCCATTTTCAAGCAGATAGCGGTGTATATACTTCCCTGTTCAAACAGATAGCGGTGTAGATATTTCCATGTTCATACAGACAGTGGTGTAGATATTTCCATGTTCATACAGATAGCGGTGTAGCTATTTCCATGTTCATACATATAGCGGTGTGGATATTTCCATGTTCATAGAGATAGCGGTGTAGATATTTCCATGTTTATACAGGTAGAGGTGTAGATATTTCCATGTTTATACAGATAGCGGTGAAGATGTATGCATGTTTACACAGATAGCAGTTTAGATATTTTCATGTTCATCCAGATGGCTGTGTAGATATTTCCATGTTCATACATATAGCGGTGTAGATATTTCCATGTTCATCCAGATGGCTGTGTGGATATATCCATGTTCATACTGATGGCGGTGAAGATATTTCATGTTCATACAGATAGCGGTGTAGATATTTCCATGTTCATACAGATAGCGGTGTAGATATTTCCATGTTCATACAGATAGCAGTGTAGCTATTTCCATGTTCATACAGATAGCGGTGTAGATATTTCCATGTTCATCCAGTTGGCTGTGTGGATATATCCATGTTCATACAGATGGCGGTGAAGATATTTCCATGTTCATACAGATAGCGGTGTAGATATTTCCATGTTCATACAGATAGCGGTGTAGCTATTTCTATGTTCATACAGATAGCGGTGTAGATATTTCCATGTTTATACAGATAGCAGTGAAGATGTATGCATGTTTTCACAGATAGCGGTGTAGGTATTTCCATGTTCATACAGACAGCGGTGTAGATATTTCCATGTTCATCCAGACGGCTGTGTAGACATATCCATGTTCATACAGATGGCGGTGAAGATATTTCCATGTTCATACAGATGGCTGTGTAGATATATCCATGTTCATACAGATGGCTGTGACGATATTTCCATGTTCATACAGATGGCGGTGTAGATATTTCCATGTTCATACAGATAGCGGTGCTGATATTTCCGTGTTTATTCAGGTATCGGTGTACATATTTCCATGTTTATACAGATAGCGGTGTAAATATTTCCATGTTTATACAGATAGCGGTGTAGATATTTCCATGTTTATACATATAGCGGTGTAGATATCTCCATCTTAATACAGATGGCGGTGTAGATATTTATATGTTCATACAGATGGCGGTGCAGATATTTCCATGTTCATACAGATGGCGGTGAAGATATTTCCATGTTCATACAGATGGCGGTGTAGAAACTTCCATGTTCATACTGATAGCGGTGCTATTTCCATGTTTATACAGGTAGCGGTGTAGATATTTCCATGTTTATACAGATAGCGATGTAGATATTTCCATGTTTATACTCATAGCGGTGTAGATATTTCTATGTTTATACAGATAGCGGTGTAGATATTTCCATGTTTATGCAGATATTTGTGTATATATCTCCATCTTAATACAGATGGTGGTGTAGATATTTAAATGTTCATTCAGATGGCTTTGTAGACATATCCATGTTCATACAGATGGCGGTGAAGATATTTCCATGTTCATCCTGATGGCTGTGTAGATATTTCCATGTTCATACAGATAGCGGTGTAAATATTTCCATGTTCATACAGAGAGCGGTGTAGATATTTCCATATTCATCCAGATGGCTGTGTAGATATATCCATGTTCGTACAGATGGCGGTGAAGATATTTCCATGTTCATACAGATGGCGTTGTAGATATTTCCATGTTCATACAGATAGCCGTGTATATATTGCCATGTTCATACCGATATCGGTGCTGATACTTCCATGTTTATACAGGTAGCGGTGTACATATTTCCGTGTTTATACAGGTAACGGTGTAGATATTTCCATGTTCATACAGATAGAGGTGTAGATATTTCCATGTTTATACAGATAGCGGTGTAGATATCTCCTTCATAATACAGATGGCGGTGTAGATATTTATATGTTCATACAGATGGCGGTGCAGATATTTCCATGTTCATACAGATGGTGGTGTAGATATTTCCATGTTTATAGAGATAGCGGTGTAGTTATTTCCATGTGCAAAGAGATAGCTGTGTAGATATTTCCATGTATATGCAGATAGCTGTGTAGATATTTCCATTTTCATGCAGATAGCGGTGTAGTTATTTCCATGTTCAAACAGATAGCGGTATAGATATTTCCATGTTCATACAGATAGCGGTGTGGATATTTCCATGTTTATACAGATAGAGGTGAAGATGTATGCATGTTTACACAGATAGCGGTGTAGATAGTTCCATGTTCATACAGATAGCGGTGTAGATATTTCCATGTTCATCCAGACGGCTGTGTAGACATATCCATGTTCATACAGATGGCGGTGAAGATATTTCCATGTTCATACAGATGGCTGTGTAGATATATCCATGTTCATACAGATGACGGTGAAGATTTTTCCATGTTCATACAGATGGCGGTGTAGATATTTCCATGTTCATACAGATAGCGGTGCTGATATTTCCATGTTTATACAGGTAGCAGTGTAGATATTTCCATGTTTATGCAGATAGCGGTGTAGATATTTCCATGTTTATACACATAGCGGTGTAGATATTTCCATGTTTATACAGATAGCGGTGTAGATAACTCTATCTTAATACAGATGGTGGTGAAGATATTTGTATGTTCACACAGATTGTGGTGCAGATATTTCCATGTTCATAGAGATGGCGGTGAAGATATTTCCATGTTCATACAGATAGAGGTGTAGATACTTCCATGTTCATACTGATAGCAGTGCTGATATTTTCATGTTTATACAGGTTGCGGTGTAGATATTTCCATGTTCATACAGATAGCGGTGTAGATATTACCATGTTTATACACATAGCGGTGTAGATATTTCCATGTTCATACAGAGAGCAGTGTAGCTATTTCCATGTTCCTACAGATAGCGGTGTAGATATTTCCATGTTCATACAGATGGCTGTGTAGATATATCCATGTTCATACAAATGGCGGTGAAGATATTTACATATTCATACAGATAGCGGTGTAGATATATCCATGTTCATGCAGATAGCGGTGTAGATATTTCCATGTTCATACAGATAGTGGTGTATGTATTTCCATGTTCATACAGATAGTGGTGTAGATATTACCATGTTTATACACATAGCGGTGTAGATATTTCCATGTTCATACAGATAGCGGTGTAGATATTTCCATGTTCATACAGATAGCGGCGTATGTATTTCCATGTTCATACAGATAGCGGTGTAGATATTTCCATGTTCATCCTGATGGCTGTGTACATATTTCCATGTTCATACAGATAGCGGTGTAGATATTTCCATGTTCATACAGATAGCGGTGTAGATACTTCCATGTTCATCCAGATGGCTGTGTACATATATCCATGTTCATACAGATGGCGGTGAAGATATTTCCATGTTCATACAGATGGCGTTGTAGATATTTCCATGTTCATACAGATAGCCGTGTAGATATTGCCATTCTCATACCGACAGCGGTGCTGATACTTCCATGTTTATACAGGTAGCGTTGTACATATTTCTGTGTTTATACAGGTAGCGGTGTAGATATTTCCATGTTCATCTAGATAGCGGTGTAGATATTTCCATGTTTATACAGATAGCGGTGTAGATATCTCCTTCTTAATACAGACGGCGGTGTAGATATTTATATGTTCATACAGATGGCGGTGCAGATATTTCCATGTTCATACAGATGGAGGTGTAGATATTTCCATGTTTATAGAGATAGCGGTGTTGTTATTTCCATGTGCAAAGAGATAGCTGTGTAGATATTTCCATGTATATGCAGAAAGCTGTGTAGATATGTCCATTTTCATGCAGATAGCGGTGTAGATATTTCCATGTTCAAACAGATAGCGGTGTAGATATTTCCATGTTCATACAGATAGTGGTGTAGATATTTCCATGTTCATACAGATAGCGGTGTAGCTATTTCCATGTTCATACAGATAGCGGTGTGGATATTTCCATGTTCATAGAGATAGCGGTGTAGATATTTCCATGTTTATACAGGTAGCGGTGTAGATATTTCCATGTTTATACAGATAGCGGTGAAGGTGTATGCATGTTTACACAGATAGCGGTGTAGATATTTTCATGTTCATCCAGATGGCTGTGTAGATATTTCCATGTTCATACAGATAGCGGTGTAGATATTTCCATGTTTATACAGATAGCGGTGTAGATATTTCCATATTCATACAGTTAGCAGTGTAGCTATTTCCATGTTCCTACAGATAGCGGTGTAGATATTTCCATGTTCATCCAGATGGCTGTGTAGATATATCCATGTTCATACAGATGGCGGTGAAGATATTTCCATTTTCATACAGATAGCGGTGTAGATATTTCCATGTTCATACAGATAGCGGTGTATGTATTTCCATGTTCATACAGATAGCGGTGTACATATTTCCATGTTCATCCTGATGGCTGTGTACATATTTCCATGTTCATACAGATAGCGGTGTAGATATTTCCATGTTCATACAGATAGCGGTGTAGATATTTCCATGTTCATCCAGATGGCTGTGTACATATATCCATGTTCATACAGATGGCGGTGAAGATATTTCCATGTTCATACAGATGGCGTTGTAGATATTTCCATGTTCATACAGATAACCGTGTAGATATTGCCATGTTCATACCGATAGCGGTGCTGATACTTCCATGTTTATACAGGTAGCGGTGTACATATTTCTGTGTTTATACAGGTAGCAGTGTAGATATTTTTATGTTCATACAGATAGCGGTGTAGATATTTCCATGTTCATACAGATAGCGGTGTAGATATTTCCATGTTTATACAGATAGCGGTGTAGATATCTCCTTCTTAATACAGACGGCGGTGTAGATATTTATATGTTCATACAGATGGCCGTGCAGATACTTCCATGTTCATACAGATGGTGGTGTAGATATTTCCATGTTTATAGAGATAGCGGTGTAGTTATTTCCATGTGCAAAGAGATAGCTGTGTAGATATTTCCATGTATATGCAGATAGCTGAGTAGATATTTCCATTTTCATGCAGATAGCGGTGTAGATATTTCCATGTTCATCCAGACGGCTGTGTAGACATATCCATGTTCATACAGATGGCGGTGAAGATATTTCCATGTTCATACAGATGGCTGTGTAGATATATCCATGTTCATACAGATGACGGTGAAGATTTTTCCATGTTCATACAGATGGCGGTGTAGATATTTCCATGTTCATACAGATAGCGGTGCTGATATTTCCATGTTTATACAGGTAGCAGTGTAGATATTTCCATGTTTATGCAGATAGCGGTGTAGATATTTCCATGTTTATACACATAGCGGTGTAGATATTTCCATGTTTATACAGATAGCGGTGTAGATAACTCTATCTTAATACAGATGGTGGTGAAGATATTTGTATGTTCACACAGATTGTGGTGCAGATATTTCCATGTTCATACAGATGGCGGTGAAGATATTTCCATGTTCATACAGATAGAGGTGTAGATACTTCCATGTTCATACTGATAGCAGTGCTGATATTTTCATGTTTATACAGGTTGCGGTGTAGATATTTCCATGTTCATACAGATAGCGGTGTAGATATTACCATGTTTATACACATAGCGGTGTAGATATTTCCATGTTCATACAGAGAGCAGTGTAGCTATTTCCATGTTCCTACAGATAGCGGTGTAGATATTTCCATGTTCATACAGATGGCTGTGTAGATATATCCATGTTCATACAAATGGCGGTGAAGATATTTACATATTCATACAGATAGCGGTGTAGATATATCCATGTTCATGCAGATAGCGGTGTAGATATTTCCATGTTCATACAGATAGTGGTGTATGTATTTCCATGTTCATACAGATAGTGGTGTAGATATTACCATGTTTATACACATAGCGGTGTAGATATTTCCATGTTCATACAGATAGCGGTGTAGATATTTCCATGTTCATACAGATAGCGGCGTATGTATTTCCATGTTCATACAGATAGCGGTGTAGATATTTCCATGTTCATCCTGATGGCTGTGTACATATTTCCATGTTCATACAGATAGCGGTGTAGATATTTCCATGTTCATACAGATAGCGGTGTAGATACTTCCATGTTCATCCAGATGGCTGTGTACATATATCCATGTTCATACAGATGGCGGTGAAGATATTTCCATGTTCATACAGATGGCGTTGTAGATATTTCCATGTTCATACAGATAGCCGTGTAGATATTGCCATGTTCATACCGACAGCGGTGCTGATACTTCCATGTTTATACAGGTAGCGTTGTACATATTTCTGTGTTTATACAGGTAGCGGTGTAGATATTTCCATGTTCATCTAGATAGCGGTGTAGATATTTCCATGTTTATACAGATAGCGGTGTAGATATCTCCTTCTTAATACAGACGGCGGTGTAGATATTTATATGTTCATACAGATGGCGGTGCAGATATTTCCATGTTCATACAGATGGAGGTGTAGATATTTCCATGTTTATAGAGATAGCGGTGTTGTTATTTCCATGTGCAAAGAGATAGCTGTGTAGATATTTCCATGTATATGCAGAAAGCTGTGTAGATATGTCCATTTTCATGCATATAGCGGTGTAGATATTTCCATGTTCAAACAGATAGCGGTGTAGATATTTCCATGTTCATACAGATAGCGGTGTGGATATTTCCATGTTTATACACATAGCGGTGAAGATGTATGCATGTTTACGCAGATAGCGGTGTAGATAGTTCCATGTTCATACAGATAGCGGTGTAGATATTTCCATGTTCATCCAGACGGCTGTGTAGACATATCCATGTTCATACAGATGGCGGTGAAGATATTTCCATGTTCATACAGATGGCTGTGTAGATATATCCATGTTCATACAGATGGCGGTGAAGATATTTCCATGTTCATCCAGATGGCTGTGTAGATATATCCATGTTCATACAGATGGCGGTGAAGATATTTCCATGTTAATACAGATAGCGGTGTAGATATTTCCATGTTCAAACAGATAGCGGTGTAGATATTTCCAAGTTTATACAGATAGCGGTGTAGATATCTCCATCTTAATACAGATGGCGGTGTAGATATTTATATGTTCATTCGATGGCGGTGCAGATATTTCCATGTTCATACAGATGGCAGTGTAGATATTTCCATTTCCATACACATAGCGGTGTAGTTATTTCCATGTGTAAAGAGATAGCTGTGTAGATATTCCCTTGTATATGCAGATAGCTGTGTAGATATTTCCATTTTCAAGCAGATAGCGGTGTATATACTTCCCTGTTCAAACAGATAGCGGTGTAGATATTTCCATGTTCATACAGACAGTGGTGTAGATATTTCCATGTTCATACAGATAGCGGTGTAGCTATTTCCATGTTCATACATATAGCGGTGTGGATATTTCCATGTTCATAGAGATAGCGGTGTAGATATTTCCATGTTTATACAGGTAGCGGTGTAGATATTTCCATGTTTATACAGATAGCGGTGAAGATGTATGCATGTTTACACAGATAGCAGTTTAGATATTTTCATGTTCATCCAGATGGCTGTGTAGATATTTCCATGTTCATACAGATAGCGGTGTAGATATTTCCATGTTCATCCAGATGGCTGTGTAGATATATCCATGTTCATACTGATGGCGGTGAAGATATTTCATGTTCATACAGATAGCGGTGTAGATATTTCCATGTTTATACAGATAGCGGTGTAGATATTTCCATGTTCATACAGATAGCAGTGTAGCTATTTCCATGTTCATACAGATAGCGGTGTAGATATTTCCATGTTCATCCAGTTGGCTGTGTGGATATATCCATGTTCATACAGATGGCGGTGAAGATATTTCCATGTTCATACAGATAGCGGTGTAGATATTTCCATGTTCATACAGATAGCGGTGTAGCTATTTCTATGTTCATACAGATAGCGGTGTAGATATTTCCATGTTTATACAGATAGCGGTGAAGATGTATGCATGTTTTCACAGATAGCGGTGTAGGTATTTCCATGTTCATACAGATAGCGGTGTAGATATTTCCATGTTCATCCAGACGGCTGTGTAGACATATCCATGTTCATACAGATGGCGGTGAAGATATTTCCATGTTCATACAGATGGCTGTGTAGATATATCCATGTTCATACAGATGGCTGTGACGATATTTCCATGTTCATACAGATGGCGGTGTAGATATTTCCATGTTCATACAGATAGCGGTGCTGATATTTCCGTGTTTATTCAGGTATCGGTGTACATATTTCCATGTTTATACAGATAGCGGTGTAAATATTTCCATGTTTATACAGATAGCGGTGTAGATATTTCCATGTTTATACATATAGCGGTGTAGATATCTCCATCTTAATACAGATGGCGGTGTAGATATTTATATGTTCATACAGATGGCGGTGCAGATATTTCCATGTTCATACAGATGGCGGTGAAGATATTTCCATGTTCATACAGATGGAGGTGTAGAAACTTCCATGTTCATACTGATAGCGGTGCTATTTCCATGTTTATACAGGTAGCGGTGTAGATATTTCCATGTTTATACAGATAGCGATGTAGATATTTCCATGTTTATACTCATAGCGGTGTAGATATTTCTATGTTTATACAGATAGCGGTGTAGATATTTCCATGTTTATGCAGATAGTTGTGTATATATCTCCATCTTAATACAGATGGTGGTGTAGATATTTAAATGTTCATTCAGATGGCTTTGTAGACATATCCATGTTCATACAGATGGCGGTGAAGATATTTCCATGTTCATCCTGATGGCTGTGTAGATATTTCCATGTTCATACAGATAGCGGTGTAAATATTTCCATGTTCATACAGAGAGCGGTGTAGATATTTCCATATTCATCCAGATGGCTGTGTAGATATATCCATGTTCGTACAGATGGCGGTGAAGATATTTCCATGTTCATACAGATGGCGTTGTAGATATTTCCATGTTCATACAGATAGCCGTGTATATATTGCCATGTTCATACCGATATCGGTGCTGATACTTCCATGTTTATACAGGTAGCGGTGTACATATTTCCGTGTTTATACAGGTAACGGTGTAGATATTTCCATGTTCATACAGATAGAGGTGTAGATATTTCCATGTTTATACAGATAGCGGTGTAGATATCTCCTTCATAATACAGATGGCGGTGTAGATATTTATATGTTCATACAGATGGCGGTGCAGATATTTCCATGTTCATACAGATGGTGGTGTAGATATTTCCATGTTTATAGAGATAGCGGTGTAGTTATTTCCATGTGCAAAGAGATAGCTGTGTAGATATTTCCATGTATATGCAGATAGCTGTGTAGATATTTCCATTTTCATGCAGATAGCGGTGTAGTTATTTCCATGTTCAAACAGATAGCGGTATAGATATTTCCATGTTCATACAGATAGCGGTGTGGATATTTCCATGTTTATACAGATAGCGGTGAAGATGTATGCATGTTTACACAGATAGCGGTGTAGATAGTTCCATGTTCATACAGATAGCGGTGTAGATATTTCCATGTTCATCAAGACGGCTATGTAGACATATCCATGTTCATACAGATGGCGGTGAAGATATTTCCATGTTCATACAGATGGCTGTGTAGATATATCCATGTTCATACAGATGACGGTGAAGATTTTTCCATGTTCATATAGATGGCGGTGTAGATATTTCCATGTTCATACAGATAGCGGTGCTGATATTTCCATGTTTATACAGGTAGCAGTGTAGATATTTCCATGTTTATGCAGATAGCGGTGTAGATATTTCCATGTTTATACACATAGCGGTGTAGATATTTCCATGTTTATACAGATAGCGGTGTAGATAACTCTATCTTAATACAGATGGTGGTGAAGATATTTATATGTTCACACAGATGGTGGTGCAGATATTTCCATGTTCATACAGATGGCGGTGAAGATATTTCCATGTTCATACAGATAGAGGTGTAGATACTTCCATGTTCATACTGATAGCAGTGCTGATATTTTCATGTTTATACAGGTTGCGGTGTAGATATTTCCATGTTCATACAGATAGCGGTGTAGATATTACCATGTTTATACACATAGCGGTGTAGATATTTCCATGTTCATACAGAGAGCAGTGTAGCTATTTCCATGTTCCTACAGATAGCGGTGTAGATATTTCCATGTTCATACAGATGGCTGTGTAGATATATCCATGTTCATACAAATGGCGGTGAAGATATTTACATATTCATACAGATAGCGGTGTAGATATATCCATGTTCATGCAGATAGCGGTGTAGATATTTCCATGTTCATACAGATAGTGGTGTATGTATTTCCATGTTCATACAGATAGTGGTGTAGATATTACCATGTTTATACACATAGCGGTGTAGATATTTCCATGTTCATACAGATAGCGATGTAGATATTTCCATGTTCATACAGATAGCGGCGTATGTATTTCCATGTTCATACAGATAGCGGTGTAGATATTTCCATGTTCATCCTGATGGCTGTGTACATATTTCCATGTTCATACAGATAGCGGTGTAGATATTTCCATGTTCATACAGATAGCGGTGTAGATACTTCCATGTTCATCCAGATGGCTGTGTACATATATCCATGTTCATACAGATGGCGGTGAAGATATTTCCATGTTCATACAGATGGCGTTGTAGATATTTCCATGTTCATACAGATAGCCGTGTAGATATTGCCATGTTCATACCGACAGCGGTGCTGATACTTCCATGTTTATACAGGTAGCGTTGTACATATTTCTGTGTTTATACAGGTAGCGGTGTAGATATTTCCAGGTTCATCTAGATAGCGGTGTAGATATTTCCATGTTTATACAGATAGCGGTGTAGATATCTCCTTCTTAATACAGACGGCGGTGTAGATATTTATATGTTCATACAGATGGCGGTGCAGATATTTCCATGTTCATACAGATGGAGGTGTAGATATTTCCATGTTTATAGAGATAGCGGTGTTGTTATTTCCATGTGCAAAGAGATAGCTGTGTAGATATTTCCATGTATATGCAGAAAGCTGTGTAGATATGTCCATTTTCATGCATATAGCGGTGTAGATATTTCCATGTTCAAACAGATAGCGGTGTAGATATTTCCATGTTCATACAGATAGCGGTGTGGATATTTCCATGTTTATACACATAGCGGTGAAGATGTATGCATGTTTACGCAGATAGCGGTGTAGATAGTTCCATGTTCATACAGATAGCGGTGTAGATATTTCCATGTTCATCCAGACGGCTGTGTAGACATATCCATGTTCATACAGATGGCGGTGAAGATATTTCCATGTTCATACAGATGGCTGTGTAGATATATCCATGTTCATACAGATGGCGGTGAAGATATTTCCATGTTCATCCAGATGGCTGTGTAGATATATCCATGTTCATACAGATGGCGGTGAAGATATTTCCATGTTAATACAGATAGCGGTGTAGATATTTCCATGTTCAAACAGATAGCGGTGTAGATATTTCCAAGTTTATACAGATAGCGGTGTAGATATCTCCATCTTAATACAGATGGCGGTGTAGATATTTATATGTTCATTCGATGGCGGTGCAGATATTTCCATGTTCATACAGATGGCAGTGTAGATATTTCCATTTCCATACACATAGCGGTGTAGTTATTTCCATGTGTAAAGAGATAGCTGTGTAGATATTCCCTTGTATATGCAGATAGCTGTGTAGATATTTCCATTTTCAAGCAGATAGCGGTGTATATACTTCCCTGTTCAAACAGATAGCGGTGTAGATATTTCCATGTTCATACAGACAGTGGTGTAGATATTTCCATGTTCATACAGATAGCGGTGTAGCTATTTCCATGTTCATACATATAGCGGTGTGGATATTTCCATGTTCATAGAGATAGCGGTGTAGATATTTCCATGTTTATACAGGTAGCGGTGTAGATATTTCCATGTTTATACAGATAGCGGTGAAGATGTATGCATGTTTACACAGATAGCAGTTTAGATATTTTCATGTTCATCCAGATGGCTGTGTAGATATTTCCATGTTCATACAGATAGCGGTGTAGATATTTCCATGTTCATCCAGATGGCTGTGTAGATATATCCATGTTCATACAGATGGCGGTGTAGATATTTATATGTTCATACAGATGGCGGTGCAGATATTTCCATGTTCATACGTATGGCGGTGAAGATATTTCCATGTTCATGCAAATTGCGGTGTAGATATTTCCATGTTCATACAGATAGCGTGGCTGATATTTCCATGTTTATACATGTAGCGGTGTAGATAATTCCATGTTTATACAGAGAGCGGTGTAGATATTTCCATGTTTATACACATAGCGGTGTAGATATTTCCATGTTCATAGAGATAGCGGTGTATGTATTTCCATTTTCATACAGATAGCGGTGCAGATATTTCCATTTTCATGCAGATAGCGGTGTATATATTTCCCTGTTCAAACAGTTAGCGGTGTAGATATTTCCATGTTCATAAAGATAGCGGTGTAGATATTTCCATGTTTATACAGATAGCTTTGAAGTTGTATGCATGTTTACACAGATAGCGGTGTAGATATTTCCACGTTCATCGAGATGGCTGTGTAGATATATCCATGTTCATACAGATGGCGGTGAAGATATTTCCAAGTTCATACAGATAGCGGTGTAGATATTTCCATGTTCATACAGATAGCGGTGTAGATATTTCCATGTTCATACAGATAGCGGTGTAGATATTTCCATGTTCATACAGATAGCGGTGTATGTATTTTCATGTTCATACAGATAGCGGTGTAGATATGTCCATGTTCATCCAGATGGCTGTGTAGATATTTCCATGTTCATACAGATAGCGGTGTAGATATTTCCATGTTCATCCAGATGGCTGTGTAGATATATCCATGTTCATACAGATGGCGGTGAAGACATTTCCATGTTCATACAGATAGCGGTGTAGATATTTCCATGTTCATACAGATAGCCGTGTAGATATTGCCATGTTCATACCGATAGCGGTGCTGATACTTCCATGTTGATACAGGTAGTGGTGTAGATATTTCCATGTTTATACACATAGCGGTGTAGATATTTCCATGTTTATACAGATAGCGGTGTAGATATCTTCATCTTAATACTGATGGCGGTGTAGATATTTATATGTTCATACAGATGGCGGTGCAGATATTTCCATGTTCTTACGGATGGCGGTGAAGATATTTCCATGTTGATACAGATGGCGGTGTAGAAACTTCCATGTTCATACTGATAGCAGTGCTGATATTTCCATGTTTATACAGGTAGCGTTGTAGATATTTCCATGTTTATACAGATAGCAGTGTAGATATTTCCATGTTTTTACTCATAGCGGTGTAGATATTTCCATGTTTATACAGATAGCAGTGTAGATATTTCCATGTTTATACAGATAGCGGTGTAGATATTTCCATGTTCATACAGATAGCAGTGTAGATATTTCCATGTTAGTACAGATAGCGGTGTAGATATTTCCATGTTCATCCAGATGGCTGTGTAGATATATCCATGTTCATACAGATGGCGGTGAAGATATTTCCATATTCATACAGATAGCAGTGTAGATATATCCATGTTCATACAGATGGTGGTGTAGATATTTCCATGTTTATACAGATAGCGTTGCAGATATTTCCATGTTCATGCAGATAGCGGTGTAGATATTTCCATGTTCATACAGATAGTGGTGTATGTATTTCCATGTTCATACAGATAGTGGTGTAGATATTACCATGTTTATACACATAGCGGTGTAGATATTTCCATGTTTATACAGATGGCGGTGTAGATATCTCCATCTTAATACAGATGGCGGTGTAGATATTTATATGTTCATTCAGATGGCGGTGCAGATATTTCCATGTTCATACAGATGGCGGTGTAGATATTTCCATGTTCATACAGATAGCGGTGTAGTTATTTCCATGTGTAAAGAGATAGCTGTGTAGATATTCCCATGTATATGCAGATAGCTGTGTAGATATTTCCATTTTCAAGCAGATAGCGGTGTATATACTTCCATGTTCATACAGATAGCGGTGTAGATATTTCCATGTTTATACAGATAGCGGTGTAGATATTTCCATGTTCATACAGTTAGCAGAGTAGCTATTTCCATGTTCCTACAGATAGCGGTGTAGATATTTCCATGTTCATCCAGATGGCTGTGTAGATATATCCATGTTCATACAGATGGCGGTGAAGATATTTCCATTTTCATACAGATAGCGGTGTAGATATTTCCATGTTCATACAGATAGCGGTGTATGTATTTCCATGTTCATACAGATAGCGGTGTAGATATTTCCATGTTCATCCTGATGGCTGTGTACATATTTCCATGTTCATACAGATAGCGGTGTAGATATTTCCATGTTCATACAGATAGCGGTGTAGATATTTCCATGTTCATCCAGATGGCTGTGTACATATATCCATGTTCATACAGATGGCGGTGAAGATATTTCCATGTTCATACAGATGGCGTTGTAGATATTTCCATGTTCATACAGATAGCCGTGTAGATATTGCCATGTTCATACCGATAGCGGTGCTGATACTTCCATGTTTATACAGGTAGCGGTGTACATATTTCTGTGTTTATACAGGTAGCGGTGTAGATATTTTCATGTTCATACAGATAGCGGTGTAGATATTTCCATGTTTATACAGATAGCGGTGTAGATATCTCCTTCTTAATACAGACGGCGGTGTAGATATTTATATGTTCATACAGATGGCGGTGCAGATACTTCCATGTTCATACAGATGGTGGTGTAGATATTTCCATGTTTATAGAGATAGCGGTGTAGTTATTTCCATGTGCAAAGAGATAGCTGTGTAGATATTTCCATGTATATGCACATAGCTGAGTAGATATTTCCATTTTCATGCAGATAGCGGTGTAGATATTTCCATGTTCATCCTGACGGCTGTGTAGATATATCCATGTTCATGCAGATGGCGGTGAAGATATTTCCATGTTCATACAGATAGCGGTGTAGATATTTCCATGTTCATACAGATAGCGGTGCTGATATTTCCATGTTTATACAGGTAGCAATGTAGATATTTCCATGTTTATACAGATAGCGGTGTAGATATTTCCATGTTTATACACATAGCGGTGTAGATATTTCCATGTTCATACATATAGCGGTGTAGATATCTCCATCTTAATACAGATGGCGGTGTAGATATTTATATGTTCATACAGATGGCGGTGCAGATATTTCCATGTTCATACAGATGGCGGTGTAGATACTTCCATGTTCATACTGATAGCGGTGCTGATATTTCCATGTTTATACAGGTAGCGGTGTAGATATTTCCATATTTATACAGATAGCGGTGTAGATATTTCCATGTTCATACAGATAGCCGTGTAGATATTGCCATGTTCATACCGATAGCGGTGCTGATACTTCCATGTTGATACAGGTAGTGGTGTAGATATTTCCATGTTTATACACATAGCGGTGTAGATATTTCCATGTTTATACAGATAGCGGTGTAGATATCTTCATCTTAATACTGATGGCGGTGTAGATATTTATATGTTCATACAGATGGCGGTGCAGATATTTCCATGTTCTTACGGATGGCGGTGAAGATATTTCCATGTTGATACAGATGGCGGTGTAGAAACTTCCATGTTCATACTGATAGCAGTGCTGATATTTCCATGTTTATACAGGTAGCGTTGTAGATATTTCCATGTTTATACAGATAGCAGTGTAGATATTTCCATGTTTTTACTCATAGCGGTGTAGATATTTCCATGTTTATACAGATAGCAGTGTAGATATTTCCATGTTTATACAGATAGCGGTGTAGATATTTCCATGTTCATACAGATAGCAGTGTAGATATTTCCATGTTAGTACAGATAGCGGTGTAGATATTTCCATGTTCATCCAGATGGCTGTGTAGATATATCCATGTTCATACAGATGGCGGTGAAGATATTTCCATATTCATACAGATAGCAGTGTAGATATATCCATGTTCATACAGATGGTGGTGTAGATATTTCCATGTTTATACAGATAGCGTTGCAGATATTTCCATGTTCATGCAGATAGCGGTGTAGATATTTCCATGTTCATACAGATAGTGGTGTATGTATTTCCATGTTCATACAGATAGTGGTGTAGATATTACCATGTTTATACACATAGCGGTGTAGATATTTCCATGTTTATACAGATGGCGGTGTAGATATCTCCATCTTAATACAGATGGCGGTGTAGATATTTATATGTTCATTCAGATGGCGGTGCAGATATTTCCATGTTCATACAGATGGCGGTGTAGATATTTCCATGTTCATACAGATAGCGGTGTAGTTATTTCCATGTGTAAAGAGATAGCTGTGTAGATATTCCCATGTATATGCAGATAGCTGTGTAGATATTTCCATTTTCAAGCAGATAGCGGTGTATATACTTCCATGTTCATACAGATAGCGGTGTAGATATTTCCATGTTTATACAGATAGCGGTGTAGATATTTCCATGTTCATACAGTTAGCAGAGTAGCTATTTCCATGTTCCTACAGATAGCGGTGTAGATATTTCCATGTTCATCCAGATGGCTGTGTAGATATATCCATGTTCATACAGATGGCGGTGAAGATATTTCCATTTTCATACAGATAGCGGTGTAGATATTTCCATGTTCATACAGATAGCGGTGTATGTATTTCCATGTTCATACAGATAGCGGTGTAGATATTTCCATGTTCATCCTGATGGCTGTGTACATATTTCCATGTTCATACAGATAGCGGTGTAGATATTTCCATGTTCATACAGATAGCGGTGTAGATATTTCCATGTTCATCCAGATGGCTGTGTACATATATCCATGTTCATACAGATGGCGGTGAAGATATTTCCATGTTCATACAGATGGCGTTGTAGATATTTCCATGTTCATACAGATAGCCGTGTAGATATTGCCATGTTCATACCGATAGCGGTGCTGATACTTCCATGTTTATACAGGTAGCGGTGTACATATTTCTGTGTTTATACAGGTAGCGGTGTAGATATTTTCATGTTCATACAGATAGCGGTGTAGATATTTCCATGTTTATACAGATAGCGGTGTAGATATCTCCTTCTTAATACAGACGGCGGTGTAGATATTTATATGTTCATACAGATGGCGGTGCAGATACTTCCATGTTCATACAGATGGTGGTGTAGATATTTCCATGTTTATAGAGATAGCGGTGTAGTTATTTCCATGTGCAAAGAGATAGCTGTGTAGATATTTCCATGTATATGCACATAGCTGAGTAGATATTTCCATTTTCATGCAGATAGCGGTGTAGATATTTCCATGTTCATCCTGACGGCTGTGTAGATATATCCATGTTCATGCAGATGGCGGTGAAGATATTTCCATGTTCATACAGATAGCGGTGTAGATATTTCCATGTTCATACAGATAGCGGTGCTGATATTTCCATGTTTATACAGGTAGCAATGTAGATATTTCCATGTTTATACAGATAGCGGTGTAGATATTTCCATGTTTATACACATAGCGGTGTAGATATTTCCATGTTCATACATATAGCGGTGTAGATATCTCCATCTTAATACAGATGGCGGTGTAGATATTTATATGTTCATACAGATGGCGGTGCAGATATTTCCATGTTCATACAGATGGCGGTGTAGATACTTCCATGTTCATACTGATAGCGGTGCTGATATTTCCATGTTTATACAGGTAGCGGTGTAGATATTTCCATATTTATACAGATAGCGGTGTAGATATTTCCATGTTTATACACATAGCGGTGTAGATATTTCCATGTTTATACAGATAGCGGTGTAGATATCTACATCTTTATACAGATGGCGGTGTAGACATTTATATGTTCATTCAGATGGCGGTGCAGATATTTCCATGTTCATACAGATGGCGGTGTAGATATTTCCATGTTCATACAGATAGCGCTGTAGTTATTTCCATGTGTAAAGAGATAGCTGTGTAGATATTCCCATGTATATGCAGAGAGCTGTGTAGATATTTCCATTTTCAAGCAGATAGCGGTGTATATACTTCCCTGTTAAAACAGATAGCGGTGTAGATATTTCCATGTTCATACAGATAGTGGTGTAGATATTTCCATGTTTGTACAGATAGCGGTGTAGATATCTCCATCTTAATACAGATGGCGGTGTAGATATTTCCATCTTCATACAGATAGCGGTGCAGATATTTCCATGTTCATACAGACGGCTGTGTAGACTTATCCATGTTCATACAGATGGCGGTGAAGAAATTTCCATGTTCATACAGATGGCTGTGTAGATATATCCATGTTCATACAGATGGCGGTGACGATATTTCCATGTTCATACAGACGGCGGTGTAGATATTTCCATGTTCATACTGATAGCGGTGCTGATATTTCCATGTTTATACAGGTAGCGTTGTAGATATTTCCATGTTTATACAGATAGCATTGTAGATATTTCCATGTTTTTACTCATAGCGGTGTAGATATTTCCATGTTTATACAGATAGCGGTGTAGATATTTCCATGTTTATGCAGATAGTGGTGTACATATCTCCATCTTAATACAGATGGCGGTGTAGATATTTAAATGTTCATACAGATAGCGGTGTAGATATTTCCATATTTATACAGATAGCGGTGTAGATATTTCCATGTTCATACAGATAGCAGTGTAGCTATTTCCATGTTCCTACAGATAGCGGTGTAGATATTTCCATGTTCATCCAGATGGCTGTGTAGATATATCCATGTTCATACAGATGGCGGTGAAGATATTTCCATATTCATACAGATAGCAGTGTAGATATATCCATGTTCATACAGATGGTTGTGTAGATATTTCCATGTTCATACAGATAGCGTTGCAGATATTTCCATGTTCATGCAGATAGCGGTGTAGATATTTCCATGTTCATACAGATAGTGGTGTATGTATTTCCATGTTCATACAGATAGTGGTGTAGATATTACCATGTTTATACACATAGCGGTGTAGATATTTCCATGTTTATACAGATAGCGGTGTAGATATCTCCATCTTAATACAGATGGCGGTGTAGATATTTATATGTTCATTCAGATGGCGGTGCAGATATTTCCATGTTCATACAGATGGCGGTGTAGATATTACCATGTTCATACAGATAGCGGTGTAGTTATTTCCATGTGTAAAGAGATAGCTGTGTAGATATTCCCATGTATATGCAGATAGCTGTGTAGATGTTTCCATTTTCAAGCAGATAGCGGTGTATATACTTCCCTGTTCATACAGATAGCGGTGTAGATATATCCATGTTAATACAGATAGTGGTGTAGATATTTCCATGTTCATACAGATAGCGGTGCAGATATTTCCATGTTCATACAGATAGCGGTGTAGATATTTCCATGTTCATACAGATAGTGGTTTATGTATTTCCATGTTCATACAGATAGTGGTGTAGATATTTCCATTTTCATGCAGATAGCGGTGTATATATTTCCCTGTTCAGTTAGCGGTGTAGATATTTCCATGTTCATAAAGATAGCGGTGTAGATATTTCCATGTTTATACAGATAGCGGTGAAGATGTATGCATGTTTACACAGATAGCTGTGTAGATATTTCCATGTTCATCCACATGGCTGTGTAGATATATCCATGTTCATACAGATGGCGGTGAAGATATTTCCATGTTCATACATATAGCGGTGTAGATATTTCCATGTTCATACAGATAGCGGTGTAGATATTTCCATGTTCATACAGATACCGGTGTATGCATTTCCATGTTCATACAGATAGCGGTGTAGATATTTCCATGTTCATCCTGATGGCTGTGTGCATATTTCCATGTTCATACAGATAGCGGTGTAGATATTTCCATGTTCATACAGATAGCGGTGTAGATATTTCCATGTTCATCCAGATGGCTGTGTACATATATCCATGTTCATACAGATGGCGGTGAAGATATTTCCATGTTCATACAGATGGTGTTGTAGATATTTCCATGTTCATACAGATAGCTGTGTAGATATTGCCATGTTCATACCGACAGCGGTGCTGATGCTTCCATGTTTATACAGGTAGCGGTGTACATATTTCTGTGTTTATACAGGTAGCGGTGTAGATATTTTCATGTTCATACAGATAGCGGTGTAGATATTTCCATGTTTATACAGATAGCGGTGTAGATATCTCCTTAATACAGACGGCGGTGTAGATATTTATATGTTCATACAGATGGCGGTGCAGATATTTCCATGTTCATACAGATGGTGGTGTAGATATTTCCATGTTTATAGAGATAGCGGTGTTGTTATTTCCATGTGCAAAGAGATAGCTGTGTAGATATTTCCATGTATATGCAGAAAGCTGTGTAGATATTTCCATTTTCCTGCAGATAGCGGTGTAGATATTTCCATGTTCAAACAGATAGCGGTGTAGATATTTCCATGTTCATACAGATAGCGGTGTGGATATTTCCATGTTTATATAGATAGCGGTGAAGATGTATGCATGTTTACGCAGATAGCGGTGTAGATAGTTCCATGTTCATACAGATAGCGGTGTAGATATTTCCATGTTCATCCAGTCGGCTGTGTAGACATATCCATGTTCATACAGATGGAGGTGAAGATATTTCCATGTTCATACAGATGGCTGTGTAGATATATCCATGTTCATGCAGATGACGGTGAAGGTTTTTCCATGTTCATACAGATGGCGGTGTAGATATTTCCATGTTCATACAGATAGCGATGCTGATATTTCCATGTTTATACAGGTAGCAGTGTAGATATTTCCATGTTTATACACATAGCGGTGTAGATATTTCCATGTTCATACAGATAGCGGTGTAGATATCTCCATCTTAATACAGATGGCGGTGTAGATATTTATATGTTCATACAGATGGCGGTGCAGATATTTCCATGTTCATACAGATGGCGGTGAAGTTATTTCCATGTTCATACCGATGGCGGTGTAGTTACTTCCATGTTCATACTGATAGCGGTGCTGATATTTCCATGTTTATACAGGTAGCGGTGTAGATATTTCCATGTTTATAAAGATAGCGGTGTAGATATTTCCATGTTTATACACATAGCGGTGTAGATATTTCAATGTTTATACAGATAGCGATGTAAGTATCTCCATCTTAATACAGATGGCGGTGTAGATATTTATATGTTCATTCAGATGGCGGTGCAGATATTTCCATGTTCATACAGATGGCAGTGTAGATATTTCCATGTTCATACAGATAGCGGTGTAGTTATTTCCATGTGTAAAGAGATAGTTGTGTAGATATTCCCATGTATATGCAGATAGCTGTGTAGATATTTCCATATTCAAGCAGATAGCGGTGTATATACTTCCCTGTTCAAACAGATAGCGGTGTAGATATTTCCATGTTCATACAGAGAGTAGTGTAGATATTTCCATGTTTGTACAGATAGCGGTGTAGATATCTCCATCTTAATACAGATGGCGGTGTAGATATTTATATGTTCATACAGATGGCGGTGCAGATATTTCCATGTTCATACAGACGGCGGTGTAGATATTTCCATGTTCATACAGATAGCGGTGTAGTTATTTCCATGTGTAAAGAGATAGCTGTGTAGATATTTCCATGTATATGCAGATAGCTCTGTAGATACTTCCATTTTCATGCAGATAGCGGTGTATATATTTCCCTGTTCAAACAGTTAGCGGTGTAGATATTTCCATGTTAATACAGATAGTGGTGTAGATATTTCCATGTTCATACAGATAGCGGTGCAGATATTTCCATGTTCATACAGATAGCGGTGTAGATATTTCCATGTTCATACAGATAGTGGTTTATGTATTTCCATGTTCATACAGATAGTGGTGTAGATATTTCCATTTTCATGCAGATAGCGGTGTATATATTTCCCTGTTGAAACAGTTAGCGGTGTAGATATTTCCATGTTCATAAAGATAGCGGTATAGATATTTCCATGTTTATACAGATAGCGGTGAAGTTGTATGCATGTTTACATAGATAGCTGTGTAGATATTTCCATGTTCATCCACATGGCTGTGTACATATATCCATGTTCATACAGATGGCGGTGAAGATATTTCCATGTTCATACATATAGCGGTGTAGATATTTCCATGTTCATACAGATAGCGGTGTAGATATTTCCATGTTCATACAGATAGCGGTGTATGCATTTCCATGTTCATACAGATAGCGGTGTAGATATTTCCATGTTCATCCTGATGGCTGTGTGCATATTTCCATGTTCATACAGATAGCGGTGTAGATATTTCCATGTTCATACAGATAGCGGTGTAGATATTTCCATGTTCATCCAGATGGCTGTGTACATATATCCATGTTCATACAGATGGCGGTGAAGATATTTCCATGTTCATACAGATGGCGTTGTAGATATTTCCATGTTCATACAGATAGCCGTGTAGATATTGCCATGTTCATACCGACAGCGGTGCTGATACTTCCATGTTTATACAGGTAGCGGTGTACATATTTCTGTGTTTATACAGGTAGCGGTGTAGATATTTCCATGTTCATACAGATAGCGGTGTAGATATTTCCATGTTTATACAGATAGCGGTGTAGATATCTCCTTAATACAGACGGCGGTGTAGATATTTATATGTTCATACAGATGGCGGTGCAGATATTTCCATGTTCATACAGATGGTGGTGTAGATATTTCCATGTTTATAGAGATAGCGGTGTTGTTATTTCCATGTGCAAAGAGATAGCTGTTTAGATATTTCCATGTATATGCAGAAAGCTGTGTAGATATTTCCATTTTCATGCAGATAGCGGTGTAGATATTTCCATGTTCAAACAGATAGCGGTGTAGATATTTCCATGTTCATACAGATAGCGGTGTGGATATTTCCATGTTTATATAGATAGCGGTGAAGATGTATGCATGTTTACGCAGATAGCGGTGTAGATAGTTCCATGTTCATACAGATAGCGGTGTAGATATTTCCATGTTCATCCAGTCGGCTTTGTAGACATATCCATGTTCATACAGATGGCGGTGAAGATATTTCCATGTTCATACAGATGGCTGTGTAGATATATCCATGTTCATGCAGATGACGGTGAAGGTTTTTCCATGTTCATACAGATGGCGGTGTAGATATTTCCATGTTCATACAGATAGCGATGCTGATATTTCCATGTTTATACAGGTAGCAGTGTAGATATTTCCATGTTTATACACATAGCGGTGTAGATATTTCCATGTTCATACAGATAGCGGTGTAGATATCTCCATCTTAATACAGATGGCGGTGTAGATATTTATATGTTCATACAGATGGCGGTGCAGATATTTCCATGTTCATACAGATGGCGGTGAAGTTATTTCCATGTTCATACAGATGGCGGTGTAGTTACTTCCATGTTCATACTGATAGCGGTGCTGATATTTCCATGTTTATACAGGTAGCGGTGTAGATATTTCCATGTTTATAAAGATAGCGGTGTAGATATTTCCATGTTTATACACATAGCGGTGTAGATATTTCCATGTTTATACAGATAGCGATGTAAGTATCTCCATCTTAATACAGATGGCGGTGTAGATATTTATATGTTCATTCAGATGGCTGTGCAGATATTTCCATGTTCATACAGATGGCGGTGTAGATATTTCCATGTTCATACAGATAGCAGTGTAGTTATTTCCATGTGTAAAGAGATAGTTGTGTAGATATTCCCATGTATATGCAGATAGCTGTGTAGATATTTCCATATTCAAGCAGATAGCGGTGTATATACTTCCCTGTTGAAACAGATAGCGGTGTAGATATTTCCATGTTCATACAGATAGTAGTGTAGATATTTCCATGTTTGTACAGATAGCGGTGTAGATATCTCCATCTTAATACAGATGGCGGTGTAGATATTTATATGTTCATTCAGATGGCGGTGCAGATATTTCCATGTTCATACAGACGGCGGTGTAGATAATTCCATGTTCATACAGATAGTGGTGTAGTTATTTCCATGTGTAAAGAGATAGCTGTGTAGATATTTCCATGTATATGCAGATAGCTCTGTAGATACTTCCATTTTCATGCAGATAGCGGTGTATATATTTCCCTGTTCAAACAGTTAGCGGTGTAGATATTTCCATGTTCATCCAGATAGCGGTGAAGGTGTATGCATGTTTACACATATAGCGGTGTAGATATTTTCATGTTCATCCAGATGGCTGTGTAGATATTTCCATGTTCATACAGATAGCGGCGTAGATATTTCCATGTTCATCCAGATGGCTGTGTAGATATATCCATGTTCATACAGATGGCGGTGAAGATATTTCCATGTTCATACAGATAGCGGTGTAGATATTTCCATGTTTATACAGATAGCGGAGTAGATATTTGCATGTTCATACAGTTAGCAGTGTAGCTATTTCCATGTTCCTACAGATAGCGGTGTAGATATTTCCATGTTCATCCAGATGGCTGTGTAGATATATCCATGTTCATACAGATGGCGGTGAAGATATTTCCATATTCATACGGATAGCGGTGTAGATATATCCATGTTCATACAGATAGTGGTGTAGATATTTCCATGTTCATACAGATAGCGGTGCAGATATTTCCATGTTCATACAGATAGCGGTGTAGATATTTCCATGTTCATACAGATAGTGGTGTATGTATTTCCATGTTCATACAGATAGTGGTGTAGATATTTCCATTTTCATGCAGATAGCGGTGTATATATTTCCCTGTTCAAACAGTTAGCGGTGTAGATATTTCCATGTTCATAAATATAGCGGTGTAGATATTTCCATGTTTATACAGATAGCGGTGAAGTTGTATGCATGTTTACACAGATAGCGGTGTAGATATTTCCATGTCATCCACATGGCTGTGTAGATATATCCATGTTCATACAGATGGCGGTGAAGATATTTCCATGTTCATACATATAGCGGTGTAGATATTTCCATGTTCATACAGATAGCGGTGTAGATGTTTCCATGTTCATACAGATAGCGGTGTATGTATTTCCATGTCCATACAGATAGCGGTGTAGATATTTCCATGTTCATCCTGATGGCTGTGTACATATTTCCATGTTCATACAGATAACGGTGTAGATATTTCCATGTTCATATAGATAGCGGTGTAGATATTTCCATGTTCATCCAGATGGCTGTGTACATATATCCATGTTCATACAGATGGCGGTGAAGATATTTCTATGTTCATACAGATGGCGTTGTAGATATTTCCATGTTCATCCAGATAGCCGTGTGGATATTGCCATGTTCATACCGATAGCGGTGCTGATACTTCCATGTTTATACAGGTAGCGGTGTAGATATTTTCATGTTCATACAGATAGCGGTGTAGATATTTCCATGTTTATACAGATAGCGGTGTAGATATCTCCTTCTTAATACAGACAGCGGTGTAGATATTTACATGTTCATACAGATGGCGGTGCAGATATTTCCATGTTCATACAGATGGTGGTGTAGATATTTCCATGTTTATAGAGATAGCGGTGTAGTTATTTCCATGTGCAAAGAGATAGCTGTTTAGATATTTCCATGTATATGCAGATAGCTGTGTAGATATTTCCATTTTCATGCAGATAGCGGTGTAGGTATTTCCATGTTCAAACTGATAGCGGTGTAGATATTTCCATGTTCTTACAGATAGCGGTGTAGATATTTCCATGTTCATCCAGACGGCTGTGTAGACATATCCATGTTCATACAGATGGCGGTGAAGATATTTCCATGTTCATACAGATGGCTGTGTAGATATATCCATGTTCATACAGATGACGGTGAAGATTTTTCCGTGTTCATACAGACGGCAGTGTAGATATTTCCATGTTCATACAGATAGCGGTGCTGATATTTCCATGTTTGTACAGGTAGCAGTGTAGATATTTCCATGTTTATACAGATAGCGGTGTAGATATTTCCATGTTTATACACATAGCGGTGTAGATATTTCCATGTTCATACAGATAGCGGTGTAGATATCTCCATCTTAATACAGATGGCAGTGTAGATATTTATATGTTCATACAGATGGCGGTGCAGATATTTCCATGTTCATACAGATGGCGGTGAAGATATTTCCATGTTCATACAGATGGCGGTGTAGATACTTCCATGTTCATACTGATAGCGGTGCTGATATTTCCATGTTTATACAGGTAGCGGTGTAGATATTTCCATGTTTATACAGATAGCAGTGTAGATATCTCCATCTTAGTACAGATGGCGGTGTAGATATTTATATGTTCATTCAGATGGCGGTGCAGATATTTCCATGTTCGTACAGATGGCGGTGTAGATATTTCCATGTTCATACAGATAGCGGTGTAGTTATTTCCATGTGTAAAGAAATAGCTTCGTAGATATTTCCGTGTATATGCAGATAGCTGTGTAGATATTTCCATTTTCATGCAGATAGCGGTGTATGTATTTCCATTTTCATACAGATAGCGGTGCAGATATTTCCATTTTCATGCAGATAGCGGTGTATATATTTCCCTGTTCAAACAGTTAGCGGTTTAGATATTTCCATGTTCATAAAGATAGCGGTGTAGATATTTCCATGTTTATACAGATAGCGGTGAAGTTGTATGCATGTTTACACAGATAGCAGTGTAGATATTTCCACGTTCATCCAGATGGCTGTGTAGATATATCCATGTTCATACTGATGGCGGTGAAGATATTTCCAATTTCATACAGATAGCGGTGTAGATATTTCCATGTTCATACAGATAGCGGTGTAGATATTTCCATGTTCATACAGATAGCGGTGTTGATATTTCCATGTTCATACAGATAGCGGTGTATGTATTTTCATGTTCATACAGATAGCGGTGTAGATATTTCCATGTTCATCCAGATGGCTGTGTAGATATTTCCATGTTCATACAGATAGCGGTGTAGATATTTCCATGTTCATCCAGATGGCTGTGTAGATATATCCATGTTCATACAGATGGCGGTGAAGTCATTTCCAAGTTCATGCAGATAGCGGTGTAGATATTTCCATGTTAATACAGATAGCCGTGTAGATATTGCCATGTTCATACCGATAGCGGTGCTGATACTTCCATGTTGATACAGGTAGCGGTGTAGATATTTCCATGTTTATACACATAGCGGTGTAGATATTTCCATGTTTATACAGATAGTGGTGTAGATATCTCCATCTTAATACAGATGGCGGTGTAGATATTTATATGTTCATACAGATGGCGGTGCAGATATTTCCATGTTCATACGGATGGCAGTGAAGATATTTCCATGTTCATACAGATGGCGGTGTAGAAACTTCCATGTTCATACTGATAGCGGTGCTGATATTTCCATGTTTATACAGGTAGCGGTGTAGATATTTCCATGTTTATACAGATAGCAGTGTAGATATTTCCATGTTTATACTCATAGCGGTGTAGATATTTCCATGTTTATACAGATAGCGGTGTAGATATTTCCATGTTTATGCAGATAGTGGTGTAGATATCTCCATCTTAATACTGATGGCGGTGTAGATATTTAAATGTTCATACAGATGGCTATGCAGATATTTCCATGTTCATACAGATGGCGGTGTAGATATTTCCATGTTCATACAGATAGCCGTGTAGTTATTTCCATGTGTAAAGAGATAGCTGTGTAGATATTTCCATGTATGAGCAGATAGCTGTGTGGATACTTCCGTTTTCATGCAGTTAGCGGTGTGTGTATTTCCCTGTTCAAACAGTTAGCGGTGTAGATATTTCCATGTACATAAAGATAGCGGTGTAGATATTTCCATGTTTATACAGATAGCGGTGAAGATGTATGCATGCTTACACAGATAGCGGTGTAGATATTTCCATGTTCATCCACATGGCTGTGTAGATATATCCATGTTCATGCAGATGGCGGTGAAGATATTTCCATGTTCATACAGATAGCGGTGTAGATATTTCCATGTTCATACAGATAGCGGTGTAGATATTTCCATTTTCATACAGATAGCGGTGTATGTATTTCCATGTTCATACAGATAGCGGTGTAGATATTTCCATGTTCATCCTGATGGCTGTGTAGATATTTCCATGTTCATACAGATAGCGGTGTAGATATTTCCATGTTCATACAGATAGCGGTGTAGATATTTCCATGTTCATCCATATGGCTGTGTAGATATATCCATGTTCATACAGATGGCGGTGAAGATATTTCCATGTTCATACAGATGGCGTTGTAGATATTTCCATGTTCATACAGATAGCCGTGTAGATATTGCCATGTTCATACCGATAGCGGTGCTGATATTTCCATGTTTATACAGGAAGCGGTGTACATATTTCCGTGTTTATACAGGTAGCGGTGTAGATATTTCCATGTTCATACAGATAGCGGTGTAGATATTTCCATGTTTATACAGATAGCGGTGTAGATATCTCCTTCTTAATACAGATGGCGGTGTAGATATTTATATGTTCATACAGATGGCGGTGCAGATATTTCCATGTTCATACAGATGGTGGTGTAGATATTTCCATGTTTATAGAGGTAGCGCTGTAGTTATTTCCATGTGCAAAGAGATAGCTGTGTAGATATTTCCATGTATATGCAGATAGCTCTGTAGATATTTCCATTTTCATGCAGATAGCGGTGTACATATTTCCGTGTTTATATAGGTAGCGGTGTAGATATTTCCATGTTCATACAGATAGCGGTGTAGATATTTCCATGTTTATACAGATAGCGATGTAGATATCTACTTCTTAATACAGATGGCGGTGTAGATATTTATATGTTCTTACAGATGGCGGTGAAGATATTTACATGTTCATACAGATGGTGGTGTAGATATTTCCATGTTTACAGAGATAGCGGTGTAGTTATTTCCATGTGCAAAGAGATAGCTGTGTTGATATTTCCATGTAAATGCAGATAGCTCTGTAGATATTTCCATTTTCTTGCAAATAGCGGTGTAGATATTTCCATGTTCAAACAGATAGCGGTGTAGATATTTCCATGTTCATACAGATAGCGTTGTGGATATTTCCATGTTTATACAGATAGCGGTGAAGATGTATGCATGTTTACACAGATTGCGGTGTAGATATTTCCATGTTCATACAGATAGAGGTGTAGATATTTCCATGTTCATCCAGACGGCTGTGTAGACATATCCATGTTCATACAGATGGCGGTGAAGATATTTCCATGTTCATACAGATGGCTGTGTAGATATATCCATGTTCTTTCAGATGGCGGTGAAGATTTTTCCATGTTCATACAGATGGCGGTGTAGATATTTCCATGTTCATGCAGATAGCGGTGTAGTTATTTCCATGTTTATACACGTATCGGTGTAGATATTTCCATGTTTATAGAGATAGCGGTGTAGATATTTCCATCTTAATACAGATGGCAGTGTAGATATTTATATGTTCATACAGATGGTGGTGCAGATATTTCCATGTTCATACAGATGGCGGTGAAGATATTTCCATGTTCATACAGATGGCGGTGTAGATACTTCCATGTTCATACTGATAGCGGTGCTGACATTTCCATGTTTATACAGGTGGCGGTGTAGATATTTCCATGTTTATACAGATAGCGGTGTAGATATGTCCATGTTTATACATATAGCGGCGTAGATATTTCCAGGTTTATACAGATAGCGGTGAAGATATCTCCATCTTAATACAGATGGCGGTGTAGATATTTATATGTGCATACAGATAGCGGTGCTGATATTTCCATGTTTATACAGGTAGCCGTGTAGATATTTCCATGCTTATACAGATAGTGGTGTAGATATGTCCATGTTTATACAGATAGCGGCGTAGATATTTCCATTTTCATGCAGATAGCGGTGAAGATGTATGCATGTTTACACAGATAGCGGTGTAGATATTTCCATGTGCATACAGATAGCGTTGTAGATATTTCCACGTTCATCCATATGGCTGTGTAGATATATCCATGTTCATACAGATGGCGTTGAAGATATTTGCATGTTCATACACATAGCGGTGTAGATATTTCCATGTTCATAAAGATAGCGGTGAAGATATTTCCATGTTTATACAGACAGCGGTGTAGTTATCTCCTTCTTTATACAGATGGCGGTGTAGATATTTATATGTTCATACAGATGGCGGTGCAGATATTTCCATGTTCATACATATGGCGGTGTAGATATTTCCATGTATATAGTGATAGCGGTGAAGATATTTCCATGTGTAAAGAGATAGCTGTGTAGATATTTCCATGTATATGCAGTTAGCTGTGTAGATATTTACATTTTCATGCAGATAGCGGTGTAGATATTTCCATGTTCAAATAGATAGCAGTGTAGATATTCCCATGTTCATACAGATAGCGGTGTAGATATTTCCATGTTTATACAGATAGCGGTGAAGATGTATGCATGTTTACACAGATAGCGGTGTAGATATTTCCATGTTCATACAGATAGCGGTGTAGATATTTCCATGTCATCCAGATGGCTGTGTAGACATATCCATTTTCATAAAGATGGCGTTGAAGATATTTCCATGTTCATACAGATAGCGGTGTAGATATTTCCATGTTCATACAGATAGCGGGTTAGATATTTCCATGTTCATACAGATTGCTGTGTAGATATATCCATGTTCATACAGATGGCGGTGCTGTTATTTCCATGTTTATACAGGTAGCGGTGTAGATATTTCTATGTTTATACAGATAGCGGTGTAGATATTTCCATGTTTATACAGACAGCAGTGTACATATTTCCTTGTTTATACAGATAGCGATGTAGATTTCTCCTTCTTAATATAGACGGCGGTGTAGATGTTTATATGTTCATACAGATGGCGGTGCAGATATTTCCATGTTCATACAGATGGCGGTGTAGATATTTCCATGTTCATACAGATAGAGGTGTAGATATTTCCATGTTCATACAGATAGCGGTGTTGATATTTCCATGTTCATACATAGAGAGGTGTAGATATTTCCATGTTCATACAGATAGCGGTGTAGATATTTCCATGTTCATACAGATAGCGGTGCTGATATTTCCATGTTTATACAGGTAGCGGTGTAGATATTTCCATGTTTATACAGATAGCGGTGTAGATACCTCCATCTTAATACAGATGGCGGTGTAGATATTTATATGTTCATACAGATGGCGGTGCAGATATTCCCATGTTAATACAGATGGCGGTGCAGATATTTCCATGTTCATACAGATGGCGGTGTAGATATTTCCATTTTCATGCAGGTAGCGGTGTATATATTTCCATGTTCAAACAGATACCGGTGTAGATATTTCCATGTTTATACAGATAGCGGTGAAGATGTATGCATGTCTACACAGATAGCAGTGTAGATATTTCCATGTTCATCTAGATGGCTGTGTAGATATATCCATGTTCATACAGATAGCGGTGTAGATATTTCCATGTTCATACAGATAGCGGTGTAGATATTTCCATGTTCATCCAGATGGCTGTGTTGATATATCCATGTTCATACAGATAGCGGTGTAGATATTTCCATGTTCATACAGATAGTGGTGTAGATATTTCCATGTTCATAAAGATAGTGGTGCAGCTATTTCCATGTTCATACAGATAGCGGTGTAGATATTTCCATGTTCAAAGAGATAGCGGTGTAGATATTTCCATGTTCATACAGATAGCTGTGCTGATATTTCCATATTTATACAGGTAGCGGTGTAGATATTTCCATGTTTATACAGACAGTGGTGTAGATATTTCCAAGTTTATACAGATAGCGGTGTAGATATTTCCAAGTTTATACAGATAGATGTGTAGATATCTCCATCTTAATACAGATGGTGGTGTAGATATTTATATGTTCATACAGATGGCGGTGCAGATATTTCCGTGTTCATATAGATGGCCGTGTAGATATTTCCATGTTTATAGAGATAGCGGTGTAGTTATTTCCATGTTCATACAGATAGCGGTGTAGATATTTCCATGTTCATACAGATAGCGGTGTATGTATTTCCATGTTCATACAGATAGCGGTGTAGATATTTCCATGTTCATCCTGATGGCTGTGTAGATATTTCCATGTTAATACAGATAGCGTTGTAGATATTTCCATGTTCATACAGATAGCGGTGTAGATATTTCCATGTTCATCCAGATGGCTGTGTAGATATATCCATGTTCATACAGATGGCGGTGAAGGTATTTCCATGTTCATACAGATGGCGATGTAGATATTTCCATGTTCATACAGATAGCCGTGTAGATATTGCCATGTTCATACCGATAGCGGTGCTGATACTTCCATGTTTATACCGGTAGCGGTGTACATATTTCCGTGTTTATACAGCTAGCGGTGTAGATATTTCCATGTTCATACAGATAGCCGTGTAGATATTGCCATGTTCATACCGATAGCTGTGCTGATACTTCCATGTTTATACCGGTAGCGGTGTACATATTTCCGTGTTTATACAGCTAGCGGTGTAGATATTTCCATGTTCATACAGATAGCTGTGTAGATATTTCCATGTTTATACAGATAGCAGTGAAGACGTATGCATGTTTACACAGATAGCGGTGTAGATATTTCCATGTTCATCCAGATGGCTGTGTAGAGATTTCCATGTTCATACAGATAGCGGTGTAGATATTTCCATGTTCATACAGATAGCGGTGCAGATATTTCCATGTACATCCAGATGTCTGTGTAGATATATCCATGTTCATACAGACGGCGGTGAAGATATTTCCATGTTCATACAGATAGCGGTGTAGATAATTCCATGTTCATAAATATAGCGGTGTAGATATTTCCATGTTCATACAGATAGCGCTGTATGTATTTCCATGTTCATACAGATAGCGGTGTATATATTTCCATGTTCATCCAGTTGGCTGTGTAGATATATCCATGTTCATACAGATGGCGGTGAAGACATTTCCATGTTCATACAGATAGCGGTGTAGATATTTCCATGTTCATACAGATAGCCGTGTAGATATTGCCATGTTCATACAGATAGCGGTGCTGATACTTCCATGTTGATACAGGTAGCGGTGTAGATATTTCCATGTTTATACAGATAGCTGTGTAGATATTTCCATGTTTATGCAGATAGCGGTGTAGATATCTTCATCTTAATACAGATGGCGGTGTAGATATTTATATGTTCATACAGATGGCGGTGCAGATATTTCCATGTTCATTCGGATGGCGGTCAAGATATTTCCATGTTGATACAGATGGCGGTGTAGAAACTTCCATGTTCATACTGATAGCGGTGCTGATATTTCCATGTTTATACAGGTAGCGGTGTAGATATTTCCATGTTTATACAGATAGCAGTGTAGATATTTCCATGTTTATACTCATAGCGGTGTAGATATTTCCATGTTTATACAGATAGCGGTGTAGATATTTCCATGTTTATGCAGATAGTGGTGTAGATATCTCCATCTTAATACAGATGGCGGTGTAGATATTTAAATGTTCATACAGATAGCGGTGTAGATATTTCCATGTTTATACAGATAGCGGTGTAGATATTTCCATGTTCATACTGATAGCAGTGTAGCTATTTCCATGTTCCTACAGATAGCGGTGTAGATATTTCCATGTTCATCCAGATGGCTGTGTAGATATATCCATGTTCATACATATGGCGGTGAAGATATTTCCATGTTAATACAGATAGCGTTGCAGATATTTCCATGTTCATGCAGATAGCGGTGTAGATATTTCCATGTTCATACAGATAGTGGTGTATGTATTTCCATGTTCATACAGATAGTGGTGTAGATATTACCATGTTTATACACATAGCGGTGTAGATAATTCCATGTTTATACAGATAGCGGTGTAGACATCTCCATCTTAATACAGATGGCGGTGTAGATATTTATATGTTCATTCAGATGGCGGTGCAGATATTTCCATGTTCATACAGATGGCGGTGTAGATATTTCCATGTTCATACAGATAGCGGTGTAGTTATTTCCATGTGTAAAGAGATAGCTGTGTAGATATTCCCATGTATATGCAGATAGCTGTGCAGATATTTCCATTTTCAAGCAGATAGCGGTGTATATACTTCCCTGTTCATACAGATAGCGGTGTAGATATATCCATGTTCATACAGATAGTGGTGTAGATATTTCCATGTTCATACAGATAGCGGTGCAGATATTTCCATGTTCATACAGATAGCGGTGTAGATATTTCCATGTTCATACAGATAGTGGTTTATGCATATCCATGTTCATACAGATAGTGGTGTAGATATTTCCATTTTCATGCAGATTGCGGTGTATATATTTCCCTGTTCAAACAGTTAGCGGTGTAGATACTTCCATGTTCATAAAGATAGCGGTGTAGATATTTCCATGTTTATACAGATAGCGGTGAAGATGTATGCATGTTTACACAGATAGCGGTGTAGATATTTCCATGTTCATCCACATGGCTGTTTAGATATATCCATGTTCATACAGATGGCGGTGAAGATATTTCCATGTTCATACATATAGCGGTGTAGATATTTCCATGTTCATACAGATAGCGGTGTAGATATTTCCATGTTCATACAGATAGCGGTGCATGTATTTCCATGTTCATACAGATAGTGGTGTAGATATTTCCATGTTCACCCAGATGGCTGTGTAGATATTTCCATGTTCATACAGATAGCGGTGTAGATATTTCCATGTTCATACAGATAGCGGTGTACATATTTCCATGTTCATCCAGATGGCTGTGTAGATATATCCTTGTTCATACAGATGGCTGTGAAGATATTTCCATGTTCATACAGATAGCGGTGTAGATATTTCCATGTTCATACAGATAGCCGTGTAGATATTGCCATATTCATACCGATAGCGGTGCTGATACTTCCATGTTTATACAGGTAGCGGTGTACATATTTCCGTGTTTATACAGATAGTGGTGTAGATATTTCCATGTTCATACAGATAGCGGTGTAGATATTTCCATGTTTATACAGATAGCGGTGTAGATATCTCCTCCTTAATACAGATGGCGGTGTAGTTATTTCCATGTTCATACAGATGGCGGTGTGGATATTTCCATGTTTATAGAGATAGCGTTGTAGTTATTTCCATGTGCAAAGAGATAGCTGTGTAGATATTTCCATGTATATGCAGATAGCTGTGTAGATATTTCCATTTTCAAGCAGATAGCGGTGTACATACTTCCCTGTTCAAACATATAGCGGTGTAGATATTTCCATGTTCATACAGATAGTGGTGTAGATATTTCCATGTTCATACAGATAGCGGTGTAGCTATTTCCATGTTCATACAGATAGCGGTGTGGATATTTCCATGTTCATAGAGATAGCGGTGTAGATATTTCCATGTTCATACAGGTAGCGTTGTAGATATTTCCATGTTTATACAGAGAGCGGTGAAGGTGTATGCATGTTTACACAGATAGCGGTGTAGATATTTTCATGTTCATCCAGATGGCTGTGTAGATATTTCCATGTTCATACAGATAGCGGCGTAGATATTTCCATGTTCATCCAGATGGCTGTGTAGATATATCCATGTTCATACAGATGGCAGTGAAGATATTTCCATGTTCATACAGATAGCGGTGTAGATATTTCCATGTTTATACAGATAGCGGTGTAGATATTTCCAGGTTCATACAGTTAGCAGTGTAGCTATTTCCATGTTCCTACAGATAGCGGTGTAGATATTTCCATGTTCATCCAGATGGCTGTGTAGATATATCCATGTTCATACAGATGGCGGTGAAGATATTTCCATATTCATACACATAGTGGTGTAGATATATCCATGTTCATACAGATAGTGGTGTAGATATTTCCATGTTCATACAGATAGCGGTGCAGATATTTCCATGTTCATACAGATAGCGGTGTAGATATTTCCATGTTCGTACAGATAGTGGTGTATGTATTTCCATGTTCATGCAGATAGTGGTGTAGATATTTCCATTTTCATGCAGGTAGCGGTGTATATATTTCCCTGTTCAAACAGTTAGCGGTGTAGATATTTCCATGTTCATAAAGATAGCGGTGTAGATATTTCCATGTTTATACAGATAGCGGTGAAGTTGTATGCATGTTTACACAGATAGCGGTGTAGATATTTCCATGTTCATCCACATGGCTGTGTAGATATATCCATGTTCATACAGATGGCGGTGAAGATATTTCCATGTTCATACATATAGCGGTGTAGATATTTCCATGTTCATACAGATAGTGGTGTAGATATTTCCATGTACATACAGATAGCGGTGTATGTATTTCCATGTTCATACAGATAGCGGTGTAGATATTTCCATGTTCATCCTGATGGCTGTGTACATATTTCCATGTTCATACAGATAGCGGTGTAGATATTTCCATGTTCATACAGAGAGCGTTGTAGATATTTCCATGTACATCCAGATGGCTGTGTACATATATACATGTTCATACAGATGGCGGTGAAGATATTTCCATGTTCATACAGATGGCGTTGTAGATATTTCCATTTTCATACAGATAGCCGTGTAGATATTGCCATGTTCATACCGATAGCGGTGCTGATACTTCCATGTTTATACAGGTAGCGGTGTACATATTTCTGTGTTTATACAGGTAGCGGTGTAGATATTTTCATGTTCATACAGATAGCGGTGTAGATATTTCCATGTTTATACAGATAGCGGTGTAGATATCTCCTTCTTAATACAGACGGCGGTGTAGATATTTATATGTGCATACAGATGTCGGTGCAGATATTTCCATGTTCATACAGATGGTGGTGTAGATATTTCCATGTTTATAGAGATAGCGGTGTAGTTATTTCCATGTGCAAAGAGATAGCTGTGTAGATATTTCCATGTATATGCAGATAGCTGTGTAGATATTTCCATTTTCATGCAGATAGCGGTGTAGATATTTCCATGTTCAAACTGATAGCTGTGTAGATATTTCCATGTTCATACAGATAGCGGTGTGGATATTTCCATGTTTATACAGATAGCGGTGAAGATGTATGCATGTTTACACAGATAGCGGTGTAGATAGTTCCATGTTCATACAGATAGCGGTGTAGATATTTCCATGTTCATCCAGACGGCTGTGTAGACATATCCATGTTCATACAGATGGCGGTGAAGATATTTCCATGTTCATACAGATGGCTGTGTAGATATATCCATGTTCATACAGATGACGGTGAAGGTTTTTCCATGTTCATGCAGATGGCAGTGTAGATATTTCCATGTTCATACAGATAGCGGTGCTGATATTTCCATGTTTATACAGGTAGCAGTGTAGATATTTCCATGTTTATACAGATAGCGATGTAGATATTTCCATGTTTATACACATAGCGGTGTAGATATTTCCATGTTTATACAGATAGCGGTGTAGATATCTCCATCTTAATACAGATGGCAGTGTAGATATTTATATGTTCATACAGATGGCGGTGCAGATATTTCCATGTTCATACAGATGGCGGTGAAGATATTTCCATGTTCATACAGATGGCGGTGTAGATACTTCCATGTTCATACTGATAGCGGTGCTGATATTTCCATGTTTATACAGGTAGCGGTGTAGATATTTCCATATTTATACAGATAGCGGTGTAGATATTTCCATGTTTATACACATAGCGGTGTAGATATTTCCATGTTTATACAGATAGCGGTGTAGATATCTCCATCTTAATACAGATGGCGGTGTAGATATTTATATGTTCATTCAGGTGGCGGTGCAGATATTTCCATGTTCATACAGATGGCGGTGTAGATATTTCCATGTTCATACAGATAGCGGTGTAGCTATTTCCATGTGTAAAGAGATAGCTGTGTAGATATTCCCATGTATATGCAGATAGCTGTGTAGATATTTCCATTTTCAAGCAGATAGTGGTGTATATACTTCCCTGTTCAAACAGATAGCGGTGTAGATATTTCCATGTTCATACAGATAGTGGTGTAGATATTTCCATGTTTGTACAGATAGCGGTGTAGATATCTCCATCTTAATACAGATGGCGGTGTAGATATTTATATGTTCATACAGATTGCGGAGCAGATATTTCCATGTTCATACAGATGGCGGTGTAGATATTTCCATGTTCATACAGATAGCGGTGTAGTTATTTCCATGTGTAAATAAATAGCTTTGTAGATATTTCCGTGTATATGCAGATAGCTGTGTAGATATTTCCATTTTCATGCAGATAGCGGTATAGATATTTCCATGTTCAAACAGATAGCGGTGTAGATATTTCCATGTTCATACAGACGGCTGTGTAGACATATCCATGTTCATACAGATGGCGGTGAAGATATTTCCATGTTCATACAGATGGCTGTATAGATATATCCATGTTCATACAGATGGCGGTGACGATATTTCCATGTTCATACTGACGGCGGTGTAGATATTTCCATGTTCATACAGATAGCGGTGCTGATATTTCCATGTTTATACAGGTAGCGGTGTAGATATTTCCATGTTTATACAGATAGCGGTGTAGATATTTCCATGTTCATCCAGATGGCAGTGTAGATATATCCATGTTCATACAGATGGCGGTGAAGACATTTCCATGTTCATACAGATAGCGGTGTAGATATTTGCATGTTCATACAGATAACCGTGTAGATATTGCCATGTTCATACCGATAGCGGTGCTGATACTTCCATGTTTATACAGGTAGCGGTGTAGATATTTCCATGTTTATACACATAGCGGTGTAGATATTTCCATGTTTATACAGATAGCGGTGTAGATATCTCCATCTTAATACAGATGGCGGTGTAGATATTTATATGTTCATACAGATGGCGGAGCAGATATTTCCATGTTCATACAGATGGCGGTGAAGATATTTCCATGTTCATACAGATAGCGGTGTAGAAACTTCCATGTTCATACTGATAACGGTGCTGACATTTCCATGTTTACACAGGTAGCGGTGTAGATATTTCCATGTTTATACAGATAGCAGTGTAGATATTTCCATGTTTATACATATAGCGGTGTAGATATTTCCATGTTTATACAGATAGCGGTGTAGATATTTCCATGTTTATGCAGATAGTGGTGTAGATCCCTCCATCTTAATACAGATGGTGGTGTAGATATTTAAATGTTCATACAGATGGCGGTGCAGATATTTCCATGTTCATACAGATGGCGGTGTAGATATTTCCATGTTCATACAGATAGCGGTGTAGTTATTTCCATGTGTAAAGAGATAGCTGTGTAGATATTTCCATGTATAAGCAGATAGCTGTGTAGATATTTCCGTTTTCATGCAGATAGCGGTGTATATATTTCCCTGTTTAAACAGTTAGCGGTGTAGATATTTCCATGTTCATAAAGATAGCGGTGTAGATATTTCCATGTTTATACAGATAGCGGTGTAGATATTTCCATGTTCATACAGATAGCCGTGTAGATATTGCCTTGTTCATAGTGATAGCGGTGCTGATACTTCCATGTTTATACAGGTAGTAGTGTACATATTTCCGTGTTTATGCAGATAGCGGTGTAGATATTTCCATGTTCATACAGATAGCCGTGTAGATATTGCCATGTTCATACCGATAGCGGTGCTGATACTTCCATGTTGATACAGGTAGCGGTGTAGATATTTCCATGTTTATACACATAGCGGTGTAGATATTTCCATGTTTATACAGATAGCGGTGTAGATATCTCCATCTTAATACAGATGGCGGTGTAGATATTTACATGTTCATACAGATGGCGGTGCAGATATTTCCATGTTCATACGGATGGCGGTGAAGATATTTCCATGTTCATACAGATGGCGGTGTAGAAACTTCCATGTTCATACTGATATCGGTGCTGATATTTCCATGTTTATTCAGGTAGCGGTGTAGATATTTCCATGTTTATACAGATAGCAGTGTAGATATTTCCATGTTTATACTCATAGCGGTGTAGATATTTCCATGTTTATACAGATAGCGGTGTAGATATTTCCATGTTTATACAGATAGCGGTGTGGATATTTCCATGTTTATACAGATAGCGGTGAAGATGTATGCATGTTTACACAGATAGCGGTGTAGATATTTCTATGTTCATACAGATAGCGGTGTAGATATTTCCATGTTCATCCAGACGGCTGTGTAGACATATCCATGTTCATACAGATGGCGGTGAAGATATTTCCATGTTCATACAGATGGCTGTGTAGATATATCCGTGTTCATACAGATGGCGGTGAAGATTTTTCCATGTTCATACAGATGGCGGTGTAGATATTTCCATGTTCATACAGATAGCGGTGCTGATATTTCCATGTTTATACAGGTAGCAGTGTAGATATTTCCATGTTTATACAGATAGCGGTGTAGATATTTCCATGTTTATACACATAGCGGTATAGATATTTCCATTTTTATACAGATAGCGGTGTAGATATCTCCATCTTAATACAGATGGCGGTGTAGATATTTATATGTTCATACAGATGGCGGTGCAGATATTTCCATGTTCATACAGATGGCGGTGAAGATATTTCCATGTTCATACAGATGGCGGTGTATATACTTCCATGTTCATACTGATAGCGGTGCTGATATTTCCATGTTTATACAGGTAGCGGTGTAGATATTTCCATGTTTATAGAGATAGCGGTGTAGATATTTCCATGTTTATACTCGTTGGGGTGTAGATATTTCCATGTTTATACAGATAGCGGTGTAGATATCTCCATCTTCATACAGATGGCGGTGTAGATATTTCCATGTTCATCCAGATGTCTGTTTAGATATATCCATGTTCATACAGACGGCGGTGAAGATATTTCCATGTTCATACAGATAGCGGTGTAGATAATTCCATGTTCATGCAGATAGCGGTGTAGATATTTCCATGTTCATACAGATAGCGGTGTATGTATTTCCATGTTCATACAGATAGCGGTGTAGATATTTCCATGTTCATCCAGATGGCTGTGTAGATATATCCATGTTCATACAGATAGCGGGGTAGATATTTCCATGTTCATCCAGATGGCTGTGTAGCTATTTCCATGTTCATACAGATAGTGGTGTAGATATTTCCATGTTCATACAGATAGCGGTGTAGATATTTCCATGTTCATACTGATAGCCGTGTAGATATTTCCATGTTCATACCGATAGCGCTGCTGATACTTCCATGTTTATACAGGTAGCGGTGTACATATTTCCGTGTTCATAGACGTAGCGGTGTAGATATTTCCATGTTCATACAGATAGCTGTGTAGATATTTCCATGTTTATACAGATAACGGTGTAGATATCTACTTCTTAATACAGATGGCGGTGTAGATATTTATATGTTCATACAGAGAGCAGTGCAGATATTTCCATGTTCATACAGATGTTGGTGTAGATATTTCCATGTTTATAGAGATAGCGGTGTAGTTATTTCCATGTGCAAAGAGATAGCTGTGTAAATATTTCCATGTATATGCAGATAGCTTTGTAGATATTTCCATTTTCCTGCAGATAGCGGTGTAGATATTTCCATGTTCAAACAGATAGCGGTGTAGATATTTCCATATTCATACAGATAGCGGTGTGGATATTTCCATGTTTTTACAGATAGCGGTGAAGATGTATGCATGTTTACACAGAGAGCGGTGTAGATATTTTCATGTTCATACAGATAGCGGTGTAGATATTTCCATGTTCATCCAGACGGCTGTGTAGACATATCCATGTTCATACAGATGGCGGTGAAGATATTTCCATGTTCATACAGATGGCTGTGTAGATATATCCATGTTCATACAGATGGCGGTGAAGATTTTTCCATGTTCATACAGATGTCGGTGTAGATATTTCCATGTTCATACAGATAGCGGGGCTGATATTTCCATGTTTATACAGGTAGCAGTGTAGATATTTCCATGTTTATACAGATAGCGGTGTAGATATTTCCATGTTTATACACATAGCGGTATAGATATTTCCATTTTTATACAGATAGCGGTGTAGATATCTCCATCTTAATACAGATGGCGGTGTAGATATTTATATGTTCATACAGATGGCGGTGCAGATATTTCCATGTTCATACAGATGGCGGTGAAGATATTTCCATGTTCATACAGATGGCGGTGTAGATACTTCCATGTTCATACTGATAGCGGTGCTGATATTTCCATGTTTATACAGGTAGCGGTGTAGATATTTCCATGTTTATAGAGATAGCGGTGTAGATATTTCCATGTTTATACACATAGCGGTGTAGATATTTCCATGTTTATACAGATAGCGGTGTAGATATCTCCATCTTAATACAGATGGCGGTGTAGATATTTATGTGTTCATTCAGATGGCGGTGCAGATATTTCCATGTTCATACAGATGGCGGTGTAGATATTTCCATGTCCATACAGATAGCGGTGTAGTTATTTCCATGTGAAAAGAGATAGCTGTGTAGATATTTCCATGTATATGCAGATAGCTGTGTAAACATTTCCATTTTCATGCAGACAGCGGTGTATATATTTCCCTGTTCAAACAGTTAGCGGTGTAGACATTTCCATGTTCATAAAGATAGCAGTGTAGATATTTCCATGTTTATACAGATAGCGGTGAAGATTTATGCATGTTTACACAGATAGCAGTGTAGATATTTCCATGTTCATCCAGATGTCTGTGTAGATATATCCATGTTCATACAGATAGCGGTGTAGATATATCCATGTTCATACAGATAGCGGTGCAGATATTTCCATGTTCATCCAGATGGCTGTGTAGATATATCCATGTTCATACAGATGGCGGTGAAGATATTTCCATGTTCATACAGATAGCGGTGTAGATATTTCCATGTTCATCCAGATGGCTGTGTAGATATATCCATGTTCATTCAGATAGCGGTGTAGATATTTCCATCTTCATCCAGATGGCTGTGTAGATATTTCCATGTTCATACAGATAGTGGTGTAGATATTTCCATGTTCATACAGATGGCGGTGTAGATATTTCCATGTTCATACAGATAGCCGTGTAGATATTGCCATGTTCATTCCGATAGTGGTGCTGATACTTCCATGTTTATACAGGTAGCGGTGTACATATTTCCGTGTTTATATAGGTAGCGGTGTAGATATTTCCATGTTCATACAGATAGCGGTGTAGATATTTCCATGTTTATACAGATAGCGGTGTAGATATCTACTTCTTAATACAGATGGCGGTGTAGATATTTATATGTTCTTACAGATGGCGGTGCAGATATTTCCATGTTCATACAGATGGTGGTGTAGATATTTCCATGTTTATAGAGATAGGGGTGTAGTTATTTCCATGTGCAAAGAGATAGCTGTGTTGATATTTCCATGTAAATGCAGATAGCTGTGTAGATATTTCCATTTTCATACAAATAGCGGTGTAGATATTTCCATGTTCAAACAGATAGCGGTGTAGATATTTCCATGTTCGCACAGATAGCGTTGTGGATATTTCTATGTTTATACAGATAGCAGTGAAGATGTATGCATGTTTACACAGATTGCGGTGTAGATATTTCCATGTTCATACAGATAGCGGTGTAGATATTTCCATGTTCATCCAGACGGCTGTGTAGACATATCCATGTTCATCCAGATGGCGGTGAAGATATTTCCATGTTCATACAGTTGGCTGTGTAGATATATCCATGTTCAAACAGATAGCGGTGAAGATTTTTCCATGTTCATACAGATGGCGGTGTAGATATTTCCAAGTTCATGCAGATAGCAGTGCTGATATTTCCATGTTTATACAGGTAGCGGTGTAGATATTTCCATGTTTATACAGATAGCGGTGTAGTTATTTCCATGTTTATACAAGTATCGGTGTAGAAATTTCCATGTTTATACAGATAGCGGTGTAGATATCTCCATCTTAATACAGATGGCGGTGTAGATATTTATATGTTCATACAGATGGCGGTGCAGATATTTCCATGTTCATACAGATGGCGGTGAAGATATTTCCATGTTCATACAGATGGCGGTGTAGATACTTCCATGTTCATACTGATAGCGGTGCTGATATTTCCGTGTTTATACAGGTAGCGGTGTAGATATTTCCATGTTTATACAGATAGCGGTGTAGATATGTCCATGTTTATACAGATAGCGGCGTAGATATTTCCAGGTTTATACAGATAGCGGTGAAGATATCTCCATCTTAATACAGATGGCGGTGAAGATATTTCCATGTTCATACAGATAGCGGTGTAGATATCTCCATCTTAATACAGATGGCGGTGTAGATATTTATATGTTCATACAGATGGCGGTGCAGATATTTCCATGTTCATACGGATGGCGGTGAAGATATTTCCATGTTCATACAGATGGCGGTGTAGAAACTTCCATGTTCATACTGATAGCGGTGCTGATATTTCCATGTTTATACAGGTAGCGGTGTAGTTATTTCCATGTTTATACAGATAGCAGTGTAGATATTTCCATGTTTATACACATAGCGGTGTAGATATTTCCATGTCTATACAGATAGCGGTGTAGATATTTCCATGTTTATGCAGATAATGGTGTAGATATCTCCATCTTAACACAGATGGCGGTGTAGATATTTAAATGTTCATTCAGATGGCGCTGCAGATATTTCCATGTTCATACAGATGGCGGTGTAGATATTTCCATGTTCATACAGATAGCGGTGTAGTTATTTCCATGTGTAAAGAGATAGCTGTGTAGATATTTCCATGTATAAGCTGATAGCTGTGTAGATATTTCCGTTTTCATGCAGATAGCAGTGTATATATTTCCCTGTTCAAACAGTTAGCGGTGTAGATATTTCCATGTTCATAAAGATAGCGGTGTAGATATTTCCATGTTTATACAGATAGCGGTGAAGATGTATGCATGTTTTCACAGATATCGGTGTAGATATTTCCATGTTCATCCACATGGCTGCGTAGATATATCCATGTTCATACAGATGGCGGTGAAGATATTTCCGTGTTCATACAGAAAGCATTGTAGATATTTCCATGTTCATACAGATAGCGGTGTAGATATTTCCATGTTCATACAGACAGCGGTGCTGATATTTCCATTTTCATCCAGACGGCTGTGTAGATATATCTATGTTCATACAGATGGTGGTGAAGATATTTCCATGTTCATACAGATATCGGTGTAGATATTTCCATGTTCATACAGATAGCAGTGTAGGTATTTCCATGTTAATACAGATAGCGGTGCTGATATTTCCATGTTTATACAGGTAGAGGTGTAGATATTTCCATGTTTATACAAATAGCGGTGTAGATATTTCCATGTTTATACAGATAGCGGTGTAGATATTTCCATGTTTATACAGATAGTGGTGTAGATATTTCCATGCTTATAGAGATAGCGGTGTAGTTATTTCCATGTGTAAAGAGATAGCTTTGTAGATATTTCCATGTATATGCAGATAGCTGTGTAGATATTTCCATATTTATACAGGTAGCGGTGTAGATATTTCCATGTTTATACAGACAGTGGTGTAGATATTTCCATGTTTATACAGATAGCGGTGTAGATATTTCCAAGTTTATACAGATAGATGTGTAGATATCTCCATCTTAATACAGATGGTGGTGTAGATATTTATACGTTCATACAGATGGCGGTGCAGATATTTCCGTGTTCATATAGATGGCCGTGTAGATATTTCCATGTTTATAGAGATAGCGGTGTAGTTATTTCCATGTTCATACAGATAGCGGTGTAGATATTTCCATGTTCATACAGATAGCGGTGTATGTATTTCCATGTTCATACAGATTGCGGTGTAGATATTTCCATGTTCATCCTGATGGCTGTGTAGATATTTCCATGTTCATACAGATAGCGGTGTAGATATTTCCATGTTCATACAGATAGCGGTGTAGATATTTCCATGTTCATCCAGATGGCTGTGTAGATATATCCATGTTCATACAGACGGCGGTGAAGATATTTCCATGTTCATACAGATGGCGATGTAGATATTTCCACGTTCATACAGATAGCCGTGTAGATATTGCCATGTTCATACCGATATCGGTGCTGATTCTTCCATGTTTATACAGGTAGCGGTGTACATATTTCCATGTTTATACAGGTAGCGGTGTAGATATTTCCATGTTCATACAGATAGAGGTGTAGATATTTCCATGTTTATACAGATAGCGGTGTAGATATCTCCTTCTTAATACAGATGGCGGTGTAGATATTTATATGTTCATACAGATGGCGGTGCAGATATTTCCATGTTCATACAGATAGTGGTGTAGATATTTCCATGTTTATAGAGGTAGCGGTGTAGTTATTTCCATGTGCAAAGAGATAGCTGTGTAGATATTTCCATGTATATGCAGATAGCTGTGTAGATATTTCCATTTTCATGCAGATAGCGGTGTAGATATTTCCATGTTCAAACAGCGGTGTAGATATTTCCATATTAATACAGATAGTGGTGTGGATATTTCCATGTTTATACAGATAGCAGTGAAGATGTATGCATGTTTACACTGATAGCGGTGTAGATATTTCCATGCTCATACAGATAGCGGTGTAGATATTTCCATGTTCATCCAGACGGCTGTGTAGACATATCCATGTTCATACAGATGGCGGTGAAGATATTTCCATGTTCATACAGATGGCTGTGTAGATATATCCATGTTCATACAGATGGCGGTGAAGCTTTTTCCATGTTCATACAGATGGCGGTGTAGATATTTCCATGTTCATACAGATAGCGGCGCTGATATTTCCATGTTTATACAGGTAGCAGTGTAGATACTTCCATGTTTATACAGATAGCGGTGTAGATATTTCCATGTTTATACACATAGCAGTATAGATATTTCCATTTTTATACAGATAGCGGTGTAGATATCTCCATCTTAATACAGATGGCGGTGTAGATATTTATATGTTCTTACAGATGGCGGTGCAGATATTTCCATGTTCATACATATGGCGTTGAAGATATTTCCATGTTCATACAGATGGCGGTGTAGATACTTCCATGTTCATACTGATAGCGGTGCTGATATTTCCATGTTTATACAGGTATCGGTGTAGATATTTCCATGTTCATAAAGATAGCAGTGTAGATATTTTCATGTTTATACAGATAGCAGTGAAGATGTATGCATGTTTACACAGATAGCGGTGTAGATATTTCCATGTTCATCCAGATGGCTGTGTAGATATATCCATGTTCATACAGATGGCGGTGAAGATATTTCCATGTTCATACAGATAGCGGTGTAGATATTTCCATGTTCATACAGATAGCGGTGTAGATATCTCCATCTTAATACAGATGGTGGTGTAGATAATTATAAGATCATACAGATGGCGGTGCAGATATATCCATGTTCATACAGATGGCGGTGTAGATATTTCCATGTTTATAGAGATAGCGGTGTAGATATTTCCATGTTCATCCAGATGGCTGTGTAGATATATCCATGTTCATACAGATGGCGGTGAAGATATTTCCATGTTCATACAGATAGCGGTGTAGATATTTCCATGTTCATACAGATAGCGGTGTAGATATCTCCATCTTAATACAGATGGTGGTGTAGATAATTATAAGATCATACAGATGGCGGTGCAGATATTTCCATGTTCATACAGATGGCGGTGTAGATATTTCCATGTTTATAGAGATAGCGGTGCTGATATTTCCATGTTTATACAGGTTGCTGTGTAGATAATTCCATGTTTATACAGATACCGGTGTAGATGTTTCCATGTTTATACAGATAGCGGTGTAGATATTTCCATGTTTATACAGATAGCGGTGTAGATATTTCCATGTTTATACAGATAGTGGTGTAGATATTTCCATGTTTACAGAGATAGCGGTGTAGTTATTTCCATGTGTAAAGAGATAGCTTTGTAGATATTTCCATGTATATGCAGATAGCTGTATAGATATTTCCATTTTCATGCAGATAGCGGTGTAGATATTTCCATGTTCATACAGATAGCGGTGTAGATATTTCCATGTTCATACAGATAGCGGTGCTGATATTTCCATGTTTATACCGGTAGCGGTGTAGATATTTCCATGTTTATACAGATAGCAGTGTAGATATTTCCATGTTTATACAGATAGCGGTGTAGATATCTCCAACTTAATACAGATGGCGGTGTAGATATTTATATGTACATACAGATGGCGGTGCAGATATTTCCATGTCTATACAGATGGCGGTGTAGATATTTCCATGTTAATAGAGATAGCGGTGTAGTTATTTCCATGTGTAAAGAAATAGCTTTGTAGTTATTTCCATGTATTTGGAGATAGCTATGTAGATATTTCCATTTTCATGCAGATAGCGGAGTAGATATTTCCGTGTTCAAACAGATAGCGGTGTAGATATTTCCATGTTCATACAGATAGCGGTGTAGATATTTCCATGTTTATACAGATAGCGGTGAAGATGTATGCATGTTTACACAGATAGTGGTGTAGATATTTCCATGTTCATACAGATAGCGGTTTAGATATTTCCATGTTCATCCAGATGGCTATGTAGATATATCCATGTTCATTCAGATGGCGGTGTAAATATTTCCATGTTCATACAGACAGCGGTGTAGATATTTCCATGTTCATCCAGATGGCTGTGTAGTTATATCCATGTTCATACAGATAGCGGGGTAGATATTTCCATGTTCATACAGACAGCGGTGTAGATATTTCCATGTTCATACCGATAGTTGTGTAGATATTTCCATGTTCATACAGATAGCGGTGTAGCTATTTCCATGTTTATACAGATAGCGGTGTAGATATTTCCATGTTCATAGAGATAGCGGTGTAGATATTTCCATGTTCATACAGATAGTGGTGCAGATATTTCCATGTTCATACAGTTAGCCATGTAGATATTGCCATGTTTATACCGATAGCGGTGCTGATACTTCCATGTTTATACAGGTAGCGGTGTACATATTTCCATGTTTATACAGATAGCGGTGAAGATGTATGCATGTTTACACAGATAGCGGTTTAGATATTTCCATGTTCATACAGATAGCGTTGTAGATACTTCCATGTTCATCCAGATGGCTGTGTAGATATATCCATGTTCATACAGATGGCGGTGAAGATATTTCCATGTTCATACAGAGAGTGGTGTAGATATTTCCATGTTCATACAGATAGCGGTGTAGATATCTCCATGTTTGTACAGATAGCGGTGTAGATATTTCCATCTTAATACAGATGGCGGTGTAGATATTTATATGTTCATACAGATGGCTGTGCAGATATTTCCATGTTCATACAGACGGCGGTGTAGATATTTCCATGTTCATACAGATAGTGGTGTAGTTATTTCCATGTGTAAAGAGATAGCTGTGTAGATATTTCCATGTATATGCAGATAGCTGTGTGGATATTTCCATTTTCATGCAGATAGCGGTGTATATATTTCCCTGTTCAAACAGTTAGCGGTGTAGATATTTCCATGTTCATACAGATTGCGGTGTATATATTTCCATGTTCATACAGATAGCAGTGTAGATATTTCCATTTTCAAGCAGATAGCGCTGTATATATTTCCATGTTCAAACAGATAGAGGTGTAGATATTTCCATGTTCATAAAGATAGCGGTGTAGATCTTTCCATGTTTATACAGATAGCGGTGAAAATGTATGCATGTTTACACAGATAGCAGTGTAGATATTTCCATGTTCATCCAGATGGCTGTGTAGATATATCCATGTTCATACAGATGGCGGTGAAGATATTTCCATGTTCATACAGATAGCGGTGTAGATATTTCCATGTTCATACAGATAGCGGTGTAGATATTTCCATATTCATACAGATAGCGGTGCATGTATTTCCATGTTCATACAGATGGTGGTGTAGATATTTCCATGTTTATAGAGATAGCGGTGTAGTTATTTCCATGTGTAAAGAAATAGCTTTGTAGATATTTCCGTGTATATGCAGATAGCTGTGTAAATATTTCCATTTTCATGCAGATAACGGTGTAGATATTTCCATATTCAAACAGTTAGCGGTGTAGATATTTCCATGTTCATACAGATAGCGGTGTAGATATTTCCATGTTTATACAGATAGCGGTGAAGATGTATGCATGTTTGCACAGATAGTGGTGTAGATATTTCCATGTTCATACAGATAGCGGTGTAAATATTTCCATGTTCATACAGATAGCGGTGTAGATATTTCCATGTTCATACAGATAGCGGTGTAGATATTTCCATGTTCATACAGATAGCGGTGTAGATATTTCCATGTTCATACAGATAGCGGTGTAGATATTTCCATGTTCATCCAGATGGCTGTGTAGATATATCCATGTTCATACAGATGGCGGTGAAGATATTTCCATGTTCATACAGATAGCGGTGTAGATATTTCCATGTTCATACAGATAGCGGTGTAGATATTTCCATGTTCATACAGATAGCGGTGTAGCTATTTCCATGTTCATACATATAGCGGTGTAGATATTTCCATGTTCATCCAGATGGCTGTGTAGATATATCTATGTTCATACAGATGGCGGTGAAGATATTTCCATGTTCATACAGATAGCGGTGTAGATATTTCCATGTTTATACAGATATCGGTGTAGATATTTCCATGTTTATACAGATAGCGGTGTAGATATCTCCATCTTAATACAGATGGAGGTGTAGATAATTATAAGATCATACAGATGGCGGTGCAGATATTTCCATGTTCATACAGATGGCGGTGTAGATATTTCCATGTTTATAGAGATAGCGGTGTAGTTATTTCCATGTGTAAAGAGATAGCTGTATAGATATTTCCATGTATATGCAGATAGCTTTGTAGATATTTCCATTTTCATGCAGATAGCGGTGTAGATATTTCCATGTTCAAACAGATAGCGGTGTAGATATTTCCATGTTCATACAGATAGCAGTGTAGATATTTCCATGTTTAAACAGATAGTGGTGAAGATTTATACATGTTTACACAGATAGCGGTGTAGATATTTCCATGCTCATACAGATAGCGGTGTAGATATTTCCGTGTTCATCCAGATGGCTGTGTAGATATATCCATGTTCATACAGATGGCGGTGAAGATATTTCCATGTTCATACAGATAGCGGTATAGATATTTCCATGTTCATACAGATAGCGGTGTAGATATTTCCATGTTCATACAGACAGCGGTGCTGATATTTCCATGTTCATCCAGATGGCTGTGTAGATATATCTATGTTCATACGGATGGTTGTGAAGATATTTCCATGTTCATACAGATATCGGTGTAGATATTTCCATGTTCATACAGATAGCAGTGTAGGTATTTCCATGTTAATACAGATAGCGGTGCTGATATTTCCATGTTTATACATGTAGCGGTGTAGATATTTCCATGTTTATACAAATAGCGGTGTAGATATTTCCATGTTTATACAGATAGCGGTGTAGATATTTCCATGTTTATACAGATAGTGGTGTAGATATTTCCATGTTTATAGAGATAGCGGTGTTGTTATTTCCATGTGTAAAGAGATATCTTTGTAGATATTTCCATGTATATGCAGATAGCTGTATAGATATTTCCATTTTCATGCAGATAGCGGTGTAGATATTTCCATGTTCATAGAGATAGTGGTGCAGATATTTCCATGTTCATCCAGAAGGCTGTGTAGATATTTCCATGTTCATACAGATAGCGGTGCTGATATTTCCATGTTGATACAGGTAGCGGTGTAGATATTTCCATGTTCATACAGATAGCGGTGTAGATATTTCCATGCTCATACAGATAGCGGTGTAGATATTTCCATGTTCATACAGATAGCGGTGTAGCTATTTCCATATTCATAGAGATAGCTGTGTAGATATTTCCATGTTCATCCAGATGGGTGTGTAGATAAATCCATGTTCATACAGATGGCGGTGAAGATATTTCCATGTTCATACAGATAGCGGTGTAGATATTTCCATGTTTATACAGATATCGGTGTAGATATTTCCATGTTTATACAGATAGCAGAGTAGATATCTCCATCTTAATACAGATGGCGGTGTAGATATTTATATGATCATACAGATGGCGGTGAAGATATTTCCATGTTCATACAGATGGCGGTGTAGATATTTCCATGTTTATAGAGATAGCGGTGCTGATATTTCCATGTTTATACAGGTTGCTGTGTAGATAATTCCATGTTTTCTACAGATACCGGTGTAGATGTTTCCATGTTTATACAGATAGCGGTGTAGATATTTCCATGTTTATACAGATAGCGGTGTAGATATTTCCATGTTTATACAGATAGTGGTGTAGATATTTCCATGTTTGCAGAGATAGCGGTGTAGTTATTTCCATGTGTAAAGAGATAGCTTTGTAGATATTTCCATGTATATGCAGATAGCTGTGTAGATATTTCCATTTTCATGCAGATAGCGGTGTAGATATTTCCATGTTCATACAGATAGCGGTGTAGATATTTCCATGTTCATACAGATAGCGGTGCTGATATTTCCATGTTTATACAGGTAGCGGTGTAGATATTTCCATGTTTATACAGATAGCGGTGTAGATATTTCCATGTTTATACAGATAGCGGTGTAGATATCTCCATCTTAATACAGATGGCGGTGTAGATATTTATATGTACATACAGATGGCGGTGCAGATATTTCCATGTCTATACAGATGGCGGTTTAGATATTTCCATGTTAATAGAGATAGCGGTGTAGTTATTTCCATGTGTAAAGAAATAGCTTTGTAGTTATTTCCATGTATATGCAGATAGCTATGTAGATATTTCCATTTTCATGCAGATAGCGGAGTAGATAGTTCCGTGTTCAAACAGATAGCGGTGTAGATATTTCCATGTTCATACAGATAGCGGTGTAGATATTTCCATGTTTATACAGATAGCGGTGAAGATGTATGCATGTTTACACAGATAGTGGTGTAGATATTTCCATGTTCATACAGATAGCGGTGTAGATATTTCCATGTTCATCCAGATGGCTATGTAGATATATCCATGTGCATTCAGATGGCGGTGTAGATATTTCCATGTTCATACAGACAGCGGTGTAGATATTTCCATGTTCATACATATAGCGGTGTAGATATTTCCATGTTCATCCAGATGGCTGTGTAGTTATATCCATGTTCATACAGATAGCGGTGTAGATATTTCCATGTTCATACAGATAGCGGTGTAGATATTTCCATGTTCATACAGATAGCGGTGCTGATATTTCCATGTTTATACAGGTAGCGGTGTAGATATTTCCATGTTTATACAGATAGCGGTGTAGATATTTCCATGTTTATACAGATAGCGGTGTAGATATCTCCATCTTAATACAGATGGCGGTGTAGATATTTATATGTACATACAGATGGCGGTGCAGATATTTCCATGTCTATACAGATGGCGGTTTAGATATTTCCATGTTAATAGAGATAGCGGTGTAGTTATTTCCATGTGTAAAGAAATAGCTTTGTAGTTATTTCCATGTATATGCAGATAGCTATGTAGATATTTCCATTTTCATGCAGATAGCGGAGTAGATAGTTCCGTGTTCAAACAGATAGCGGTGTAGATATTTCCATGTTCATACAGATAGCGGTGTAGATATTTCCATGTTTATACAGATAGCGGTGAAGATGTATGCATGTTTACACAGATAGTGGTGTAGATATTTCCATGTTCATACAGATAGCGGTGTAGATATTTCCATGTTCATCCAGATGGCTATGTAGATATATCCATGTGCATTCAGATGGCGGTGTAGATATTTCCATGTTCATACAGACAGCGGTGTAGATATTTCCATGTTCATACCGATAGTTGTGTAGATATTTCCATGTTCATACAGATAGCGGTGTAGCTATTTCCATGTTCATACAGATAGCGGTGTAGATATTTCCATGTTCATAGAGATAGCGGTGTAGAGATTTCCATGTTCATACAGATAGTGGTGCAGATATTTCCATGTTCATACACATAGCCATGTAGATATTGCCATGTTTATACCGATAGCGGTGCTGATACTTCCATTTTTATACAGGTAGCGGTGTACATATTTCCATGTTTATACAGATAGCGGTGAAGATGTATGCATGTTTACACAGATAGCGGTTTAGATATTTCCATGTTCATACAGATAGCGTTGTAGATATTTCCATGTTCATCCAGATGGCTGTGTAGATATATCCATGTTCATACAGATGGCGGTGAAGATATTTCCATGTTCATACAGAGAGCGGTGTAGATATTTCCATGTTCATACAGATAGCGGTGTAGATATCTCCATGTTTGTACAGATAGCGGTGTAGATATCTCCATCTTAATACAGATGGCGGTGTAGATATTTATATGTTCATACAGATGGCTGTGCAGATATTTCCATGTTCATACAGACGGCGGTGTAGATATTTCCATGTTCATACAGATAGTGGTGTAGTTATTTCCATGTGTAAAGAGATAGCTGTGTAGATATTTCCATGTATATGCAGATAGCTGTGTGGATATTTCCATTTTCATGCAGATAGCGGTATATATATTTCCCTTTTAAAACAGTTAGCGGTGTAGATATTTCCATGTTCATACAGATTGCGGTGTATATATTTAAATGTTCATACAGATAGCAGTGTAGATATTTCCATTTTCAAGCAGATAGCGCTGTATATTTCCATGTTCAAACAGATAGCGGTGAAGATATTTCCATGTTCATAAAGATAGCGGTGTAGATCTTTCCATGTTTATACAGATAGCGGTGAAAATGTATGCATGTTTACACAGATAGCGGTGTAGATATTTCCATGTTCATCCAGATGGCTGTGTAGATATATCCATGTTCATACAGATGGCGGTGAAGATATTTCCATGTTCATACAGATAGCGGTGTAGATATTTCCATGTTCATACAGATAGCGGTGTAGATATTTCCATATTCATACAGATAGCGGTGCATGTATTTCCATGTTCATACAGATGGTGGTGTAGATATTTCCATGTTTATAGAGATAGCGGTGTAGTTATTTCCATGTGTAAAGAAATAGCTTTGTAGATATTTCCGTGTATATGCAGATAGCTGTGTAAATATTTCCATTTTCATGCAGATAACGGTGTAGATATTTCCATATTCAAGCAGTTAGCGGTGTAGATATTTCCATGTTCATACAGATAGCGGTGTAGATATTTCCATGTTCATACAGATAGCGGTGTAGATATTTCCATGTTCATACAGATAGCGGTGTATGTATTTCCATGTTCATACAGAAAGCGGTGTAGATATTTCCATGTTCATCCTGATGGCTGTGTAGATATTTCCATGTTCATACAGATAGCGGTGTAGATATTTCCATGTTCATACAGATAGCGGTGTAGATATTTCCATGTTTATACAGATAGCGGTGTAGATATCTCCATCTTAATACAGATGGCAGTGTAGATATTTACATGTTCATACAGATGGCGGTGTAAATATTTCCATGTTCATACAGATAGCGGTGTAGATATTTCCATGTTCATACAGATAGCGGTGTAGATATTTCCATGTTCATACAGATAGCGGTGTAGATATTTCCATGTTCATCCAGATGGCTGTGTAGATATATCCATGTTCATACAGATGGCGGTGAAGATATTTCCATGTTCATACAGATAGCGGTGTAGATATTTCCATGTTCATACAGATAGCGGTGTAGATATTTCCATGTTCATACAGATAGCGGTGTAGCTATTTCCATGTTCATACATATAGCGGTGTAGATATTTCCATGTTCATCCAGATGGCTGTGTAGATATATCTATGTTCATACAGATGGCGGTGAAGATATTTCCATGTTCATACAGATAGCGGTGTAGATATTTCCATGTTTATACAGATATCGGTGTAGATATTTCCATGTTTATACAGATAGCGGTGTAGATATCTCCATCTTAATACAGATGGCGGTGTAGATAATTATAAGATCATACAGATGGCGGTGCAGATATTTCCATGTTCATACAGATGGCGGTGTAGATATTTCCATGTTTATAGAGATAGCGGTGTAGTTATTTCCATGTGTAAAGAGATAGCTGTATAGATATTTCCATGTATATGCAGATAGCTTTGTAGATATTTCCATTTTCATGCAGATAGCGGTGTAGATATTTCCATGTTCAAACAGATAGCGGTGTAGATATTTCCATGTTCATACAGACAGCGGTGCTGATATTTCCATGTTCGTCCAGATGGCTGTGTAGATATATCTATGTTCATACGGATGGTGGTGAAGATATTTCCATGTTCATACAGATATCGGTGTAGATATTTCCATGTTCATACAGATAGCAGTGTAGGTATTTCCATGTTAATACAGATAGCGGTGCTGATATTTCCATGTTTATACATGTAGCGGTGTAGATATTTCCATGTTTATACAAATAGCGGTGTAGATATTTCCATGTTTATACAGATAGCGTTGTAGATATTTCCATGTTTATACAGATAGTGGTGTAGATATTTCCATGTTTATAGAGATAGCGGTGTAGTTATTTCCATGTGTAAAGGGATATCTTTGTAGATATTTCCATGTATATGCAGATAGCTGTATAGATATTTCCATTTTCATGCAGATAGTGGTGTAGATATTTCCATGTTCATACAGATAGCAGTGTAGATATTTCCATGTTCATACAGATAGCGGTGCAGATATTTCCATGTTCATCCAGCTGGCTGTGTAGATATTTCCATGTTCATACAGATAGCGGTGCTGATATTTCCATGTTGATACAGGTAGCGGTGTAGATATTTCCAAGTTTATACAGATAGCGGTGTAGATATCTCCTTCTTAATACAGATGGCGGTGTAGATATTTATATGTTCATACAGATGGTGGTGCAGATATTTCCATGTTCATTCAGATGGCGGTGTAGATATTTCCATGTTTATAGAGATAGCGGTGCTGATATTTCCATGTTTATACAGGTTGCTGTGTAGATAATTCAATGTTTATACAGATACCGGTGTAGATGTTTCCATGTTTATACAGATAGCGGTGTAGATATTTCCATGTTTATACAGATAGCGGTGTAGATATTTCCATGTTTATACAGATAGTGGTGTAGATATTTCCATGTTTACAGAGATAGCGGTGTTGTTATTTCCATGTGTAAAGAGATAGCTTTGTAGATATTTCCATGGATATTCAGATAGCTGTGTAGATATTTCCATTTTCATGCAGATAGCGGTGTAGATATTTCCATGTTCATACAGATAGCGGTGTAGATATTTCCATGTTCATACAGATAGCGGTGCTGATATTTCCATGTTTATACAGGTAGCGGTGTAGATATTTCCATGTTTATACAGATAGCGGTGTAGATATTTCCATGTTTATACAAATAGCGGTGTAGATATCTCCATCTTAATACAGATGGCGGTGTAGATATTTATATGTACATACAGATGGCGGTGCAGATATTTCCATGTCTATACAGATGGCGGTGTAGATATTTCCATGTTAATAGAGATAGCGGTGTAGTTATTTCCATGTGTAAAGAAATAGCTTTGTAGTTATTTCCATGTATATGGAGATAGCTATGTAGATATTTCCATTTTCATGCAGATAGCGGTGTAGATATTTCCATGTTCAAACAGATAGCGGTGTAGATATTTCCATGTTCATACAGATAGCGGTGTAGATATTTCCATGTTTAAACAGATAGCGGTGAAGATGTATGCATGTTTACACAGATAGTGGAGTAGATATTTCCATGTTCATACAGATAGCGGTGTAGATATTTCCATGTTCATCCAGATGGCTATATAGATATATCCATGTTCATTCAGATGGCGGTGTAGATATTTCCATGTTCATACAGACAGCGGTGTAGATATTTCCATGTTCATACATATAGCGGTGTAGATATTTCCTTGTTCATCCAGATGGCTGTGTAGTTATATCCATGTTCATACAGATAGCGGTGTAGATATTTCCATGTTCATACAGATAGCGGTGTAGATATTTCCATGTTCATACAGACAGCGGTGTAGATATTTCCATGTTCATACCGATAGTTGTGTAGATATTTCCATGTTCATACAGATAGCGGTGTAGCTATTTCCATGTTCATACAGATAGCGGTGTAGATATTTCCATGTTCATAGAGATAGCGGTGTAGATATTTCCATGTTCATACAGATAGTGGTGCAGATATTTCCATGTTCATACAGATAGCCATGTAGATATTGCCATGTTTATACCGATAGCGGTGCTGATACTTCCATGTTTATACAGGTAGCGGTGTACATATTTCCATGTTTATACAGATAGCGGTGAAGATGTATGCATGTTTACACAGATAGCGGTTTAGATATTTCCATGTTCATACAGATAGCGTTGTAGATATTTCCATGTTCATCCAGATGGCTGTGTAGATATATCCATGTTCATACAGATGGCGGTGAAGATATTTCCATGTCATACAGAGAGCGGTGTAGATATTTCCATGTTCATACAGATAGCGGTGTAGATATCTCCATGTTTGTACAGATAGCAGTGTAGATATCTCCATCTTAATACAGATGGCGGTGTAGATATTTATATGTTCATACAGATGGCTGTGCAGATATTTCCATGTTCATACAGACGGCGGTGTAGATATTTCCATGTTCATACAGATAGCGGTGCATGTATTTCCATGTTAATACAGATAGCGGTGTAGATATTTCCATGTTCACCCAGATGGCTGTGTAGATATTTCCATGTTCATACAGATAGGGCTGTAGATATTTCCATGTTCATACAGATAGCGGTGTAGATATTTCCATGTTCATCCAGATGGCTGTGTAGATATATCCATGTTCATACAGATGGCTGTGAAGATATTTCCATGTTCATACAGATAGCGGTGTAGATATTTCCATGTTCATACAGATAGCCTTGAAGATATTGCCATGTTCATACCAATAGCGGTGCTGATACTTCCATGTTAATACAGGTAGCGGTGTACATATTTCCGTGTTTATACAGATAGCGGTGTAGATATTTCCATGTCCATACAGATAGCGGTGTAGATATTTCCATGTTTATACAGATAGCTGTGAAGATGTATGCATGTTTACACAGATAGCTGTGTAGATATTTCCATGTTCATACAGACGGCTGTGTAGACATATCCATGTTCATACAGATGGCGGTGAAGATATTTCCATGTTCATACAGATGGCTGTGTAGATATATCCATGTTCATACAGATGGAGGTGACGATATTTCCATGTTCATACAGACGGCGGTGTTGATATTTCCATGTTCATACTGATAGAGGTGCTGATACTTCCATGTTAATACAGGTAGCGGTGTATATACTTCCCTGTTCAAACAGATAGCGGTGTAGATATTTCCATGTTCATACAGATGGTGGTGTAGATATTTCCATGTTCATACAGATAGCGGTGTAGCTATTTCCATGTTCATACAGATAGCGGTGTGGATATTTCCATGTTCATAGAGATAGCGGTGTAGATATTTCCATGTTTATACAGGTAGCGGTGTAGATATTTCCATGTTTATACAGATAGCGGTGAAGATGTATGCATGTTTACACAGATAGCGGTGTAGATATTTTCATGTTCATCCAGATGGCTGTGTAGATATTTCCATGTTCATACAGATAGCGGTGTAGATATTTCCATGTTCATCCAGATGGCTGTGTAGATATATCCATGTTCATACAGATGGCGGTGAAGATATTTCCATGTTCATACAGATAGCGGTGTAGATATTTCCATGTTCATACAGATAGCGGTGTAGATATTTCCATGTTCGTACAGATAGCGGTGTAGATATTTCCATGTTCATGCAGATAGCAGTGTAGATATTTCCATTTTCAAGCAGATAGCGCTGTATATATTTCCATGTTCAAACAGATAGCGGTGTAGATATTTCCATGTTCATAAAGATAGCGGTGTAGATATTTCCATGTTTACACAGATAGCGGTGAAAATGTATGCATGTTTACACAGATAGCGGTGTAGATATTTCCATGTTCATCCAGATGGCTGTGTAGATATATCCATGTTCATACAGATGGCGGTGAAGATATTTCCATGTTCATACAGATGGCTGTGTAGATATTTCCATGTTCATACAGATAGCCGTGTAGATATTGCCATGTTCATACCGATATCGGTGCTGATACTTCCATGTTTATACAGGTAGCGGTGTACATATTTCTGTGTTTATACACGTAGCGGTGTAGATATTTCCATGTTCATACAGATAGCGGTGTAGATATTTCCATGTTTATACAGATAGCGGTGTAGATATCTCCTTCTTAATACAGACGGCGGTGTAGATATTTATGTGTTCATACAGATGGCGGTGCAGATATTTCCATGTTCATACAGATGGTTGTGTAGATATTTCCATGTTTATAGAGATAGCGGTGTAGTTATTTCCATGTGCAAAGAGATAGCTGTGTAGATATTTCCATGCATATGCAGATAGCTTTGTAGATATTTCCATTTTCATGCAGATAGCGGTGTAGATATTTCCATGTTCAAACAGATAGCGGTATAGATATTTCCATGTTCATACAGATAGCGGTGTGGATATTTCCATGTTTATACAGATAGCGGTGAAGATGTATGCATGTTTACACAGATAGCGGTGTAGATAGTTCCATGTTCATACAGATAGCGGTGTAGATATTTCCATGTTCATCCAGTCGGCTGTGTAGACATATCCATGTTCATACAGATGGCGGTGAAGATATTTCCATGTTCATACAGATGGCTGTCTAGATATATCCATGTTCATACAGATGACGGTGAAGATTTTTCCATGTTCTTACAGATGGCAGTGTAGATATTTCCATGTTCATACAGATAGCGGTGCTGATATTTCCATGTTTATACAGGTAGCAGTGTAGATATTTCCATGTTTATACACATAGCGGTGTAGATATTTCCATGTTCATACAGATAGCGGTGTAGATATCTCCATCTTAATACAGATGGCGGTGTAGATAATTATATGTTCATACAGATGGCGGTGCAGATATTTCCATGTTCATACAGATGGCGGTGAAGTTATTTCCATGTTCATACAGATGGCGGTGTAGTTACTTCCATGTTCATACTGATAGCGGTGCTGATATTTCCATGTTGAAACAGGTAGCGGTGTAGATATTTCCATGTTTATACACATAGCGGTGTAGATATTTCCATGTTTATACAGATAGCGGTGTAGATATCTCCATCTTAATACAGATGGCGGTGTAGATATTCATATGTTCATTCAGATGGCGGTGCAGATATTTCCATGTTCATACAGATGGCGGTGTATCTATTTCCATGTTCATACAGATATCGGTGTAGTTATTTCCATGTGTAAAGAGATAGCTGTGTAGATATTCCCATGTATATGCAGATAGCTGTGTAGATATTTCCATTTTCAAGCAGATAGCGGTGTATATACTTCCCTGTTCAAACAGATAGCGGTGTAGATATTTCCATGTTCATACAGATAGTGGTGTAGATATTTCCATGTTTGTACAGATAGCGGTGTAGATATCTCCATCTTAATACAGATGGCGGTGTAGATATTTATATGTTCATACAGATGGCGGTGCAGATATTTCCATGTTCATACAGACGGCGGTGTAGATATTTCCATGTTCATACAGATAGTGGTGTAGTTATTTCCATGTGTAAAGAGATAGCTGTGTAGATATTTCCATGTATATGCAGATAGCTGTGTAGATATTTCCATTTTCATGCAGATAGCGGTGTATATATTTCCCTGTTCAAACAGTTAGCGGTGTAGATATTTCCATGTTCAGAAAGATAGCGGTGTAGATATTTCCATGTTTATACAGATAGCGGTGAAGATGTATGCATGTTTACACAGATAGCGGTGTAGATATTTCCATGTTCATCCAGATGGCTGTGTAGATATATCCATGTTCATACAGATAGCGGTGTAGATATTTCCATCTTCATACAGATAGCGGTGCAGATATTTCCATGTTCATCCAGATGGCTGTGTAGATATATCCATGTTCATACAGATGGCGGTGAAGATATTTCCATATTCATAGAGATAGTGGTGTAGATATTTCCATGTTCATACAGAAAGCGGTGTAGATATTTCCATGTTCATACAGATAGCGGTGTATATATTTCCATGTTCATACAGATAGCAGTGTAGATATTCCATTTTCAAGCAGATAGCGCTGTATACATTTCCATGTTCAAACAGATAGCGGTGTAGATATTTCCATGTTCATAAAGATAGCGGAGTAGATATTTCCATGTTCATCCAGATGGCTGTGTAGATATATCCATGTTCATACAGATGGCTGTGAAGATATTTCCATGTTCATACAGATAGCGGTGTAGATATTTCCATGTTCATACAGATAGCGGTGTAGAGATTTCCATGTTCATACAGATAGCGGTGCATGTATTTCCATGTTCATACAGATAGCGGTGTAGATATTTCCATGTTCACCCAGATGGCTGTGTAGATATTTCCAAGTTCATACAGATAGCGGTGTAGATATTTCCATGTTCATACAGATAGCGGTGCATGTATTTCCATGTTCATACAGGTAGCGGTGTACATATTTCCGTGTTTATACAAATAGCGGTGTAGATATTTCCATGTTCATACAGATAGCGGTGTAGATATTTCCATGTTTATACAGATAGCGGTGTAGATATCTCCTTCTTAATACAGATGGCGGTGTAGATATTTCCATGTTCATACAGATGGCGGTGTAGATATTTCCATGTTTATAGACATAGCGGTGTAGTTATTTCCATGTGCAAAGAGATAGCTGTGTAGATATTTCCATTTATATGCAGATAGTTGTGTAGATATTTCCATTTTCATGCAGATAGCGGTGTAGATATTTCCATGTTCAAACAGATAGCGGTGTAGATATTTCCATGTCCATACAGATAGCGGTGTAGATATTTCCATGTTTATACAGATAGCTGTGAAGATGTATGCATGTTTACACAGATAGCGGTGTAGATATTTCCATGTTCATACAGATAGCGGTGTAGATATTTCCATGTTTATACAGATAGCGGGTTAGATATCTCCTTCTTAATACAGATGGTGGTGTAGATATTTCCATGTTCATACAGATGGCGGTCTAGATATTTCCATGTTTATAGAGATAGAGGTGTAGTTATTTCCATGTGCAAAGAGATAGCTGTGTAGATATTTCCATTTATATGCAGATAGTTGTGTAGATATTTCCATTTTCATGCAGATAGCGGTGTAGATATTTCCATGTTCAAACAGATAGTGGTGTAGATATTTCCATTTCCATACAGATAGCGGTGTAGATATTTCCATGTTTATACAGATAGCTGTGAAGATGTATGCATGTTTACACAGATAGCGGTGTAGATATTTCCATGTTCATACAGACGGCTGTGTAGACATATCCATGTTCATACAGATGGCGGTGAAGATATTTCCATGTTCATACAGATGGCTGTGTAGATATATCCATGTTCATACAGATGGAGGTGACGATATTTCCATGTTCATACAGATGGCGGTGTTGATATTTCCATGTTCATACTGATAGCGGTGCTGATACTTCCATGTTAATACAGGTAGCGGTGTACATATTTCCATGTTTATACAGATAGCGGTGTAGATATTTCCATCTTCATACAGATAGCGGTGTAGATATTTCCATGTTCATAGAGATAACGGTGTAGATATTTACATGTTCATACAGATAGCGGTGCTGATATTTCCATGTTTATACAGGTAGCGGTGTAGACATTTCCATGTTTATACAGATAGTGGTGCAGATATTTCCATCTTTATACAGATAGCGGTGTAGATATTTCCAAGTTTATACAGATAGCGGTGTAGATATCTTCATCTTAATACAGATGGCGGTGTAGATATTTATATGTTCATTCAGATGGCGGTGCAGATATTTCCATGTTCATACAGATGGCGGTGTAGATATTTCCATGTTCATACAGATAGCGGTGTAGTTATTTCCATGTGTAAAGAGATAGCTGTGTAGATATTCCCATGTATATGCAGATAGCTGTGTAGTTATTTCCATTTTCAAGCAGATAGCGGTGTATATACTTCCCTGTTCAAACAGATAGCTGTGTAGATATTTCCATGTTCATACAGATGGTGGTGTAGATATTTCCATGTTCATACAGATAGCGGTGTAGCTATTTCCATGTTCATACAGATAGCGGTATGGATATTTCCATGTTCATAGAGATAGCTGTGTAGATATTTCCATGTTTATACAGGTAGCGGTGTAGATATTTCCATGTTTATACAGATAGCGGTGAAGATGTATGCATGTTTACACAGATAGCGGTGTAGATATTTTCATGTTCATCCAGATGGCTGTGTAGATATTTCCATGTTCATACAGATAGCGGTGTAGATATTTCCATGTTCATCCAGATGGCTGTGTAGATATATCCATGTTCATACAGATGGCGGTGAAGATATTTCCATGTTCATACAGATAGCGGTGTAGATATTTCCATGTTCATACAGATAGCGGTGTAGATATTTCCATGTTCATACAGATAGCGGTGTAGATATTTCCATGTTCATGCAGGTAGCAGTGTAGATATTTCCATTTTCAAGCAGATAGCGCTGTATATATTTCCATGTTCAAACAGATAGCGGTGTAGATATTTCCATGTTCATAAAGATAGCGGTGTAGATATTTCCATGTTTATACAGATAGCGGTGAAAATGTATGCATGTTTACACAGATAGCGGTGTAGATATTTCCATGTTCATCCAGATGGCTGTGTAGATATATCCATGTTCATACAGATGGCGCTGAAGATATTTCCATGTTCATACAGATGGCTGTGTAGATATTTCCATGTTCATACAGATAGCCGTGTAGATATTGCCATGTTCATACCGATATCGGTGCTGATACTTCCATGTTTATACAATTAGCGGTGTACATATTTCTGTGTTTATACAGGTAGCGGTGTAGATATTTCCATGTTCATACAGATAGCGGTGTAGATATTTCCATGTTTATACAGATAGCGGTGTAGATATCTCCTTCTTAATACAGACGGCGGTGTAGATATTTATATGTTCATACAGATGGCCGTGCAGATATTTCCATGTTCATACAGATGGTTGTGTAGATATTTCCATGTTTATAGAGATAGCGGTGTAGTTATTTCCATGTGCAAAGTGATAGCTGTGTAGATATTTCCATGTATATGCAGATAGCTTTGTAGATATTTCCATGTTCATGCAGATAGCGGTGTAGATATTTCCATGTTCAAACAGATAGCGGTATAGATATTTCCATGTTCATACAGATAGCGGTGTGGATATTTCCATGTTTATACAGATAGCGGTGAAGATGTATGCATGTTTACACAGATAGCGGTGTAGATAGTTCCATGTTCATACAGATAGCGGTGTAGATATTTCCATGTTCATCCAGACGGCTGTGTAGACATATCCATGTTCATACAGATGGCGGTGAAGATATTTCCATGTTCATACAGATGGCTGTCTAGATGTATCCATGTTCATACAGATGACGGTGAAGATTTTTCCATGTTCTTACAGATGGCGGTGTAGATATTTCCATGTTCATACAGATAGCGGTGCTGATATTTCCATGTTTATACAGGTAGCAGTGTAGATATTTCCATGTTTATACACATAGCGGTGTAGATATTTCCATGTTCATACAGATAGCGGTGTAGATATCTCCATCTTAATACAGATGGCGGTGTAGATAATTATATGTTCATACAGATGGCGGTGCAGATATTTCCATGTTCATACAGATGGCGGTGAAGTTATTTCCATGTTCATACAGATGGCGGTGTAGTTACTTCCATGTTCATACTGATAGCGGTGCTGATATTTCCATGTTGAAACAGGTAGCGGTGTAGATATTTCCATGTTTATACACATAGCGGTGTAGATATTTCCATGTTTATACAGATAGCGGTGTAGATATCTCCATCTTAATACAGATGGCGGTGTAGATATTCATATGTTCATTCAGATGGCGGTGCAGATATTTCCATGTTCATACAGATGGCGGTGTATCTATTTCCATGTTCATACAGATATCGGTGTAGTTATTTCCATGTGTAAAGAGATAGCTGTGTAGATATTCCCATGTATATGCAGATAGCTGTGTAGATATTTCCATTTTCAAGCAGATAGCGGTGTATATACTTCCCTGTTCAAACAGATAGCGGTGTAGATATTTCCATGTTCATACAGATAGTGGTGTAGATATTTCCATGTTTGTACAGATAGCGGTGTAGATATCTCCATCTTAATACAGATGGCGGTGTAGATATTTATATGTTCATACAGATGGCGGTGCAGATATTTCCATGTTCATACAGACGGCGGTGTAGATATTTCCATGTTCATACAGATAGTGGTGTAGTTATTTCCATGTGTAAAGAGATAGCTGTGTAGATATTTCCATGTATATGCAGATAGCTGTGTAGATATTTCCATTTTCATGCAGATAGCGGTGTATATATTTCCCTGTTCAAACAGTTAGCGGTGTAGATATTTCCATGTTCAGAAAGATAGCGGTGTAGATATTTCCATGTTTATACAGATAGCGGTGAAGATGTATGCATGTTTACACAGATAGCGGTGTAGATATTTCCATGTTCATCCAGATGGCTGTGTAGATATATCCATGTTCATACAGATAGCGGTGTAGATATTTCCATCTTCATACAGATAGCGGTGCAGATATTTCCATGTTCATCCAGATGGCTGTGTAGATATATCAATGTTCATACAGATGGCGGTGAAGATATTTCCATATTCATAGAGATAGTGGTGTAGATATTTCCATGTTCATACAGAAAGCGGTGTAGATATTTCCATGTTCATACAGATAGCGGTGTATATATTTCCATGTTCATACAGATAGCAGTGTAAATATTCCATTTTCAAGCAGATAGCGCTGTATATATTTCCATGTTCAAACAGATAGCGGTGTAGATATTTCCATGTTCATAAAGATAGCGGAGTAGATATTTCCATGTTCATCCAGATGGCTGTGTAGATATATCCATGTTCATACAGATGGCTGTGAAGATATTTCCATGTTCATACAGATAGCGGTGTAGATATTTCCATGTTCATACAGATAGCGGTGTAGATATTTCCATGTTCATACAGATGGCGGTGCATGTATTTCCATGTTCATACAGATAGCGGTGTAGATATTTCCATGTTCACCCAGATGGCTGTGTAGATATTTCAATGTTCATACAGATAGCGGTGTAGATATTTCCATGTTCATACAGATAGCGGTGTAGATATTTCCATGTTCATACAGATAGCGGTGCATGTATTTCCATGTTCATACAGGTAGCGGTGTACATATTTCCGTGTTTATACAAATAGCGGTGTAGATATTTCCATGTTCATACAGATAGCCGTGTAGATATTTCCATGTTTATACAGATAGCGGTGTAGATATCTCCTTCTTAATACAGATGGCGGTGTAGATATTTCCATGTTCATACAGATGGCGGTGTAGATATTTCCATGTTTATAGACATAGCGGTGTAGTTATTTCCATGTGCAAAGAGATAGCTGTGTAGATATTTCCATTTATATGCAGATAGTTGTGTAGATATTTCCATTTTCATGCAGATAGCGGTGTAGATATTTCCATGTTCAAACAGATAGCGGTGTAGATATTTCCATGTCCATACAGATAGCGGTGTAGATATTTCCATGTTTATACAGATAGCTGTGAAGATGTATGCATGTTTACACAGATAGCGGTGTAGATATTTCCATGTTCATACAGATAGCGGTGTAGATATTTCCATGTTTATACAGATAGCGGGTTAGGTATCTCCTTCTTAATACAGATGGAGGTGTAGATATTTCCATGTTCATACAGATGGCGGTGTAGATATTTCCATGTTTATTGAGATAGAGGTGTAGTTATTTCCATGTGCAAAGAGATAGCTGTGTAGATATTTCCATTTATTTGCAGATAGTTGTGTAGATATTTCCATTTTCATGCAGATAGCGGTGTAGATATTTCCATGTTCAAACAGATAGCGGTGTAGATATTTCCATGTCCATACAGATAGCGGTGTAGATATTTCCATGTTTATACAGATAGCTGTGAAGATGTATGCATGTTTACACAGATAGTGGTGTAGATATTTCCATGTTCATACAGACGGCTGTGTAGGCATATCCATGTTCATACAGATGGCGGTGAAGATATTTCCATGTTCATACAGATGGCTGTGTAGATATATCCATGTTCATGCAGATGGAGGTGACGATATTTCCATGTTCATACAGACGGCGGTGTTGATATTTCCATGTTCATACTGATAGCGGTGCTGATACTTCCATGTTAATACAGGTAGCGGTGTACATATTTCCATGTTTATACAGATAGCGGTGTAGATATTTCCATCTTCATACAGATAGCGGTGTAGATATTTCCATGTTCATAGAGATAACGGTGTAGATATTTACATGTTCATACAGATAGAGGTGCTGATATTTCCATGTTTATACAGGTAGCGGTGTAGACATTTCCATGTTTATACAGATAGTGGTGCAGATATTTCCATCTTTATACAGATAGCGGTGTACATATTTCCAAGTTTATACAGATAGCAGTGTAGATATCTTCATCTTAATACAGATGGCGGTGTAGATATTTATATGTTCATTCAGATGGCGGTGCAGATATTTCCATGTTCATACAGATGGCGGTGTAGATATTTCCATGTTCATACAAATAGCGGTGTAGTTATTTCCATGTGTAAAGAGATAGCTGTGTAGATATTCCCATGTATATGCAGATAGCTGTGTAGTTATTTCCATTTTCAAGCAGATAGCGGTGTATATACTTCCCTGTTCAAACAGATAGCGGTGTAGATATTTCCATGTTCATACAGATGGTGGTGTAAATATTTCCATGGTCATACAGATAGCGGTGTAGCTATTTCCATGTTCATACAGATAGCGGTGTGGATATTTCCATGTTCATAGAGATAGCGGTGTAGATATTTCCATGTTTATACAGGTAGCGGTGTAGATATTTCCATGTTTATAGAGATAGCGGTGAAGATGTATGCATGTTTACACAGAGAGCGGTGTAGATATTTTCATGTTCATCCAGATGGCTGTCTAGATATTTCCATGTTCATACAGATAGCGGTGTAGATATTTCCATGTTCATCCAGATGGCTGTGTTGATATATCCATGTTCATACAGATGGTGGTGAAGATATTTCCATGTTCATACAGATAGCGGTGTAGATATTTCCATGTTCATACAGATAGCGGTGTAGATATTTCCATGTTCATACAGATAGCGGTGTAGATATTTCCATGTTCATGCAGGTAGCAGTGTAGATATTTCCATTTTCAAGCAGATAGCGCTGTATATATTTCCATGTTCAAACAGATAGCGGTGTAGATATTTCCATGTTCATAAAGATAGCGGTGTAGATATTTCCATGTTTATACAGATAGCGGTGAAAATGTATGCATGTTTACACAGATAGCGGTGTAGATATTTCCATGTTCATCCAGATGGCTGTGTAGATATATCCATGTTCATACAGATGGCGGTGAAGATATTTCCATGTTCATACAGATGGCTGTGTAGATATTTCCATGTTCATACAGATAGCCGTGTAGATATTGCCATGTTCATACCGATATCGGTGCTGATACTTCCATGTTTATACAGGTAGCGGTGTACATATTTCTGTGTTTATACAGGTAGCGGTGTAGATATTTCCATGTTCATACAGATAGCGGTGTAGATATTTCCATGTTTATACAGATAGCGGTGTAGATATCTCCTTCTTAATACAGACGGCGGTGTAGATATTTATATGTTCATACAGATGGCGGTGCAGATATTTCCATGTTCATACAGATGGTTGTGTAGATATTTCCATGTTTATAGAGATAGCGGTGTAGTTATTTCCATGTGCAAAGAGATAGCTGTGTAGATATTTCCATGTATATGCAGATAGCTTTGTAGATATTTCCATTTTCATGCAGATAGCGGTGTAGATATTTCCATGTTCAAACAGATAGCGGTATAGATATTTCCATGTTCATACAGATAGCGGTGTGGATATTTCCATGTTTATACAGATAGCAGTGAAGATGTATGCATGTTTACACAGATAGCGGTGTAGATAGTTCCATGTTCATACAGATAGCGGTGTAGATATTTCCATGTTCATCCAGACGGCTGTGTAGACATATCCATGTTCATACAGATGGCGGTGAAGATATTTCCATGTTCTTACAGATGGCTGTCTAGATATATCCGTGTTCATACAGATGACGGTGAAGATTTTTCCATGTTCTTACAGATGGCGGTGTAGATATTTCCATGTTCATACAGATAGCGGTGCTGATATTTCCATGTTTATACAGGTAGCAGTGTAGATATTTCCATGTTTATACACATAGCGGTGTAGATATTTCCATGTTCATACAGATAGTGGTGTAGATATCTCCATCTTAATACAGATGGCGGTGTAGATAATTATATGTTCATACAGATGGCGGTGCAGATATTTCCATGTTCATACAGATGGCGGTGAAGTTATTTCCATGTTCATACAGATGGCGGTGTAGTTACTTCCATGTTCATACTGATAGCGGTGCTGATATTTCCATGTTGAAACAGGTAGCGGTGTAGATATTTCCATGTTTATACACATAGCGGTGTAGATATTTCCATGTTTATACAGATAGCGGTGTAGATATCTCCATCTTAATACAGATGGCGGTGTAGATATTCATATGTTCATTCAGATGGCGGTGCAGATATTTCCATGTTCATACAGATGGCGGTGTATATATTTCCATGTTCATACAGATAGCGGTGTAGTTATTTCCATGTGTAAAGAGATAGCTGTGTAGATATTCCCATGTATATGCAGATAGCTGTGTAGATATTTCCATTTTCAAGCAGATAGCGGTGTATATACTTCCCTGTTCAAACAGATAGCGGTGTAGATATCTCCATGTTCATACAGATAGTGGTGTAGATATTTCCATGTTTGTACAGATAGCGGTGTAGATATCTCCATCTTAATACAGATGGCGGTGTAGATATTTATATGTTCATACAGATGGCGGTGCAGATATTTCCATGTTCATACAGACGGCGGTGTGGATATTTCCATGTTCATACAGATAGTGGTGTAGTTATTTCCATGTGTAAAGAGATAGCTGTGTAGATATTTCCATGTATATGCAGATAGCTGTGTAGATATTTCCATTTTCATGCAGATAGCGGTGTATATATTTCCCTGTTCAAACAGTTAGCGGTGTAGATATTTCCATGTTCAGAAAGATAGCGGTGTAGATATTTCCATGTTTATACAGATAGCGGTGAAGATGTATGCATGTTTACACAGATAGCGGTGTAGATATTTCCATGTTCATCCAGATGGCTGTGTAGATATATCCATGTTCATACAGATAGCGGTGTAGATATTTCCATCTTCATACAGATAGCGGTGCAGATATTTCCATTTTCATCCAGATGGCTGTGTAGATATATCCATGTTCATACAGATGGCGGTGAAGATATTTCCATGTTCATACAGATAGCGGTGTAGATATTTCCATGTTCATACAGAAAGCGGTGTAGATATTTCCATGTTCATACAGATAGCGGTGTATATATTTCCATGTTCATACAGATAGCAGTGTAGATATTCCATTTTCAAGCAGATAGCGCTGTATATATTTCTATGTTCAAACAGATAGCGGTGTAGATATTTCCATGTTCATAAAGATAGCGGAGTAGATATTTCCATGTTCATCCAGATGGCTGTGTAGATATATCCATGTTCATACAGATGGCTGTGAAGACATTTCCATGTTCATACAGATAGCGGTGTAGATATTTCCATGTTCATACAGATAGCGGTGTAGATATTTCCATGTTCATACAGATAGCGGTGCATGTATTTCCATGTTCATACAGATAGCGGTGCATGTATTTCCATGTTCATACAGGTAGCGGTGTACATATTTCCGTGTTTATACAAAAAGCGGTGTAGATATTTCCATGTTCATACAGATAGCGGTGTAGATATTTCCATGTTTATACAGATAGCGGTGTAGATATCTCCTTCTTAATACAGATGGCGGTGTAGATATTTCCATGTTCATACAGATGGCGGTGTAGATATTTCCATGTTTATAGACATAGAGGTGTAGTTATTTCCATGTGCAAAGAGATATCTGTGTAGATATTTCCATTTATATGCAGATAGTTGTGTAGATATTTCCATTTTCATGCAGATAGCGGTGTAGATATTTCCATGTTTATACACGTAGCTGTGTAGATATTTCCATGTTCATACAGATAGCGGTGTATGTATTTCCGTTTTCATACAGATAGCGGTGTAGATATTTCCATTTTCATGCAGATAGCGGTGTATATATTTCCCTGTTCAAACAGTTAGCGGTGTAGATATTTCCATGTTCATAAAGATAGCGGTGTAGATATTTCCATGTTTATACAGATAGCGGTGAAGTTGTATGCATGTTTACACAGATACCTGTGTAGATATTTCCACGTTCATCCAGATGGCTGTGTAGATATATCCATGTTCACACAGATGGCGGTGAAGATATTTCCAAGTTCATACAGATAGCGGTGTAGATATTTCCATGTTCATACAGATAGCGGTGTAGATATTTCCATGTTCATACAGATAGCGGTGTAGATATTTCCATGTTCATACAGATAGCGGGGTATGTATTTCCATGCTCATACAGATAGCAGTGTAGATATTTCCATGTTCATCCAGATGGCTGTGTAGATATTTCCATGTTCATACAGATAGCGGTGTAGATATTTCCATGTTCATTCAGATGGCTGTGTAGATATATCCATGTTCATACAGATGTCGGTGAAGACATTTCCATATTCATACAGATAGCGGTGTAGATATTTCCATGTTCATACAGATAGCCGTGTAGATATTTCCATGTTCATACAGATAGCGGTGTAGTTATTTCCATGTGTAAAGAGATAGCTGTGTAGATATTCCCATGTATATGCAGATAGCTGTGTAGTTATTTCCATTTTCAAGCAGATAGCGGTGTATATACTTCCCTGTTCAAACAGATAGCGGTGTAGATATTTCCATGTTCATACAGATGGTGGTGTAAATATTTCCATGGTCATACAGATAGCGGTGTAGCTATTTCCATGTTCATACAGATAGCGGTGTGGATATTTCCATGTTCATAGAGATAGCGGTGTAGATATTTCCATGTTTATACAGGTAGCGGTGTAGATATTTCCATGTTTATACAGATAGCGGTGAAGATGTATGCATGTTTACACAGAGAGCGGTGTAGATATTTTCATGTTCATCCAGATGGCTGTCTAGATATTTCCATCTTCATACAGATAGCGGTGTAGATATTTCCATGTTCATCCAGATGGCTGTGTAGATGTATCCATGTTCATACAGATGGTGGTGAAGATATTTCCATGTTCATACAGATAGCGGTGTAGATATTTCCATGTTCATACAGATAGCGGTGTAGATATTTCCATGTTCATACAGATAGCGGTGTAGATATTTCCATGTTCATGCAGATAGCAGTGTAGATATTTCCATTTTCAAGCAGATAGCGCTGTATATATTTCCATGTTCAAACAGATAGCGGTGTAGATATTTCCATGTTCATAAAGATAGCGGTGTAGATATTTCCATGTTTATACAGATAGCGGTGAAAATGTATGCATGTTTACACAGATAGCGGTGTAGATATTTCCATGTTCATCCAGATGGCTGTGTAGATATATCCATGTTCATACAGATGGCGGTGAAGATATTTCCATGTTCATACAGATGGCTGTGTAGATATTTCCATGTTCATACAGATAGCCGTGTAGATATTGCCATGTTCATACCGATATCGGTGCTGATACTTCCATGTTTATACAGGTAGCGGTGTACATATTTCTGTGTTTATACAGGTAGCGGTGTAGATATTTCCATGTTCATACAGATAGCGGTGTAGATATTTCCATGTTTATACAGATAGCGGTGTAGATATCTCCTTCTTAATACAGACGGCGGTGTAGATATTTATATGTTCATACAGATGGCGGTGCAGATATTTCCATGTTCATACAGATGGTTGTGTAGATATTTCCATGTTTATAGAGATAGCGGTGTAGTTATTTCCATGTGCAAAGAGATAGCTGTGTAGATATTTCCATGTATATGCAGATAGCTTTGTAGATATTTCCATTTTCATGCAGATAGCGGTGTAGATATTTCCATGTTCAAACAGATAGCGGTATAGATATTTCCATGTTCATACAGATAGCGGTGTGGATATTTCCATGTTTATACAGATAGCGGTGAAGATGTATGCATGTTTACACAGATAGCGGTGTAGATAGTTCCATGTTCATACAGATAGCGGTGTAGATATTTCCATGTTCATCCAGACGGCTGTGTAGACATATCCATGTTCATACAGATGGCGGTGAAGATATTTCCATGTTCATACAGATGGCTGTCTAGATATATCCGTGTTCATACAGATGACGGTGAAGATTTTTCCATGTTCTTACAGATGGCGGTGTAGATATTTCCATGTTCATACAGATAGCGGTGCTGATATTTCCATGTTTATACAGGTAGCAGTGTAGATATTTCCATGTTTATACACATAGCGGTGTAGATATTTCCATGTTCATACAGATAGTGGTGTAGATATCTCCATCTTAATACAGATGGCGGTGTAGATAATTATATGTTCATACAGATGGCGGTGCAGATATTTCCATGTTCATACAGATGGCGGTGAAGTTATTTCCATGTTCATACAGATGGCGGTGTAGTTACTTCCATGTTCATACTGATAGCGGTGCTGATATTTCCATGTTGAAACAGGTAGCGGTGTAGATATTTCCATGTTTATACACATAGCGGTGTAGATATTTCCATGTTTATACAGATAGCGGTGTAGATATCTCCATCTTAATACAGATGGCTGTGTAGATATTCATATGTTCATTCAGATGGCGGTGCAGATATTTCCATGTTCATACAGATGGCGGTGTATATATTTCCATGTTCATACAGATAGCGGTGTAGTTATTTCCATGTGTAAAGAGATAGCTGTGTAGATATTCCCATGTATATGCAGATAGCTGTGTAGATATTTCCATTTTCAAGCAGATAGCGGTGTATATACTTCCCTGTTCAAACAGATAGCGGTGTAGATATTTCCATGTTCATACAGATAGTGGTGTAGATATTTCCATGTTTGTACAGATAGCGGTGTAGATATCTCCATCTTAATACAGATGGCGGTGTAGATATTTATATGTTCATACAGATGGCGGTGCAGATATTTCCATGTTCATACAGACGGCGGTGTGGATATTTCCATGTTCATACAGATAGTGGTGTAGTTATTTCCATGTGTAAAGAGATAGCTGTGTAGATATTTCCATGTATATGCAGATAGCTGTGTAGATATTTCCATTTTCATGCAGATAGCGGTGTATATATTTCCCTGTTCAAACAGTTAGCGGTGTAGATATTTCCATGTTCAGAAAGATAGCGGTGTAGATATTTCCATGTTTATACAGATAGCGGTGAAGATGTATGCATGTTTACACAGATAGCGGTGTAGATATTTCCATGTTCATCCAGATGGCTGTGTAGATATATCCATGTTCATACAGATAGCGGTGTAGATATTTCCATCTTCATACAGATAGCGGTGCAGATATTTCCATTTTCATCCAGATGGCTGTGTAGATATATCCATGTTCATACAGATGGCGGTGAAGATATTTCCATGTTCATACAGATAGCGGTGTAGATATTTCCATGTTCATACAGAAAGCGGTGTAGATATTTCCATGTTCATACAGTTAGCGGTGTATATATTTCCATGTTCATACAGATAGCAGTGTAGATATTCCATTTTCAAGCAGATAGCGCTGTATATATTTCTATGTTCAAACAGATAGCGGTGTAGATATTTCCATGTTCATAAAGATAGCGGAGTAGATATTTCCATGTTCATCCAGATGGCTGTGTAGATATATCCATGTTCATACAGATGGCTGTGAAGATATTTCCATGTTCATACAGATAGCGGTGTAGATATTTCCATGTTCATACAGATAGCGGTGTAGATATTTCCATGTTCATACAGATAGCGGTGCATGTATTTCCATGTTCATACAGATAGCGGTGTAGATATTTCCATGTTCACCCAGATGGCTGTGTAGATATTTCCATGTTCATACAGATAGCGGTGTAGATATTTCCATGTTCATACAGATAGCGGTGTAGATATTTCCATGTTCATACAGATAGCGGTGCATGTATTTCCATGTTCATACAGGTAGCGGTGTACATATTTCCGTGTTTATACAAAAAGCGGTGTAGATATTTCCATGTTCATACAGATAGCGGTGTAGATATTTCCATGTTTATACAGATAGCGGTGTAGATATCTCCTTCTTAATACAGATGGCGGTGTAGATATTTCCATGTTCATACAGATGGCGGTGTAGATATTTCCATGTTTATAGACATAGAGGTGTAGTTATTTCCATGTGCAAAGAGATAGCTGTGTAGATATTTCCATTTATATGCAGATAGTTGTGTAGATATTTCCATTTTCATGCAGATAGCGGTGTAGATATTTCCATGTTTATACACGTAGCTGTGTAGATATTTCCATGTTCATACAGATAGCGGTGTATGTATTTCCGTTTTCATACAGATAGCGGTGTAGATATTTCCATTTTCATGCAGATAGCGGTGTATATATTTCCCTGTTCAAACAGTTAGCGGTGTAGATATTTCCATGTTCATAAAGATAGCGGTGTAGATATTTCCATGTTCATAAAGATAGCGGAGTAGATATTTCCATGTTCATCCAGATGGCTGTGTAGATATATCCATGTTCATACAGATGGCTGTGAAGATATTTCCATGTTCATACAGATAGCGGTGTAGATATTTCCATGTTCATACAGATAGCGGTGTAGATATTTCCATGTTCATACAGATGGCGGTGCATGTATTTCCATGTTCATACAGATAGCGGTGTAGATATTTCCATGTTCACCCAGATGGCTGTGTAGATATTTCAATGTTCATACAGATAGCGGTGTAGATATTTCCATGTTCATACAGATAGCGGTGTAGATATTTCCATGTTCATACAGATAGCGGTGCATGTATTTCCATGTTCATACAGGTAGCGGTGTACATATTTCCGTGTTTATACAAATAGCGGTGTAGATATTTCCATGTTCATACAGATAGCCGTGTAGATATTTCCATGTTTATACAGATAGCGGTGTAGATATCTCCTTCTTAATACAGATGGCGGTGTAGATATTTCCATGTTCATACAGATGGCGGTGTAGATATTTCCATGTTTATAGACATAGCGGTGTAGTTATTTCCATGTGCAAAGAGATAGCTGTGTAGATATTTCCATTTATATGCAGATAGTTGTGTAGATATTTCCATTTTCATGCAGATAGCGGTGTAGATATTTCCATGTTCAAACAGATAGCGGTGTAGATATTTCCATGTCCATACAGATAGCGGTGTAGATATTTCCATGTTTATACAGATAGCTGTGAAGATGTATGCATGTTTACACAGATAGCGGTGTAGATATTTCCATGTTCATACAGATAGCGGTGTAGATATTTCCATGTTTATACAGATAGCGGGTTAGATATCTCCTTCTTAATACAGATGGTGGTGTAGATATTTCCATGTTCATACAGATGGCGGTGTAGATATTTCCATGTTTATAGAGATAGAGGTGTAGTTATTTCCATGTGCAAAGAGATAGCTGTGTAGATATTTCCATTTATATGCAGATAGTTGTGTAGATATTTCCATTTTCATGCAGATAGCGGTGTAGATATTTCCATGTTCAAACAGATAGCGGTGTAGATATTTCCATGTCCATACAGATAGCGGTGTAGATATTTCCATGTTTATACAGATAGCTGTGAAGATGTATGCATGTTTACACAGATAGCGGTGTAGATATTTCTATGTTCATACAGACGGCTGTGTAGACATATCCATGTTCATACAGATGGCGGTGAAGATATTTCCATGTTCATACAGATGGCTGTGTAGATATATCCATGTTCATACAGATGGAGGTGACGATATTTCCATGTTCATACAGACGGCGGTGTTGATATTTCCATGTTCATAGTGATAGCGGTGCTGATACTTCCATGTTAATACAGGTAGCGGTGTACATATTTCCATGTTTATACAGATAGCGGTGTAGATATTTCCATCTTCATACAGATAGCGGTGTAGATATTTCCATGTTCATAGAGATAACGGTGTAGATATTTACATGTTCATACAGATAGCGGTGCTGATATTTCCATGTTTATACAGGTAGCGGTGTAGACATTTCCATGTTTATACAGATAGTGGTGCAGATATTTCCATCTTTATACAGATAGCGGTGTAGATATTTCCAAGTTTATACAGATAGCGGTGTAGATATCTTCATCTTAATACAGATGGCGGTGTAGATATTTATATGTTCATTCAGATGGCGGTGCAGATATTTCCATGTTCATACAGATGGCGGTGTAGATATTTCCATGTTCATACAGATAGCGGTGTAGTTATTTCCATGTGTAAAGAGATAGCTGTGTAGATATTCCCATGTATATGCAGATAGCTGTGTAGATATTTCCATTTTCAAGCAGATAGCGGTGTATTTACTTCCCTGTTCAAACAGATAGCGGTGTAGATATTTCCATGTTCATACAGATAGTGGTGTAGATATTTCCATGTTTGTACAGATAGCGGTGTAGATATCTCCATCTTAATACAGATGGCGGTGTAGATATTTATATGTTCATACAGATGGCGGTGCAGATATTTCCATGTTCATACAGACGGCGGTGTAGATATTTCCATGTTCATGCAGATAGTGGTGTAGTTATTTCCATGTGTAAAGAGATAGCTGTGTAGATATTTCCATTTTCATGCAGATTGCGGTGTATATATTTCCCTGTTCAAACAGTTAGCGGTGTAGATATTTCCATGTTCAGAAAGATAGCGGTGTAGATATTTCCATGTTTATACAGATAGCGGTGAAGATGTATGCATGTTTACACAGATAGCGGTGTAGATATTTCCATGTTCATCCAGATGGCTGTGTAGATATATCCATGTTCATACAGATAGCGGTGTAGATATTTCCATCTTCATACAGATAGCGGTGCAGATATTTCCATGTTCATCCAGATGGCTGTGTAGATATATCCATGTTCATACAGATGGCGGTGAAGATATTTCCATATTCATACAGATAGTGGTGTAGATATTTCCATGTTCATACAGAAAGCGGTGTAGATATTTCCATGTTCATACAGATAGCGGTGTATATATTTCCATGTTCATACAGATAGCAGTGTAGATATTCCATTTTCAAGCAGATAGCGCTGTATATATTTCCATGTTCAAACAGATAGCGGTGTAGATATTTCCATGTTCATAAAGATAGCGGAGTAGATATTTCCATGTTCATCCAGATGGCTGTGTAGATATATCCATGTTCATACAGATGGCTGTGAAGATATTTCCATGTTCATACAGATAGCGGTGTAGATATTTCCATGTTCATACAGATAGCGGTGTAGATATTTCCATGTTCATACAGATAGCGGTGCATGTATTTCCATGTTCATACAGATAGCGGTGTAGATATTTCCATGTTCACCCAGATGGCTGTGTAGATATTTCCATGTTCATACAGATAGCGGTGTAGATATTTCCATGTTCATACAGATAGCGGTGTAGATATTTCCATGTTCATACAGATAGCGGTGCATGTATTTCCATGTTCATACAGGTAGCGGTGTACATATTTCCGTATTTATACAAATAGTGGTGTACATATTTCCATGTTCATACAGATAGCGGTGTAGATATTTCCATGTTTATACAGATAGCGGTGTAGATATCTCCTTCTTAATACAGATGGCGGTGTAGATATTTCCATGTTCATACAGATGGCGGTGTAGATATTTCCATGTTTATAGACATAGCGGTGTAGTTATTTCCATGTGCAAAGAGATAGCTTTGTAGATATTTCCATTTATATGCAGATAGTTGTGTAGATATTTCCATTTTCATGCAGATAGCGGTGTAGATATTTCCATGTTCAAACAGATAGCGGTGTAGATATTTCCATGTCCATACAGATAGCGGTGTAGATATTTCCATGTTTATACAGATAGCTGTGAAGATGTATGCATGTTTACACAGATAGCGGTGTAGATATTTCCATGTTCATACAGATAGCGGTGTAGATATTTCCATGTTTATACAGATAGCGGGTTAGATATCTCCTTCTTAATACAGATGGAGGTGTAGATATTTCCATGTTCATACAGATGGCGGTGTAGATATTTCCATGTTTATAGAGATAGAGGTGTAGTTATTTCCATGTGCAAAGAGATAGCTGTGTAGATATTTCCATTTATATGCAGATAGTTGTGTAGATATTTCCATTTTCATGCAGATAGCGGTGTAGATATTTCCATGTTCAAACAGATAGCGGTGTAGATATTTCCATGTCCATACAGATAGCGGTGTAGATATTTCCATGTTTATACAGATAGCTGTGAAGATGTATGCATGTTTACACAGATAGTGGTGTAGATATTTCCATGTTCATACAGACGGCTGTGTAGGCATATCCATGTTCATACAGATGGTGGTGAAGATATTTCCATGTTCATACAGATGGCTGTGTAGATATATCCATGTTCATACAGATGGAGGTGACGATATTTCCATGTTCATACAGACGGCGGTGTTGATATTTCCATGTTCATACTGATAGCGGTGCTGATACTTCCATGTTAATACAGGTAGCGGTGTACATATTTCCATGTTTATACAGATAGCGGTGTAGATATTTCCATCTTCATACAGATAGCGGTGTAGATATTTCCATGTTCATAGAGATAACGGTGTAGATATTTACATGTTCATACAGATAGAGGTGCTGATATTTCCATGTTTATACAGGTAGCGGTGTAGACATTTCCATGTTTATACAGATAGTGGTGCAGATATTTCCATCTTTATACAGATAGCGGTGTAGATATTTCCAAGTTTATACAGATAGCAGTGTAGATATCTTCATCTTAATACAGATGGCGGTGTAGATATTTATATGTTCATTCAGATGGCGGTGCAGATATTTCCATGTTCATACAGATGGCGGTGTAGATATTTCCATGTTCATACAGATAGCGGTGTAGTTATTTCCATGTGTAAAGAGATAGCTGTGTAGATATTCCCATGTATATGCAGATAGCTGTGTAGTTATTTCCATTTTCAAGCAGATAGCGGTGTATATACTTCCCTGTTCAAACAGATAGCGGTGTAGATATTTCCATGTTCATACAGATGGTGGTGTAAATATTTCCATGGTCATACAGATAGCGGTGTAGCTATTTCCATGTTCATACAGATAGCGGTGTGGATATTTCCATGTTCATAGAGATAGCGGTGTAGATATTTCCATGTTTATACAGGTAGCGGTGTAGATATTTCCATGTTTATACAGATAGCGGTGAAGATGTATGCATGTTTACACAGAGAGCGGTGTAGATATTTTCATGTTCATCCAGATGGCTGTCTAGATATTTCCATCTTCATACAGATAGCGGTGTAGATATTTCCATGTTCATCCAGATGGCTGTGTAGATGTATCCATGTTCATACAGATGGTGGTGAAGATATTTCCATGTTCATACAGATAGCGGTGTAGATATTTCCATGTTCATACAGATAGCGGTGTAGATATTTCCATGTTCATACAGATAGCGGTGTAGATATTTCCATGTTCATGCAGATAGCAGTGTAGATATTTCCATTTTCAAGCAGATAGCGCTGTATATATTTCCATGTTCAAACAGATAGCGGTGTAGATATTTCCATGTTCATAAAGATAGCGGTGTAGATATTTCCATGTTTATACAGATAGCGGTGAAAATGTATGCATGTTTACACAGATAGTGGTGTAGATATTTCCATGTTCATCCAGATGGCTGTGTAGATATATCCATGTTCATACAGATGGCGGTGAAGATATTTCCATGTTCATACAGATGGCTGTGTAGATATTTCCATGTTCATACAGATAGCCGTGTAGATATTGCCATGTTCATACCGATATCGGTGCTGATACTTCCATGTTTATACAGGTAGCGGTGTACATATTTCTGTGTTTATACAGGTAGCGGTGTAGATATTTCCATGTTCATACAGATAGCGGTGTAGATATTTCCATGTTTATACAGATAGCGGTGTAGATATCTCCTTCTTAATACAGACGGCGGTGTAGATATTTATATGTTCATACAGATGGCGGTGCAGATATTTCCATGTTCATACAGATGGTTGTGTAGATATTTCCATGTTTATAGAGATAGCGGTGTAGTTATTTCCATGTGCAAAGAGATAGCTGTGTAGATATTTCCATGTATATGCAGATAGCTTTGTAGATATTTCCATTTTCATGCAGATAGCGGTGTAGATATTTCCATGTTCAAACAGATAGCGGTATAGATATTTCCATGTTCATACAGATAGCGGTGTGGATATTTCCATGTTTATACAGATAGCGGTGAAGATGTATGCATGTTTACACAGATAGCGGTGTAGATAGTTCCATGTTCATACAGATAGCGGTGTAGATATTTCCATGTTCATCCAGACGGCTGTGTAGACATATCCATGTTCATACAGATGGCGGTGAAGATATTTCCATGTTCATACAGATGGCTGTCTAGATATATCCGTGTTCATACAGATGACGGTGAAGATTTTTCCATGTTCTTACAGATGGCGGTGTAGATATTTCCATGTTCATACAGATAGCGGTGCTGATATTTCCATGTTTATACAGGTAGCAGTGTAGATATTTCCATGTTTATACACATAGCGGTGTAGATATTTCCATGCTCATACAGATAGTGGTGTAGATATCTCCATCTTAATACAGATGGCGGTGTAGATAATTATATGTTCATACAGATGGCGGTGCAGATATTTCCATGTTCATACAGATGGCGGTGAAGTTATTTCCATGTTCATACAGATGGCGGTGTAGTTACTTCCATGTTCATACTGATAGCGGTGCTGATATTTCCATGTTGAAACAGGTAGCGGTGTAGATATTTCCATGTTTATACACATAGCGGTGTAGATATTTCCATGTTTATACAGATAGCGGTGTAGATATCTCCATCTTAATACAGATGGCGGTGTAGATATTCATATGTTCATTCAGATGGCGGTGCAGATATTTCCATGTTCATACAGATGGCGGTGTATATATTTCCATGTTCATACAGATAGCGGTGTAGTTATTTCCATGTGTAAAGAGATAGCTGTGTAGATATTCCCATGTATATGCAGATAGCTGTGTAGATATTTCCATTTTCAAGCAGATAGCGGTGTATATACTTCCCTGTTCAAACAGATAGCGGTGTAGATATTTCCATGTTCATACAGATAGTGGTGTAGATATTTCCATGTTTGTACAGATAGCGGTGTAGATATCTCCATCTTAATACAGATGGCGGTGTAGATATTTATATGTTCATACAGATGGCGGTGCAGATATTTCCATGTTCATACAGACGGCGGTGTGGATATTTCCATGTTCATACAGATAGTGGTGTAGTTATTTCCATGTGTAAAGAGATAGCTGTGTAGATATTTCCATGTATATGCAGATAGCTGTGTAGATATTTCCATTTTCATGCAGATAGCGGTGTATATATTTCCCTGTTCAAACAGTTAGCGGTGTAGATATTTCCATGTTCAGAAAGATAGCGGTGTAGATATTTCCATGTTTATACAGATAGCGGTGAAGATGTATGCATGTTTACACAGATAGCGGTGTAGATATTTCCATGTTCATCCAGATGGCTGTGTAGATATATCCATGTTCATACAGATAGCGGTGTAGATATTTCCATCTTCATACAGATAGCGGTGCAGATATTTCCATTTTCATCCAGATGGCTGTGTAGATATATCCATGTTCATACAGATGGCGGTGAAGATATTTCCATGTTCATACAGATAGCGGTGTAGATATTTCCATGTTCATACAGAAAGCGGTGTAGATATTTCCATGTTCATACAGTTAGCGGTGTATATATTTCCATGTTCATACAGATAGCAGTGTAGATATTCCATTTTCAAGCAGATAGCGCTGTATATATTTCTATGTTCAAACAGATAGCGGTGTAGATATTTCCATGTTCATAAAGATAGCGGAGTAGATATTTCCATGTTCATCCAGATGGCTGTGTAGATATATCCATGTTCATACAGATGGCTGTGAAGATATTTCCATGTTCATACAGATAGCGGTGTAGATATTTCCATGTTCATACAGATAGCGGTGTAGATATTTCCATGTTCATACAGATAGCGGTGCATGTATTTCCATGTTCATACAGATAGCGGTGTAGATATTTCCATGTTCACCCAGATGGCTGTGTAGATATTTCCATGTTCATACAGATAGCGGTGTAGATATTTCCATGTTCATACAGATAGCGGTGTAGATATTTCCATGTTCATACAGATAGCGGTGCATGTATTTCCATGTTCATACAGGTAGCGGTGTACATATTTCCGTGTTTATACAAAAAGCGGTGTAGATATTTCCATGTTCATACAGATAGCGGTGTAGATATTTCCATGTTTATACAGATAGCGGTGTAGATATCTCCTTCTTAATACAGATGGCGGTGTAGATATTTCCATGTTCATACAGATGGCGGTGTAGATATTTCCATGTTTATAGACATAGAGGTGTAGTTATTTCCATGTGCAAAGAGATAGCTGTGTAGATATTTCCATTTATATGCAGATAGTTGAGTAGATATTTCCATTTTCATGCAGATAGCGGTGTAGATATTTCCATGTTTATACACGTAGCTGTGTAGATATTTCCATGTTCATACAGATAGCGGTGTATGTATTTCCGTTTTCATACAGATAGCGGTGTAGATATTTCCATTTTCATGCAGATAGCGGTGTATATATTTCCCTGTTCAAACAGTTAGCGGTGTAGATATTTCCATGTTCATAAAGATAGCGGTGTAGATATTTCCATGTTCATAAAGATAGCGGAGTAGATATTTCCATGTTCATCCAGATGGCTGTGTAGATATATCCATGTTCATACAGATGGCTGTGAAGATATTTCCATGTTCATACAGATAGCGGTGTAGATATTTCCATGTTCATACAGATAGCGGTGTAGATATTTCCATGTTCATACAGATGGCGGTGCATGTATTTCCATGTTCATACAGATAGCGGTGTAGATATTTCCATGTTCACCCAGATGGCTGTGTAGATATTTCAATGTTCATACAGATAGCGGTGTAGATATTTCCATGTTCATACAGATAGCGGTGTAGATATTTCCATGTTCATACAGATAGCGGTGCATGTATTTCCATGTTCATACAGGTAGCGGTGTACATATTTCCGTGTTTATACAAATAGCGGTGTAGATATTTCCATGTTCATACAGATAGCCGTGTAGATATTTCCATGTTTATACAGATAGCGGTGTAGATATCTCCTTCTTAATACAGATGTCGGTGTAGATATTTCCATGTTCATACAGATGGCGGTGTAGATATTTCCATGTTTATAGACATAGCGGTGTAGTTATTTCCATGTGCAAAGAGATAGCTGTGTAGATATTTCCATTTATATGCAGATAGTTGTGTAGATATTTCCATTTTCATGCAGATAGCGGTGTAGATATTTCCATGTTCAAACAGATAGCGGTGTAGATATTTCCATGTCCATACAGATAGCGGTGTAGATATTTCCATGTTTATACAGATAGCTGTGAAGATGTATGCATGTTTACACAGATAGCGGTGTAGATATTTCCATGTTCATACAGATAGCGGTGTAGATATTTCCATGTTTATACAGATAGCGGGTTAGATATCTCCTTCTTAATACAGATGGTGGTGTAGATATTTCCATGTTCATACAGATGGCGGTGTAGATATTTCCATGTTTATAGAGATAGAGGTTTAGTTATTTCCATGTGCAAAGAGATAGCTGTGTAGATATTTCCATTTATATGCAGATAGTTGTGTAGATATTTCCATTTTCATGCAGATAGCGGTGTAGATATTTCCATGTTCAAACAGATAGCGGTGTAGATATTTCCATGTCCATACAGATAGCGGTGTAGATATTTCCATGTTTATACAGATAGCTGTGAAGATGTATGCATGTTTACACAGATAGCGGTGTAGATATTTCCATGTTCATACAGACGGCTGTGTAGACATATCCATGTTCATACAGATGGCGGTGAAGATATTTCCATGTTCATACAGATGGCTGTGTAGATATATCCATGTTCATACAGATGGAGGTGACGATATTTCCATGTTCATACAGACGGCGGTGTTGATATTTCCATGTTCATACTGATAGCGGTGCTGATACTTCCATGTTAATACAGGTAGCGGTGTACATATTTCCATGTTTATACAGATAGCGGTGTAGATATTTCCATCTTCATACAGATAGCGGTGTAGATATTTCCATGTTCATAGAGATAACGGTGTAGATATTTCCATGTTCATACAGATAGCGGTGCTGATATTTCCATGTTTATACAGGTAGCGGTGTAGACATTTCCATGTTTATACAGATAGTGGTGCAGATATTTCCATCTTTATACAGATAGCGGTGTAGATATTTCCAAGTTTATACAGATAGCGGTGTAGATATCTTCATCTTAATACAGATGGCGGTGTAGATATTTATATGTTCATTCAGATGGCGGTGCAGATATTTCCATGTTCATACAGATGGCGGTGTAGATATTGCCATGTTCATACAGATAGCGGTGTAGTTATTTCCATGTGTAAAGAGATAGCTGTGTAGATATTCCCATGTATATGCAGATAGCTGTGTAGATATTTCCATTTTCAAGCAGATAGCGGTGTATATACTTCCCTGTTCAAACAGATAGCGGTGTAGATATTTCCATGTTCATACAGATAGTGGTGTAGATATTTCCATGTTTGTACAGATAGCGGTGTAGATATCTCCATCTTAATACAGATGGCGGTGTAGATATTTATATGTTCATACAGATGGCGGTGCAGATATTTCCATGTTCATACAGACGGCGGTGTAGATATTTCCATGTTCATACAGATAGTGGTGTAGTTATTTCCATGTGTAAAGAGATAGCTGTGTAGATATTTCCATTTTCATGCAGATAGCGGTGTATATATTTCCCTGTTCAAACAGTTAGCGGTGTAGATATTTCCATGTTCAGAATGATAGCGGTGTAGATATTTCCATGTTTATACAGATAGCGGTGAAGATGTATGCATGTTTACACAGATAGCGGTGTAGATATTTCCATGTTCATCCAGATGGCTGTGTAGATATATCCATGTTCATACAGATAGCGGTGTAGATATTTCCATCTTCATACAGATAGCGGTGCAGATATTTCCATGTTCATCCAGATGGCTGTGTAGATATATCCATGTTCATACAGATGGCGGTGAAGATATTTCCATATTCATACAGATAGTGGTGTAGATATTTCCATGTTCATACAGAAAGCGGTGTAGATATTTCCATGTTCATACAGATAGCGGTGTATATATTTCCATGTTCATACAGATAGCAGTGTAGATATTCCATTTTCAAGCAGATAGCGCTGTATATATTTCCATGTTCAAACAGATAGCGGTGTAGATATTTCCATGTTCATAAAGATAGCGGAGTAGATATTTCCATGTTCATCCAGATGGCTGTGTAGATATATCCATGTTCATACAGATGGCTGTGAAGATATTTCCATGTTCATACAGATAGCGGTGTAGATATTTCCATGTTCATACAGATAGCGGTGTAGATATTTCCATGTTCATACAGATAGCGGTGCATGTATTTCCATGTTCATACAGATAGCGGTGTAGATATTTCCATGTTCACCCAGATGGCTGTGTAGATATTTCCATGTTCATACAGATAGCGGTGTAGATATTTCCATGTTCATACAGATAGCGGTGTAGATATTTCCATGTTCATACAGATAGCGGTGCATGTATTTCCATGTTCATACAGGTAGCGGTGTACATATTTCCGTATTTATACAAATAGCGGTGTAGATATTTCCATGTTCATACAGATAGCGGTGTAGATATTTCCATGTTTATACAGATAGCGGTGTAGATATCTCCTTCTTAATACAGATGGCGGTGTAGATATTTCCATGTTCATACAGATGGCGGTGTAGATATTTCCATGTTTATAGACATAGCGGTGTAGTTATTTCCATGTGCAAAGAGATAGCTTTGTAGATATTTCCATTTATATGCAGATAGTTGTGTAGATATTTCCATTTTCATGCAGATAGCGGTGTAGATATTTCCATGTTCAAACAGATAGCGGTGTAGATATTTCCATGTCCATACAGATAGCGGTGTAGATATTTCCATGTTTATACAGATAGCTGTGAAGATGTATGCATGTTTACACAGATAGCGGTGTAGATATTTCCATGTTCATACAGATAGCGGTGTAGATATTTCCATGTTTATACAGATAGCGGGTTAGATATCTCCTTCTTAATACAGATGGAGGTGTAGATATTTCCATGTTCATACAGATGGCGGTGTAGATATTTCCATGTTTATAGAGATAGAGGTGTAGTTATTTCCATGTGCAAAGAGATAACTGTGTAGATATTTCCATTTATATGCAGATAGTTGTGTAGATATTTCCATTTTCATGCAGATAGCGGTGTAGATATTTCCATGTTCAAACAGATAGCGGTGTAGATATTTCCATGTCCATACAGATAGCGGTGTAGATATTTCCATGTTTATACAGATAGCTGTGAAGATGTATGCATGTTTACACAGATAGTGGTGTAGATATTTCCATGTTCATACAGACGGCTGTGTAGGCATATCCATGTTCATACAGATGGTGGTGAAGATATTTCCATGTTCATACAGATGGCTGTGTAGATATATCCATGTTCATGCAGATGGAGGTGACGATATTTCCATGTTCATACAGACGGCGGTGTTGATATTTCCATGTTCATACTGATAGCGGTGCTGATACTTCCATGTTAATACAGGTAGCGGTGTACATATTTCCATGTTTATACAGATAGCGGTGTAGATATTTCCATCTTCATACAGATAGCGGTGTAGATATTTCCATGTTCATAGGGATAACGGTGTAGATATTTACATGTTCATACAGATAGAGGTGCTGATATTTCCATGTTTATACAGGTAGCGGTGTAGACATTTCCATGTTTATACAGATAGTGGTGCAGATATTTCCATCTTTATACAGATAGCGGTGTAGATATTTCCAAGTTTATACAGATAGCAGTGTAGATATCTTCATCTTAATACAGATGGCGGTGTAGATATTTATATGTTCATTCAGATGGCGGTGCAGATATTTCCATGTTCATACAGATGGCGGTGTAGATATTTCCATGTTCATACAGATAGCGGTGTAGTTATTTCCATGTGTAAAGAGATAGCTGTGTAGATATTCCCATGTATATGCAGATAGCTGTGTAGTTATTTCCATTTTCAAGCAGATAGCGGTGTATATACTTCCCTGTTCAAACAGATAGCGGTGTAGATATTTCCATGTTCATACAGATGGTGGTGTAAATATTTCCATGGTCATACAGATAGCGGTGTAGCTATTTCCATGTTCATACAGATAGCGGTGTGGATATTTCCATGTTCATAGAGATAGCGGTGTAGATATTTCCATGTTTATACAGGTAGCGGTGTAGATATTTCCATGTTTATACAGATAGCGGTGAAGATGTATGCATGTTTACACAGAGAGCGGTGTAGATATTTTCATGTTCATCCAGATGGCTGTCTAGATATTTCCATGTTCATACAGATAGCGGTGTAGATATTTCCATGTTCATCCAGATGGCTGTGTTGATATATCCATGTTCATACAGATGGTGGTGAAGATATTTCCATGTTCATACAGATAGCGGTGTAGATATTTCCATGTTCATACAGATAGCGGTGTAGATATTTCCATGTTCATACAGATAGCGGTGTAGATATTTCCATGTTCATGCAGATAGCAGTGTAGATATTTCCATTTTCAAGCAGATAGCGCTGTATATATTTCCATGTTCAAACAGATAGCGGTGTAGATATTTCCATGTTCATAAAGATAGCGGTGTAGATATTTCCATGTTTATACAGATAGCGGTGAAAATGTATGCATGTTTACACAGATAGCGGTGTAGATATTTCCATGGTCATCCAGATGGCTGTGTAGATATATCCATGTTCATACAGATGGCGGTGAAGATATTTCCATGTTCATACAGATGGCTGTGTAGATATTTCCATGTTCATACAGATAGCCGTGTAGATATTGCCATGTTCATACCGATATCGGTGCTGATACTTCCATGTTTATACAGGTAGCGGTGTACATATTTCTGTGTTTATACAGGTAGCGGTGTAGATATTTCCATGTTCATACAGATAGCGGTGTAGATATTTCCATGTTTATACAGATAGCGGTGTAGATATCTCCTTCTTAATACAGACGGCGGTGTAGATATTTATATGTTCATACAGATGGCGGTGCAGATATTTCCATGTTCATACAGATGGTTGTGTAGATATTTCCATGTTTATAGAGATAGCGGTGTAGTTATTTCCATGTGCAAAGAGATAGCTGTGTAGATATTTCCATGTATATGCAGATAGCTTTGTAGATATTTCCATTTTCATGCAGATAGCTGTGTAGATATTTCCATGTTCAAACAGATAGCGGTATAGATATTTCCATGTTCATACAGATAGCGGTGTGGATATTTCCATGTTTATACAGATAGCGGTGAAGATGTATGCATGTTTACACAGATAGCGGTGTAGATAGTTCCATGTTCATACAGATAGCGGTGTAGATATTTCCATGTTCATCCAGACGGCTGTGTAGACATATCCATGTTCATACAGATGGCGGTGAAGATATTTCCATGTTCATACAGATGGCTGTCTAGATATATCCGTGTTCATACAGATGACGGTGAAGATTTTTCCATGTTCTTACAGATGGCGGTGTAGATATTTCCATGTTCATACAGATAGCGGTGCTGATATTTCCATGTTTATACAGGTAGCAGTGTAGATATTTCCATGTTTATACACATAGCGGTGTAGATATTTCCATGTTCATACAGATAGTGGTGTAGATATCTCCATCTTAATACAGATGGCGGTGTAGATAATTATATGTTCATACAGATGGCGGTGCAGATATTTCCATGTTCATACAGATGGCGGTGAAGTTATTTCCATGTTCATACAGATGGCGGTGTAGTTACTTCCATGTTCATACTGATAGCGGTGCTGATATTTCCATGTTGAAACAGGTAGCGGTGTAGATATTTCCATGTTTATACACATAGCGGTGTAGATATTTCCATGTTTATACAGATAGCGGTGTAGATATCTCCATCTTAATACAGATGGCGGTGTAGATATTCATATGTTCATTCAGATGGCGGTGCAGATATTTCCATGTTCATACAGATGGCGGTGTATATATTTCCATGTTCATACAGATAGCGGTGTAGTTATTTCCATGTGTAAAGAGATAGCTGTGTAGATATTCCCATGTATATGCAGATAGCTGTGTAGATATTTCCATTTTCAAGCAGATAGCGGTGTATATACTTCCCTGTTCAAACAGATAGCGGTGTAGATATCTCCATGTTCATACAGATAGTGGTGTAGATATTTCCATGTTTGTACAGATAGCGGTGTAGATATCTCCATCTTAATACAGATGGCGGTGTAGATATTTATATGTTCATACAGATGGCGGTGCAGATATTTCCATGTTCATACAGACGGCGGTGTGGATATTTCCATGTTCATACAGATAGTGGTGTAGTTATTTCCATGTGTAAAGAGATAGCTGTGTAGATATTTCCATGTATATGCAGATAGCTGTGTAGATATTTCCATTTTCATGCAGATAGCGGTGTATATATTTCCCTGTTCAAACAGTTAGCGGTGTAGATATTTCCATGTTCAGAAAGATAGCGGTGTAGATATTTCCATGTTTATACAGATAGCGGTGAAGATGTATGCATGTTTACACAGATAGCGGTGTAGATATTTCCATGTTCATCCAGATGGCTGTGTAGATATATCCATGTTCATACAGATAGCGGTGTAGATATTTCCATCTTCATACAGATAGCGGTGCAGATATTTCCATTTTCATCCAGATGGCTGTGTAGATATATCCATGTTCATACAGATGGCGGTGAAGATATTTCCATGTTCATACAGATAGCGGTGTAGATATTTCCATGTTCATACAGAAAGCGGTGTAGATATTTCCATGTTCATACAGATAGCGGTGTATATATTTCCATGTTCATACAGATAGCAGTGTAGATATTCCATTTTCAAGCAGATAGCGCTGTATATATTTCTATGTTCAAACAGATAGCGGTGTAGATATTTCCATGTTCATAAAGATAGCGGAGTAGATATTTCCATGTTCATCCAGATGGCTGTGTAGATATATCCATGTTCATACAGATGGCTGTGAAGATATTTCCATGTTCATACAGATAGCGGTGTAGATATTTCCATGTTCATACAGATAGCGGTGTAGATATTTCCATGTTCATACAGATAGCGGTGCATGTATTTCCATGTTCATACAGATAGCGGTGTAGATATTTCCATGTTCACCCAGATGGCTGTGTAGATATTTCCATGTTCATACAGATAGCGGTGTAGATATTTCCATGTTCATACAGATAGCGGTGTAGATATTTCCATGTTCATACAGATAGCGGTGCATGTATTTCCATGTTCATACAGGTAGCGGTGTACATATTTCCGTGTTTATACAAAAAGCGGTGTAGATATTTCCATGTTCATACAGATAGCGGTGTAGATATTTCCATGTTTATACAGATAGCGGTGTAGATATCTCCTTCTTAATACAGATGGCGGTGTAGATATTTCCATGTTCATACAGATGGCGGTGTAGATATTTCCATGTTTATAGACATAGAGGTGTAGTTATTTCCATGTGCAAAGAGATAGCTGTGTAGATATTTCCATTTATATGCAGATAGTTGTGTAGATATTTCCATTTTCATGCAGATAGCGGTGTAGATATTTCCATGTTTATACACGTAGCTGTGTAGATATTTCCATGTTCATACAGATAGCGGTGTATGTATTTCCGTTTTCATACAGATAGCGGTGTAGATATTTCCATTTTCATGCAGATAGCGGTGTATATATTTCCCTGTTCAAACAGTTAGCGGTGTAGATATTTCCATGTTCATAAAGATAGCGGTGTAGATATTTCCATGTTTATACAGATAGCGGTGAAGTTGTATGCATGTTTACACAGATACCGGTGTAGATATTTCCACGTTCATCCAGATGGCTGTGTAGATATATCCATGTTCACACAGATGGCGGTGAAGATATTTCCAAGTTCATACAGATAGCGGTGTAGATATTTCCATGTTCATACAGATAGCGGTGTAGATATTTCCATGTTCATACAGATAGCGGTGTAGATATTTCCATGTTCATACAGATAGCGGGGTATGTATTTCCATGCTCATACAGATAGCAGTGTAGATATTTCCATGTTCATCCAGATGGCTGTGTAGATATTTCCATGTTCATACAGATAGCGGTGTAGATATTTCCATGTTCATTCAGATGGCTTTGTAGATATATCCATGTTCATACAGATGTCGGTGAAGACATTTCCATATTCATACAGATAGCGGTGTAGATATTTCCATGTTCATACAGATAGCCGTGTAGATATTTCCATGTTCATACCGATAGCGGTGTAGTTATTTCCATGTGTAAAGAGATAGCTGTGTAGATATTCCCATGTATATGCAGATAGCTGTGTAGTTATTTCCATTTTCAAGCAGATAGCGGTGTATATACTTCCCTGTTCAAACAGATAGCGGTGTAGATATTTCCATGTTCATACAGATGGTGGTGTAAATATTTCCATGGTCATACAGATAGCGGTGTAGCTATTTCCATGTTCATACAGATAGCGGTGTGGATATTTCCATGTTCATAGAGATAGCGGTGTAGATATTTCCATGTTTATACAGGTAGCGGTGTAGATATTTCCATGTTTATACAGATAGCGGTGAAGATGTATGCATGTTTACACAGAGAGCGGTGTAGATATTTTCATGTTCATCCAGATGGCTGTCTAGATATTTCCATGTTCATACAGATAGCGGTGTAGATATTTCCATGTTCATCCAGATGGCTGTGTAGATATATCCATGTTCATACAGATGGTGGTGAAGATATTTCCATGTTCATACAGATAGCGGTGTAGATATTTCCATGTTCATACAGATAGCGGTGTAGATATTTCCATGTTCATACAGATAGCGGTGTAGATATTTCCATGTTCATGCAGATAGCAGTGTAGATATTTCCATTTTCAAGCAGATAGCGCTGTATATATTTCCATGTTCAAACAGATAGCGGTGTAGATATTTCCATGTTCATAAAGATAGCGGTGTAGATATTTCCATGTTTATACAGATAGCGGTGAAAATGTATGCATGTTTACACAGATAGCGGTGTAGATATTTCCATGTTCATCCAGATGGCTGTGTAGATATATCCATGTTCATACAGATGGCGGTGAAGATATTTCCATGTTCATACAGATGGCTGTGTAGATATTTCCATGTTCATACAGATAGCCGTGTAGATATTGCCATGTTCATACCGATATCGGTGCTGATACTTCCATGTTTATACAGGTAGCGGTGTACATATTTCTGTGTTTATACAGGTAGCGGTGTAGATATTTCCATGTTCATACAGATAGCGGTGTAGATATTTCCATGTTTATACAGATAGCGGTGTAGATATCTCCTTCTTAATACAGACGGCGGTGTAGATATTTATATGTTCATACAGATGGCGGTGCAGATATTTCCATGTTCATACAGATGGTTGTGTAGATATTTCCATGTTTATAGAGATAGCGGTGTAGTTATTTCCATGTGCAAAGAGATAGCTGTGTAGATATTTCCATGTATATGCAGATAGCTTTGTAGATATTTCCATTTTCATGCAGATAGCGGTGTAGATATTTCCATGTTCAAACAGATTGCGGTATAGATATTTCCATGTTCATACAGATAGCGGTGTGGATATTTCCATGTTTATACAGATAGCGGTGAAGATGTATGCATGTTTACACAGATAGCGGTGTAGATAGTTCCATGTTCATACAGATAGCGGTGTAGATATTTCCATGTTCATCCAGACGGCTGTGTAGACATATCCATGTTCATACAGATGGCGGTGAAGATATTTCCATGTTCATACAGATGGCTGTCTAGATATATCCGTGTTCATTCAGATGACGGTGAAGATTTTTCCATGTTCTTACAGATGGCGGTGTAGATATTTCCATGTTCATACAGATAGCGGTGCTGATATTTCCATGTTTATACAGGTAGCAGTGTAGATATTTCCATGTTTATACACATAGCGGTGTAGATATTTCCATGTTCATACAGATAGTGGTGTAGATATCTCCATCTTAATACAGATGGCGGTGTAGATAATTATATGTTCATACAGATGGCGGTGCAGATATTTCCATGTTCATACAGATGGCGGTGAAGTTATTTCCATGTTCATACAGATGGCGGTGTAGTTACTTCCATGTTCATACTGATAGCGGTGCTGATATTTCCATGTTGAAACAGGTAGCGGTGTAGATATTTCCATGTTTATACACATAGCGGTGTAGATATTTCCATGTTTATACAGATAGCGGTGTAGATATCTCCATCTTAATACAGATGGCGGTGTAGATATTCATATGTTCATTCAGATGGCGGTGCAGATATTTCCATGTTCATACAGATGGCGGTGTATATATTTCCATGTTCATACAGATAGCGGTGTAGTTATTTCCATGTGTAAAGAGATAGCTGTGTAGATATTCCCATGTATATGCAGATAGCTGTGTAGATATTTCCATTTTCAAGCAGATAGCGGTGTATATACTTCCCTGTTCAAACAGATAGCGGTGTAGATATTTCCATGTTCATACAGATAGTGGTGTAGATATTTCCATGTTTGTACAGATAGCGGTGTAGATATCTCCATCTTAATACAGATGGCGGTGTAGATATTTATATGTTCATACAGATGGCGGTGCAGATATTTCCATGTTCATACAGACGGCGGTGTGGATATTTCCATGTTCATACAGATAGAGGTGTAGTTATTTCCATGTGTAAAGAGATAGCTGTGTAGATATTTCCATGTATATGCAGATAGCTGTGTAGATATTTCCATTTTCATGCAGATAGCGGTGTATATATTTCCCTGTTCAAACAGTTAGCGGTGTAGATATTTCCATGTTCAGAAAGATAGCGGTGTAGATATTTCCATGTTTATACAGATAGCGGTGAAGATGTATGCATGTTTACACAGATAGCGGTGTAGATATTTCCATGTTCATCCAGATGGCTGTGTAGATATATCCATGTTCATACAGATAGCGGTGTAGATATTTCCATCTTCATACAGATAGCGGTGCAGATATTTCCATTTTCATCCAGATGGCTGTGTAGATATATCCATGTTCATACAGATGGCGGTGAAGATATTTCCATGTTCATACAGATAGCGGTGTAGATATTTCCATGTTCATACAGAAAGCGGTGTAGATATTTCCATGTTCATACAGTTAGCGGTGTATATATTTCCATGTTCATACAGATAGCAGTGTAGATATTCCATTTTCAAGCAGATAGCGCTGTATATATTTCTATGTTCAAACAGATAGCGGTGTAGATATTTCCATGTTCATAAAGATAGCGGAGTAGATATTTCCATGTTCATCCAGATGGCTGTGTAGATATATCCATGTTCATACAGATGGCTGTGAAGATATTTCCATGTTCATACAGATAGCGGTGTAGATATTTCCATGTTCATACAGATAGCGGTGTAGATATTTCCATGTTCATACAGATAGCGGTGCATGTATTTCCATGTTCATACAGATAGCGGTGTAGATATTTCCATGTTCACCCAGATGGCTGTGTAGATATTTCCATGTTCATACAGATAGCGGTGTAGATATTTCCATGTTCATACAGATAGCGGTGTAGATATTTCCATGTTCATACAGATAGCGGTGCATGTATTTCCATGTTCATACAGGTAGCGGTGTACATATTTCCGTGTTTATACAAAAAGCGGTGTAGATATTTCCATGTTCATACAGATAGCGGTGTAGATATTTCCATGTTTATACAGATAGCGGTGTAGATATCTCCTTCTTAATACAGATGGCGGTGTAGATATTTCCATGTTCATACAGATGGCGGTGTAGATATTTCCATGTTTATAGACATAGAGGTGTAGTTATTTCCATGTGCAAAGAGATAGCTGTGTAGATATTTCCATTTATATGCAGATAGTTGTGTAGATATTTCCATTTTCATGCAGATAGCGGTGTAGATATTTCCATGTTTATACACGTAGCTGTGTAGATATTTCCATGTTCATACAGATAGCGGTGTATGTATTTCCGTTTTCATACAGATAGCGGTGTAGATATTTCCATTTTCATGCAGATAGCGGTGTATATATTTCCCTGTTCAAACAGTTAGCGGTGTAGATATTTCCATGTTCATAAAGATAGCGGTGTAGATATTTCCATGTTTATACAGATAGCGGTGAAGTTGTATGCATGTTTACACAGATACCGGTGTAGATATTTCCACGTTCATCCAGATGGCTGTGTAGATATATCCATGTTCACACAGATGGCGGTGAAGATATTTCCAAGTTCATACAGATAGCGGTGTAGATATTTCCATGTTCATACAGATAGCGGTGTAGATATTTCCATGTTCATACAGATAGCGGTGTAGATATTTCCATGTTCATACAGATAGCGGTGTATGTATTTCCATGCTCATACAGATAGCAGTGTAGATATTTCCATGTTCATCCAGATGGCTGTGTAGATATTTCCATGTTCATACAGATAGCGGTGTAGATATTTCCATGTTCATTCAGATGGCTGTGTAGATATATCCATGTTCATACAGATGTCGGTGAAGACATTTCCATATTCATACAGATAGCGGTGTAGATATTTCCATGTTCATACAGATAGCCGTGTAGATATTGCCATGTTCATACCGATAGCGGTGCTGATACTTCCATGTTGATACAGGTTGCGGTGTAGATATTTCCATGTTTATACACATAGCGGTGTAGATATTTCCATGTTTATACAGATAGCGGTGTAGATATCTCCATCTTAATACAGATGGCGGTGTAGATATTTATATGTTCATACAGATGGCGGTGCAGATATTTCCATGTTCATACGGATGGCGGTGAAGATATTTCCATGTTCATACAGATGGCGGTGTAGAAACTTCCATGTTCTTACTGATAGCGGTGCTGATATTTCCATGTTTATACAGGTAGCGGTGTAGATATTTCCATGTTTATACAGATAGCAGTGTAGATATTTCCATGTTTATACTCATAGCAGTGTAGATATTTCCATGTTTATACAGAAAGCGGTGTAGATATTTCGATGTTTATGCAGATAGTGGTGTAGATATCTCAATCTTAATACAGATGGTGGTGTAGATATTTAAATGCTCATACAGATGGCAGTGCAGATATTTCCATGTTCATACAGATGGCGGTGTAGATATTTCCATGTTCATACAGATAGCGGTGTAGTTATTTCCATGTGTAAAGAGATAGCTGTGTAGATATTTCCATGTATAAGCAGATATCTGTGTGGATATTTCCGTTTTCATGCAGATAGCGGTGAGTGTATTTCCCTGTTCAAACAGTTAGCGGTGTAGATATTTCCATGTACATAAAGATATCGGTGTAGATATTTCCATGTTTATAGAGATAGCGGTGAAGATGTATGCATGTTTACACAGATAGCGGTGTAGATATTTCCATGTTCATCCACATGGCTCTGTAGATATATCCATGTTCATACAGATGGCGGTGAAGATATTTCCATGTTCATACAGATAGCGGTGTAGATATTTCCATGTTCATAAAGATAGCAGTGTAGATATTTCCATGTTTATACAGATAGCGGTGAAGATGTATGCATGTTTACACAGATAGCGGTGTAGATATTTCCATGTTCAAACAGATAGCGGTGTAGATATTTCCATGTTCATACAGATAGTGGTGTAGATATTTCCATGTTCATACAGATAGTGGTGTAGATATTTCCATGTTCATCCAGATGGCTGTGTAGATATATCCATGTTCATACAGATAGCGGTGTAGATATTTCCATGTTCATACAGATAGCGGTGTAGATATTTCCATGTTCATACAGATAGCGGTGTAGCTATTTCCATGTTCATACAGATAGCGGTGTAGATATTTCCATGTTTATACAGATAGCGGTGAAGATGTATGCATGTTTACAAGGATAGCAGTGTAGATGTTTCCATGTTCATGTAGATAGCGGTGTAGATATTTCCATGTTCATACAGATAGCGGTGTATGTATTTCCATGTTCATACAGATAGCGGTGTATATATTTCCATGTTCATCCAGATGGCTTTGTAGATATATCCATGTTCATGCAGATAGCGGTGTAGATATTTCCATGTTCATCCAGATGGCTGTGTAGCTATTTCCATGTTCATACAGATAGTGGTGTAGATATTTCCATGTTCATACAGATAGCGGTGTAGATATTTCCATGTTCATACAGATAGCCGTGTAGATATTGCCATGTTCATACCGAAAGCGCTGCTGATACTTCCATGTTTATGCAGGTAGCGGTGTACATATTTCCGTGTTTATACAGGTAGCGGTGTAGATATTTCCATGTTCATACAGATAGCGGTGTAGGTATTTCCATGTTTATACAGATAGCGGTGTAGATATCTCCTTCTTAATACAGATGGCGGTGTAGATATTTATATGTTCATACAGATGGCAGTGCAGATATTTCCATGTTCATACAGATGGTGGTGTAGATATTTCCATGTTTATAGAGATAGCGGTGTAGTTATTTCCATGTGCAAAGAGATAGCTGTGTAAATATTTCCATGTATATGCAGATAGCTTTGTAGATATTTCCATTTTCATGCAGATAGCGGTGTAGATATTTCCATGTTCAAACAGATAGCGGTGTAGATATTTCCATGTTCATACAGATAGCGGTGTGGATATTTCCATGTTTTTACAGATAGCGGTGAAGATGTATGCATGTTTACACAGATAGCGGTGTAGATATTTTCATGTTCATACAGATAGCGGTGTTGATATTTCCATGTTCATCCAGACGGCTGTGTAGACATATCCATGTTCATACAGATGGCGGTGAAGATATTTCCATGTTCATACAGATGGCTGTGTAGATATATCCATGTTCATACAGATGGCGGTGAAGATTTTTCCATGTTCATACAGATGGCGGTGTAGATATTTCCATGTTCATACAGATAGCGGGGCTGATATTTCCATGTTTATACAGGGAGCAGTGTAGATATTTCCATGTTTATACAGATAGCGGTGTAGATATTTCCATGTTTATACACATAGCGGTGTAGATATTTCCATGTTTATACAGATAGCGGTGTAGATATCTCCATCTTAATACAGATGGCAATGTAGATATTTATATGTTCATACAGATGGCGGTGCAGATATTTCCATGTTCATACAGATGGCAGTGAAGGTATTTCCATGTTCATACAGATGGCGGTGTAGATACTTCCATGTTCATACTGATAGCGGTGCTGCTATTTCCATGTTTATACAGGTAGCGGTGTAGATATTTCCATGTTTATACAGATAGCGGTGTAGATATTTCCATGTTTATACACATAGCGGTGTAGATATTTCCATGTTTATACAGATAGCGGTGTAGATATCTCCATCTTAATACAGATGGCGGTGTAGATATTTATATGTTCATTCAGATGGCGGTGCAGATATTTCCATGTTCATACAGATGGCGGTGAAGATATTTCCATGTTCATACAGATAGCGGTGTAGTTATTTCCATGTGTAAAGAGATAGCTGTGCAGATATTTCCATGTATATGCAGATAGCTGTGTAGATATTTCCATTTTCATGCAGATAGCGGTGTATATATTTCCCTGTTCAAACAGTTAGCGGTGTAGATATTTCCATGTTCAGAAAGATAGCGGTGTAGATATTTCCATGTTTATACAGATAGCGGTGAAGATGTATGCATGTTTACACTGATAGCGGTGTAGATATTTCCATGTTCATCCAGATGGCTGTGTGGATATATCCATGTTCATACAGATAGCGGTGTAGATATTTCCATCTTCATACAGATAGCGGTGCAGATATTTCCATGTTCATCCAGATGGCTGTGTAGATATATCCATGTTCATACAGATGGCGGTGAAGATATTTCCATGTTCATACACATTGCGGTGTAGATATTTCCATGTTCATACAGAAAGCGGTGTAGATGTTTCTATGTTCATACAGATAGTGGTGTATATATTTCCATGTTCATACAGATAGCAGTGTAGATATTTCCATTTTCAAGCAGATAGCGCTGTATATATTTCCATGTTCAAACAGATAGGGGTGTAGATATTTCCATGTTCATAGAGATAGCGGTGTAGATATTTCCATGTTCATACAGATAGTGGTGCAGATATTTCCATGTTCATACAGATAGCCATGTAGATATTGCCATGTTTATGCCGATAGCGGTGCTGATACTTCCATGTTTATACAGGTAGCGGTGTACATATTTCCATGTTTATACAGATAGCGGTGAAGATGTATGCATGTTTACACAGATAGCGGTTTAGATATTTCCATGTTCATACACATAGCGTTGTAGATATTTCCATGTTCATCCAGATGGCTGTGTAGATATATCCATGTTCATACAGATGGCGGTGAAGATATTTCCATGTTCATACAGAGAGCGTTGTAGATATTTCCATGTTCATACAGATAGCGGTGTAGATATCTCCATGATTGTACAGATAGCGGTGTAGATATCTCCATCTTAATACAGATGGCGGTGTAGATATTTATATGTTCATACAGATGGCTGTGCAGATATTTCCGTGTTCATACAGACGGCGGTGTAGATATTTCCATGTTCATACAGATAGTGGTGTAGTTATTTTCATGTGTAAAGAGATAGCTGTGTAGATATTTCCATGTATTTGCAGATAGCTGTGTGAATATTTCCATTTTCATGCAGATAGCGGTGTATATATTTCCCTGTTCAAACAGTTAGCGGTGTAGATATTTCCATGTTCATACAGATTGCGGTGTATATATTTCCATGTTCATACAGATAGCAGTGTAGATATGTCCATTTTCAAGCAGATAGCGCTGTATATATTTCCATGTTCAAACAGATAGCGGTGTAGATATTTCCATGTTCATAAAGATAGCGGTGTAGATCTTTCCATGTTTATACAGATAGCGGTGAAAATGTATGCATGTTTACACAGATAGCGGTGTAGATATTTCCATGTTCATCCAGATGGCTGTGTAGATATATCCATGTTCATACAGATGGCGGTGAAGATATTTCCATGTTCATACAGATAGCGCTGTAGATATTTCCATGTTCATACAGATAGCGGTGTAGATATTTCCATATTCATACAGATAGCGGTGCATGTATTTCCATGTTCATACAGATGGTGGTGTAGATATTTCCATGTTTATAGAGATAGCGGTGTAGTTATTTCCATGTGTAAAGAAATAGCTTTGTAGATATTTCCGTGTATATGCAGATAGCTGTGTAAATATTTCCATTTTCATGCAGATAACGGTGTAGATATTTCCATATTCAAACAGTTAGCGGTGTAGATATTTCCATGTTCATACAGATAGCGGTGTAGATATTTCCATGTTTATACAGATAGCGGTGAAGATGTATGCATGTTTGCACAGATAGTGGTGTAGATATTTCTATGTTCATACAGATAGCGGTGTAAATATTTCCATGTTCATACAGATAGTGGTGTAGATATTTCCATGTTCATACAGATAGCGGTGTAGATATTTCCATGTTCATACAGAAAGCGGTGTAGATATTTCCATGTTAATCCAGATGGCTGTGTAGATATATCCATGTTCATACAGATGGCGGTGAAGATATTTCCATGTTCATACAGATAGCGGTGTAGATATTTCCCTGTTCAAACAGATAGCGGTGTAGATATTTCCATGTTCATCCAGATGGCTGTGTATATATATCCATGTTCATACAGATAGCGGTGTAGATAATTCCATGTTCATACAGATAGTGGTGTAGATATTTCCATGTTCATACAGATAGCGGTGAAGCTATTTCAATGTTCATACAGATAGCGGTGTAGATATTTCCATGTTTATACAGATAGCGGTGAAGATGTATGCATGTTTACAAGGATAGCAGTGTAGATGTTTCCATGTTCATGCAGATAGCGGTGTAGATATTTCCATGTTCATCCAGATGGCATTGTAGATATATCCATGTTCATACAGATGGCAGTGAAGATATTTCCATGTTCATACAGATAGCGGTGTAGATATTTCCATGTTTATACAGATAGCAGTGTAGATATTTCCATGTTTATACAGATATGGGTGAAGATATTTCCTTCTTAATGCAGATGGCGGTGTAGATATTTATATGTTCATACAGATGGCGGTGAAGATATTTCCATGTTCATACAGATAGCGGTGTAGATATTTCCATGTTTATACAGATATCGGTGTAGATATTTCCATGTTTATACAGATAGCAGAGTAGATATCTCCATCTTAATACAGATGGCGGTGTAGATATTTATATGATCATACAGATGGCGGTGCAGATATTTCCATGTTCATACAGATGGCGGTGTAGATATTTCCATGTTTATAGAGATAGCGGTGCTGATATTTCCATGTTTATACAGGTTGCTGTGTAGATAATTCCATGTTTATACAGATACCGGTGTAGATGTTTCCATGTTTATACAGATAGCGGTGTAGATATTTCCATGTTTATACAGATAGCGGTGTAGATATTTCCATGTTTATACAGATAGTGGTGTAGATATTTCCATGTTTACAGAGATAGCGGTGTAGTTATTTCCATGTGTAAAGAGATAGCTTTGTAGATATTTCCATGTATATGCAGATAGCTGTGTAGATATTTCCATTTTCATGCAGATAGCGGTGTAGATATTTCCATGTTCATACAGATAGCGGTGTAGATATTTCCATGTTCATACAGATAGCGGTGCTGATATTTCCATGTTTATACAGGTAGCGGTGTAGATATTTCCATGTTTATACAGATAGCAGTGTAGATATTTCCATGTTTATACAGATAGCGGTGTAGATATCTCCAACTTAATACAGATGGCGGTGTAGATATTTATATGTACATACAGATGGCGGTGCAGATATTTCCATGTCTATACAGATGGCGGTGTAGATATTTCCATGTTAATAGAGATAGCGGTGTAGTTATTTCCATGTGTAAAGAAATAGCTTTGTAGTTATTTCCATGTATATGGAGATAGCTATGTAGATATTTCCATTTTCATGCAGATAGCGGAGTAGATATTTCCGTGTTCAAACAGATAGCGGTGTAGATATTTCCATGTTCATACAGATAGCGGTGTAGATATTTCCATGTTTATACAGATAGCGGTGAAGATGTATGCATGTTTACACAGATAGTGGTGTAGATATTTCCATGTTCATACAGATAGCGGTTTAGATAATTCCATGTTCATCCAGATGGCTATGTAGATATATCCATGTTCATTCAGATGGCGGTGTAGATATTTCCATGTTCATACAGACAGCGGTGTAGATATTTCCATGTTCATACATATAGCGGTGTAGATATTTCCATGTTCATCCAGATGGCTGTGTAGTTATATCCATGTTCATACAGATAGCGGTGTAGATATTTCCATGTTCATACAGATAGCGGTGTAGATATTTCCATGTTCATACAGACAGCGGTGTAGATATTTCCATGTTCATACCGATAGTTGTGTAGATATTTCCATGTTCATACAGATAGCGGTGTAGCTATTTCCATGTTCATACAGATAGCGGTGTAGATATTTCCATGTTCATAGAGATAGCGGTGTAGATATTTCCATGTTCATACAGATAGTGGTGCAGATATTTCCATGTCCATACAGATAGCCATGTAGATATTGCCATGTTTATACCGATAGCGGTGCTGATACTTCCATGTTTATACAGGTAGCGGTGTACATATTTCCATGTTTATACAGATAGCGGTGAAGATGTATGCATGTTTACACAGATAGCGGTTTAGATATTTCCATGTTCATACAGATAGCATTGTAGATATTTCCATGTTCATCCAGATGGCTGTGTAGATATATCCATGTTCATACAGATGGCGGTGAAGATATTTCCATGTTCATACAGATAGCGGTGTAGATATTTCCATGTTCATACAGATAGCGGTGTAGATATCTCCATGTTTGTACAGATAGCGGTGTAGATATCTCCATCTTAATACAGATGGCGGTGTAGATATTTATATGTTCATACAGATGGCTGTGCAGATATTTCCATGTTCATACAGACGGCGGTGTAGATTTTTCCATGTTCATACAGATAGTGGTGTAGTTATTTCCATGTGTAAAGAGATAGCTGTGTAGATATTTCCATGTATATGCAGATAGCTGTTTGGATATTTCCATTTTCATGCAGATAGCGGTGTATATATTTCCCTGTTCAAACAGTTAGCGGTGTAGATATTTCCATGTTCATACAGATTGCGGTGTATATATTTCCATGTTCATACAGATAGCAGTGTAGATATTTCCATTTTCAAGCAGATAGCGCTGTATATATTTCCATGTTCAAACAGATAGCGGTGTAGATATTTCAATGTTCATAAAGATAGCGGTGTAGATCTTTCCATGTTTATACAGATAGCGGTGAAAATGTATGCATGTTTACACAGATAGCGGTGTAGATATTTCCATGTTCATCCAGATGGCTGTGTAGATATATCCATGTTCATACAGATGGCGGTGAAGATATTTCCATGTTCATACAGATAGCGGTGTAGATATTTCCATGTTCATACAGATAGCGGTGTAGATATTTCCATATTCATACAGATAGCGGTGCATGTATTTCCATGTTCATACAGATGGTGGTGTAGATATTTCCATGTTTATAGAGATAGCGGTGTAGTTATTTCCATGTGTAAAGAAATAGCTTTGTAGATATTTCCGTGTATATGCAGATAGCTGTGTAAATATTTCCATTTTCATGCAGATAACGGTGTAGATATTTCCATATTCAAACAGTTAGCGGTGTAGATATTTCCATGTTCATACAGATAGCGGTGTAGATATTTCCATGTTTATACAGATAGCGGTGAAGATGTATGCATGTTTGCACAGATAGTGGTGTAGGTATTTCCATGTTCATACAGATAGCGGTGTAAATATTTCCATGTTCATACAGATAGTGGTGTAGATATTTCCATGTTCATACAGATAGCGGTGTAGATATTTCCAAGTTCATACAGATAGCGGTGTAGATATTTCCATGTTCATCCAGATGGCTGTGTAGATATATCCATGTTCATACAGATGGCGGTGAAGATATTTCCATGTTCATACAGATAGCGGTGTAGATATTTCCATGTTCATACAGATAGCGGTGTAGATATTTCCATGTTCATACAGATAGCGGTGTAGCTATTTCCATGTTCATACATATAGCGGTGTAGATATTTCCATGTTCATCCAGATGGCTGTGTAGATATATCTATGTTCATACAGATGGCGGTGAAGATATTTCCATGTTCATACAGATAGCGGTGTAGATATTTCCATGTTTATGCAGATATCGGTGTAGATATTTCCATGTTTATACAGATAGCGGTGTAGATATCTCCATCTTAATACAGATGGCGGTGTAGATAATTATAAGATCATACAGATGGCGGTGCAGATATTTCCATGTTCATACAGATGGCGGTGTAGATATTTCCATGTTTATAGAGATAGCGGTGTAGTTATTTCCATGTGTAAAGAGATAGCTGTATAGATATTTCCATGTATATGCAGATAGCTTTGTAGATATTTCCATTTTCATGCAGATAGCGGTGTAGATATTTCCATGTTCAAACAGATAGCGGTGTAGATATTTCCATGTTCATACAGATAGCAGTGTAGATATTTCCATGTTTAAACAGATAGTGGTGAAGATGTATACATGTTTTCACAGATAGCGGTGTAGATATTTCCATGCTCATACAGATAGCGGTGTAGATATTTCCGTGTTCATCCAGATGGCTGTGTAGATATATCCATGTTCATACAGATGGCGGTGAAGATATTTCCATGTTCATACAGATAGCGGTGTAGATATTTCCATGTTCATACAGATAGCGGTGTAGATATTTCCATGTTCATACAGACAGCGGTGCTGATATTTCCATGTTCATCCAGATGGCTGTGTAGATATATCTATGTTCATACGGATGGTGGTGAAGATATTTCCATGTTCATACAGATATCGGTGTAGATATTTCCATGTTCATACAGATAGCAGTGTAGGTATTTCCATGTTAATACAGATAGCGGTGCTGATATTTCCATGTTTATACATGTAGCGGTGTAGATATTTCCATGTTTATACAAATAGCGGTGTAGATATTTCCATGTTTATACAGATAGCGGTGTAGATATTTCCATGTTTATACAGATAGTGGTGTAGATATTTCCATGTTTATAGAGATAGCGGTGTAGTTATTTCCATGTGTAAAGATATTACTTTGTAGATATTTCCATGTATATGCAGATAGCTGTATAGATATTTCCATTTTCATGCAGATAGTGGTGTAGATATTTCCATGTTCATACAGATAGCGGTGTAGATATTTCCATGTTCATACAGATAGCGGTGCAGATATTTCCATGTTCATCCAGAAGGCTGTGTAGATATTTCCATGTTCATACAGATAGCGGTGCTGATATTTCCATGTTGATACAGGGAGCGGTGTAGATATTTCCATGTTCATACAGATAGCGGTGTAGATATTTCCATCTTCATACAGATAGCGGTGTAGCTATTTCCATGTTCATAGAGATAGCGGTGTAGATATTTCCATGTTCATCCAGATGGGTGTGTAGATAAATCCATGTTCATACAGATGGCGGTGAAGATATTTCCATGTTCATGCAGATAGCGGTGTAGATATTTCCATGTTTATACAGATATCGGTGTAGATATTTCCATGTTTATACAGATAGCAGAGTAGATATCTCCATCTTAATGCAGATGGCGGTGTAGATATTTATATGATCATACAGATGGCGGTGCAGATATTTCCATGTTCATACAGATGGCGGTGTAGATATTTCCATGTTTATAGAGATAGCGGTTCTGATATTTCCATGTTTATACAGGTTGCTGTGTAGATAATTCCATGTTTATACAGATACCGGTGTAGATGTTTCCATGTTTATACAGATAGCGGTGTAGATATTTCCATGTTTATACAGATAGCGGTGTAGATATTTCCATGTTTATACAGATAGTGGTGTAGATATTTCCATGTTTACAGAGATAGCGGTGTAGTTATTTCCATGTGTAAAGAGATAGCTTTGTAGATATTTCCATGGATATGCAGATAGCTGTGTAGATATTTCCATTTTCATGCAGATAGCGGTGTAGATATTTCCATGTTCATACAGATAGCGGTGTAGATATTTCCATGTTCATACAGATAGCGGTGCTGATATTTCCATGTTTATACAGGTAGAGGTGTAGATATTTCGATGTTTATACAGATAGCGGTGTAGATAATTCCATGGTTATACAGATAGCGGTGTAGATATCTCCATCTTAATACAGATGGCGGTGTAGATATTTATATGTACATACAGATGGCGGTGCAGATATTTCCATGTCTATACAGATGGCGGTGTAGATATTTCCATGTTAATAGAGATAGCGGTGTAGTTATTTCCATGTGTAAAGAAATAGCTTTGTAGTTATTTCCATGTATATGGAGATAGCTATGTAGATATTTCCATTTTCATGCAGATAGCGGAGTAGATATTTCCGTGTTCAAACAGATAGCGGTGTAGATATTTCCATGTTCATACAGATAGCGGTGTAGATATTTCCATGTTTATACAGATAGCGGTGAAGATGTATGCATGTTTACACAGATAGTGGTGTAGATATTTCCATGTTCATACAGATAGCGGTGTAGATATTTCCATGTTCATCCAGATGGCTGTGTAGATATATCCATGTTCATACAGATGGCGGTGAAGATATTTCCATGTTCATACAGATAGCGGTGTAGATATTTCCATGTTCATACAGATAGCGGTGTAGATATTTCCATGTTAATACAGATAGCGGTGTAGCTATTTCCATGTTCATACATATAGCGGTGTAGACATTTCCATGTTCATCCAGATGGCTGTGTAGATATATCTATGTTCATACAGATGGCGGTGAAGATATTTCCATGTTCATACAGATAGCGGTGCAGATATTTCCATGTTCATCCAGAAGGCTGTGTAGATATTTCCATGTTCATACAGATAGCGGTGCTGATATTTCCATGTTGATACAGGTAGCGGTGTAGATATTTCCATGTTCATACAGATAGCGGTGTAGATATTTCCATGTTCATACAGATAGCGGTGTAGATATTTCCATCTTCATACAGATAGCGGTGTAGCTATTTCCATGTTCATAGAGATAGCGGTGTAGATATTTCCATGTTCATCCAGATGGGTGTGTAGATAAATCCATGTTCATACAGATGGCGGTGAAGATATTTCCATGTTCATACAGATAGCGGTGTAGATATTTCCATGTTTATACAGATATCGGTGTAGATATTTCCATGTTTATACAGATAGCAGAGTAGATATCTCCATCTTAATACAGATGGCGGTGTAGATATTTATATGATCATACAGATGGCGGTGCAGATATTTCCATGTTCATACAGATGGCGGTGTAGATATTTCCATGTTTATAGAGATAGCGGTTCTGATATTTCCATGTTTATACAGGTTGCTGTGTAGATAATTCCATGTTTATACAGATACCGGTGTAGATGTTTCCATGTTTATACAGATAGCGGTGTAGATATTTCCATGTTTATACAGATAGCGGTGTAGATATTTCCATGTTTATACAGATAGTGGTGTAGATATTTCCATGTTTACAGAGATAGCGGTGTAGTTATTTCCATGTGTAAAGAGATAGCTTTGTAGATATTTCCATGGATATGCAGATAGCTGTGTAGATATTTCCATTTTCATGCAGATAGCGGTGTAGATATTTCCATGTTCATACAGATAGCGGTGTAGATATTTCCATGTTCATACAGATAGCGGTGCTGATATTTCCATGTTTATACAGGTAGAGGTGTAGATATTTCGATGTTTATACAGATAGCGGTGTAGATAATTCCATGGTTATACAGATAGCGGTGTAGATATCTCCATCTTAATACAGATGGCGGTGTAGATATTTATATGTACATACAGATGGCGGTGCAGATATTTCCATGTCTATACAGTTGGCGGTGTAGATATTTCCATGTTAATAGAGATAGCGGTGTAGTTATTTCCATGTGTAAAGAAATAGCTTTGTAGTTATTTCCATGTATATGGAGATAGCTATGTAGATATTTCCATTTTCATGCAGATAGCGGAGTAGATATTTCCGTGTTCAAACAGATAGCGGTGTAGATATTTCCATGTTCATACAGATAGCGGTGTAGATATTTCCATGTTTATACAGATAGCGGTGAAGATGTATGCATGTTTACACAGATAGTGGTGTAGATATTTCCATGTTCATACAGATAGCGGTGTAGATATTTCCATGTTCATCCAGATGGCTGTGTAGATATATCCATGTTCATACAGATGGCGGTGAAGATATTTCCATGTTCATACAGATAGCGGTGTAGATATTTCCATGTTCATACAGATAGCGGTGTAGATATTTCCATGTTCATACAGATAGCGGTGTAGCTATTTCCATGTTCATACATATAGCGGTGTAGATATTTCCATGTTCATCCAGATGGCTGTGTAGATATATCTATGTTCATACAGATGGCGGTGAAGATATTTCCATGTTCATACAGATAGCGGTGTAGATATTTCCATGTTTATACAGATATCGGTGTAGATATTTCCATGTTTATACAGATAGCGGTGTAGATATCTCCATCTTAATACAGATGGCGGTGTAGATAATTATAAGATCATACAGATGGCGGTGCAGATATTTCCATGTTCATACAGATGGCGGTGTAGATATTTCCATGTTTATAGAGATAGCGGTGTAGTTATTTCCATGTGTAAAGAGATAGCTGTATAGATATTTCCATGTATATGCAGATAGCTTTGTAGATATTTCCATTTTCATGCAGATAGCGGTGTAGATATTTCCATGTTCAAACAGATAGCGGTGTAGATATTTCCATGTTCATACAGATAGCAGTGTAGATATTTCCATGTTTAAACAGATACTGGTGAAGATGTATACATGTTTACACAGATAGCGGTGTAGATATTTCCATGCTCATACAGATAGCGGTGTAGATAATTCCGTGTTCATCCAGATGGCTGTGTAGATATATCCATGTTCATACAGATGGCGGTGAAGATATTTCCATGTTCATACAGATAGCGATGTAGATATTTCCATGTTCATACAGATAGCGGTGTAGATATTTCCATGTTCATAGAGATAGCGGTGCAGATATTTCCATGTTCATACAGATAGCGGTGTAGATATTTCCATGTTCATACAGACAGCGGTGTAGATATTTCCATGTTCATACCGATAGTTGTGTAGATATTTCCATGTTCATACAGATAGCGGTGTAGCTATTTCCATGTTCATACAGATAGCGGTGTAGATATTTCCATTTTCATAGAGATAGCGGTGTAGATATTTCCATGTTCATACAGATAGTGGTGCAGATATTTCCATGTTCATACAGATAGCCATGTAGATATTGCCATGTTTATACCGATAGCGGTGCTGATATTTCCATGTTTATACAGGTAGCGGTGTAGACATTTCCATGTTTATACAGATAGTGGTGTAGATATTTCCATGTTTATACAGATAGCGGTGTAGATATTTCCAAGTTTATACAGATAGCGGTGTAGATATCTTCATCTTAATACAGATGGCGGTGTAGATATTTATATGTTCATTCAGATGGCGGTGCAGATATTTCCATGTTCATACAGATGGCGGTGTAGATATTTCCATGTTCATACAGATAGCGGTGTAGTTATTTCCATGTGTAAAGTGATAGCTGTGTAGATATTCCCATGTATATGCAGATAGCTGTGTAGATATTTCCATTTTCAAGCAGATAGCAGTGTATATACTTCCCTGTTCAAACAGATAGCGGTGTAGATATTTCCATGTTCATACAGATGGTGGTGTTGATATTTCCATGTTCATACAGATAGCGGTGTAGCTATTTCCATGTTCATACAGATAGCGGTTTGGATATTTCCATGTTCATAGAGATAGCGGTGTAGATATTTCCATGTTTATACAGGTAGCGGTGTAGATATTTCCATGTTTATACAGATAGCGGTGAAGATGTATGCATGTTTACACAGATAGCGGTGTAGATATTTTCATGTTCATCCAGATGGCTGTGTAGATATTTCCATGTTCATACAGATAGCCGTGTAGATATTTCCATGTTCATCCAGATGGCTGTGTAGATATATCCATGTTCATACAGATGGCGGTGAAGATATTTCCATGTTCATACAGATAGCGGTGTAGATATTTCCATGTTCATACAGATAGCGGTGTAGATATTTCCAGGTTCATACAGATAGCGGTGTAGATATTTCCATGTTCATACAGATAGCAGTGTAGATATTTCCATTTTCAAGCAGATAGCGCTGTATATATTTCCATGTTCAAACAGATAGCGGTGTAGATATTTCCATGTTCATAAAGATAGCGGAGTAGATATTTCCATGTTTATACAGATAGCGGTGAAAATGTATGCATGTTTACACAGATAGCGGTGTAGATATTTCCATGTTCATCCAGATGGCTGTGTAGATATATCCATGTTCATACAGATGGCGGTGAAGATATTTCCATGTTCATACAGATGGCTGTGTAGATATTTCCATGTTCATACAGATGTTTGTGTAGATATTTCCATGTTTATAGAGATAGCGTTGTAGTTATTTCCATCTGCAAAGAGATAGCTGTGTAGATATTTCCATGTATATGCAGATAGCTTTGTAGATATTTCCATTTTCATGCAGATAGCGGTGTAGATATTTCCATTTTCAAACAGAAAGCGGTATAGATATTTCCATGTTCATACAGATAGCGGTGTGGATATTTCCATGTTTATACAGATAGCGGTGAAGATGTATGCATGTTTACACAGATAGCGGTGTAGATAGTTCCATGTTCATACAGATAGCGGTGTAGATATTTCCATGTTCATCCAGACGGCTGTGTAGACATATCCATGTTCATACAGATGGCGGTGAAGATATTTCCATGTTCATACAGATGGCTGTCTAGATATATCCATGTTCATACAGATGACGGTGAAGATTTTTCCATGTTCTTACAGATGGCGGTGTAGATATTTCCATGTTCATAGAGATAGCGGTGCTGATATTTCCATGTTTATACAGGTAGCAGTGTAGATATTTCCATGTTTATACACATAGCGGTGTAGATATTTCCATGTTCATACAGATAGCGGTGTAGATATCTCCATCTTAATACAGATGGCGGTGTAGATAATTATATGTTCATACAGATGGCGGTGCAGATATTTCCATGTTCATACAGATGGCGGTGAAGTTATTTCCATGTTCATACAGATGGCGGTGTAGTTACTTCCATGTTCATACTGATAGCGGTGCTGATATTTCCATGTTGAAACAGGTAGCGGTGTAGATATTTCCATGTTTATACACATAGCGGTGTAGATATTTCCATGTTTATACAGATAGCGGTGTAGATATCTCCATCTTAATACAGATGGCGGTGTAGATATTCATATGTTCATTCAGATGGCGGTGCAGATATTTCCATGTTCATACAGATGGCGGTGTATCTATTTCCGTGTTCATACAGATAGCGGTGTAGTTATTTCCATGTGTAAAGAGATAGCTGTGTAGATATTCCCATCTATATGCAGATAGCTGTGTAGATATTTCCATTTTCAAGCAGATAGCGGTGTATATACTTCCCTGTTCAAACAGATAGCGGTGTAGATATTTCCATGTTCATACAGATAATGGTGTAGATATTTCCATGTTTGTACATATAGCGGTGTAGATATCTCCATCTTAATACAGATGGCGGTGTAGATATTTATATGTTCATACAGATGGCGGTGCAGATATTTCCATGTTCATACAGACGGCGGTGTAGATATTTCCATGTTCATACAGATAGTGGTGTAGTTATTTCCATGTGTAAAGAGATAGCTGTGTAGATATTTCCATGTATATGCAGATAGCTGTGTAGATATTTCCATTTTCATGCAGATAGCGGTGTATATATTTCCCTGTTCAAACAGTTAGCGGTGTAGATATTTCCATGTTCAGAAAGATAGCGGTGTAGATATTTCCATGTTTATACAGATAGCGGTGAAGATGTATGCATGTTTACACATATAGCGGTGTAGATATTTCCATTTTCATCCAGATGGCTGTGTAGATATATCCATGTTCATACAGATAGCGGTGTAGATATTTCCATCTTCATACAGATAGCGGTGCAGATATTTCCATGTTCATCCAGATGGCTGTGTAGATATATCCATGTTCATACAGATGGCGGTGAAGATATTTCCATGTTCATACAGATAGCGGTGTAGATATTTCCATGTTCATACAGAAAGCGGTGTAGATATTTCCATGTTCATACAGATAGCGGTGTATATATTTCCATGTTCATACAGATAGCAGTGTAGATATTCCATTTTCAAGCAGATAGCGCTGTATATATTTCCATGTTCAAACAGATAGCGGTGTAGATATTTCCATGTTCATAAAGATAGCGGTGTGGATATTTCCATGTTCATCCAGATGGCTGTGTAGATATATCCATGTTCATACAGATGGCTGTGAAGATATTTCCATGTTCATACAGATAGCGGTGTAGATATTTCCACGTTCATACAGATAGCGGTGTAGATATTTCCATGTTCATACAGATAGCGGTGCATGTATTTCCATGTTCCTACAGATAGCGGTGTAGATATTTCCATGTTCATACAGATAGCGGTGTAGATATTTCCATGTTCATACAGATAGCAGTGCATGTATTTCCATGTTCCTACAGATAGCGGTGTACATATTTCCGTGTTTATACAAATAGCGGTGTAGATATTTCCATGTTCATACAGATAGCGGTGTAGATATTTCCATGTTTATACAGATAGCGGTGTAGATATCTCCTTCTTAATACAGATGGCGGTGTAGATATTTCCATGTTCATACAGATGGCGGTGTAGATATTTCCATGTTTATAGACATAGCGGTGTAGTTATTTCCATGTGCAAAGAGATAGCTGTGTAGATATTTCCATTTATATGCAGATAGTTGTGTAGATATTTCCATTTTCATGCAGATAGCGGTGTAGATATTTCCATGTTTATACACGTAGCTGTGTAGATATTTCCATGTTCATACAGATAGCGGTGTATGTAATTCCATTTTCATACAGATAGCGGTGTAGATATTTCCATTTTCATGCAGATAGCGGTGTATATATTTCCCTGTTCAAACAGTTAGCGGTGTAGATATTTCCATGTTCATAAAGATAGCGGTGTAGATATTTCCATGTTCATCCAGATGGCTGTGTAGATATTTCCATGTTCATACAGATAGCGGTGTAGATATTTCCATGTTCATTCAGATGGCTGTGTAGATATATCCATGTTCATACAGATGGCGGTGAAAACATTTCCATGTTCATACAGATAGCGGTGTAGATATTTCCATGTTCATACAGATAGCCGTGTAGATATTGCCATGTTCATACCGATAGCGGTGCTGATACTTCCATGTTGATACAGGTAGCGGTGTAGATATTTCCATGTTTATACACATATCGGTGTAGATATTTCCATGTTTATACTCATAGCGGTGTAGATATTTCCATCTTTATACAGATAGCGGTGTAGATATCTCCTTCTTAATACAGATGGCGGTGTAGATATTTATATGTTCATACAGATGTCGGTGCAGATATTTCCATGTTCATACGGATGGCGGTGAAGATATTTCCATGTTCATACAGATGGCTGTGTAGAAACTTCCATGTTCTTACTGATAGCGGTGCTGATATTTCCATGTTTATACAGGTAGCGGTGTAGATATTTCCATGTTTATACAGATAGCAGTGTAGATATTTCCATGTTTATACTCATAGCGGTGTAGATATTTCCATGTTTATACAGATAGCGGTGTAGATATTTCCATGTTTATGCAGATAGTGGTGCAGATATCTCCATCTTAATACAGATGGCGGTGTAGATATTTAAATGTTCATACAGATGGCGGTGCAGATATTTCCATGTTCATACAGATGGCGGTGTAGATATTTCCATGTTCATACAGATAGCGGTGTAGTTATTTCCATGTGTAAAGAGATAGCTGTGTAGATATTTCCATGTATAAGCAGATATCTGTGTGGATATTTCCGTTTTCATGCAGATAGCGGTGTGTGTATTTCCCTGTTCAAACAGTTAGCGGTGTAGATATTTCCATGTACATAAAGATAGCGGTGTAGATATTTCCATGTTTATAGAGATAGCGGTGAAGAAGTATGCATGTTTACACAGATAGCGGTGTAGATATTTCCATGTTCATCCACATGGCTGTGTAGATATATCCATGTTCATACAGATGGCGGTGAAGATATTTCCATGTTCATACAGATAGCGGTGTAGATATTTCCATGTTCATACAGATAGCGGTGTAGATATTTCCATGTTCATACAGATAGCTGTGTATGTATTTCCATGTTCATACAGATAGCGGTGTAGATATTTCCATGTTCATACAGATAGCAGTGTAGATATTTCCCTGTTCATACAGATAGCGGTGTAGATATTTCCATGTTCATACAGATAGCGGTGCTGATATTTCCATGTTTATACAGGTAGCAGTGTAGATATTTCCATGTTTATACAGATATCGGTGTAGATTTTCCCATGTATATGCAGATACCTGTGTAGATTTTTCCATTTTCAAGCAGATAGCGGTGTATATACTTCCATTTTCAAACAGATACCGGAGTAGATATTTCCATGTTAAAAAAGATAGTGGTGTAGATATTTCCATGTTCATACAGATAGCGGTGTAGCTATTTCCATGTTCATACAGATAGCGGTGTGGATATTTCCATGTTTATACAGGTAGCGGTGCAGATATTTCCATGTTTATACAGATAGCGGTGAAGGTGTATGCATGTTTACACAGATAGCGGTGTAGATATTTACATGTTCATCCAGATGGCTGTGTAGATATTTCCATGTTCATACAGATAGCGGTGCTGATACTTCCATGTTCATCCAGATGGCTGTGTAGATATTTCCATGTTTATACAGATAGCAGTGTAGATATTTCCATGTTTATACAGATATCGGTGTAGATATCTCCTTCTTAATGCAGATGGCGGTGTAGATATTTATATGTTCATACAGATGGCGGTGCAGATATTTCCATGTTCATACAGATGGCGGAATAGATATTTCCATGTTCATACAGATAGCGGTGTAGTTATTTCCATGTGTAAAGAGATAGCTGTGTAGATATTCCCATGTATATTCAGATAGCTGTGTAGATATTTCCATTTTCAAGCAGATAGCGGTGTATATACTTCCATGTTCAAACAGATACCGGTGTAGATATTTCCATGTTCATACAGATAGTGGTGTAGATATTTCCATGTTCATACAGATAGCGGTGTAGCTATTTCCATGTTCATACAGATGGCTGTGTAGATATTTCCATGTTCATACAGATAGCGGTGTAGATATTTCCATGTTCATCCAGAAGGCTGTGTAGATATATCCATGTTCATACAGATGGCAGTGAAGATATTTCCATGTTCATACAGATAGCGGTGTAGATATTTCCATGTTCATACAGATAGCGGTGTAGATATTTCCGTGTTCATACCGATAGCGGTGCTATTTCCATGTTTATGCAGGTAGCGGTGTAGATATTTCCATGTTTATACAGATAGCGGTGTAGGTATTTCCATGTTTATACAGATAGCAGTGTAGATATTTCCATGTTTATACAGATAGCGGTGTAGATATCTCCTTCTTAATACAGATGGCTGTCTAGATATTTATATGTTCATAGAGATGGCGGTGCAGATATTTCCATGTTCATACAGATGGCGGTGTAGATATTTCCATGTTCATACAGACAGCGGTGTAGTTATTTCCATGTGCAAGGAGATAGCTGTATAGATATTTCCATGTATATGCAGATAGCTGTGTAGATATTTCCATTTTCATGCAGATAGCGGGGTATATATTTCCCTGTTCAAACAGATAGCGGTGTAGATATTTCCATGTTCATACAGATATTGGTGTAGATATTTCCATGTTCATACAGATAGCGGTGTAGATATTTCCATGTTCATCCAGATGGCTGTGTAGATATATCCATGTTCATACAGATAGCGGTGTAGATATTTCCATGTTCATATAGATAGCGGTGTAGATATTTCCATGTTCATACAGATAGCGGTGAAGCTATTTCCATGTTCATACAGATAGCGGTGTAGGTATTTCCATGTTCATACAGATGGCTGTGTAGATATATCTATGTTCTTACAGATGGCGGAGAAGATATTTCCATGTTCATAGAGATAGCGGTGTAGATATTTCCATGTTCATACTGATAGCGGTGTAGATATTTCCATGATCATACAGATAGCGGTGTAGATATTTCCTTGTTCATACAGACAGCGGTGTAGATATTTCCATGTTCATCCAGATGGCTGTGTAGATATATCCATGTTCATACAGATGGCGGTGAATATATTTCCATGTTCATACAGATAGCGGTGCAGATATTTCCATGTTCATACAGATAGCCGTTTAGATATTGCCATGTTTATACCGATAGCGGTGCTGATACTTCCATGTTTATACAGGTAGCGGTGTACATATTTCCATGTTTATACAGATAGCGGTGTAGATATTTCCATGTTCATACAGATAGCGGTGTAGATAATTCCATGTTCATAGAGATAGCGGTGTAGATATTTACATGTTCATACAGATAGCGGTGCTGATATTTCCATGTTTATACAGGTAGCGGTGTAGACATTTCCATGTTTATACAGATAGTGGTGTAGATATTTCCATGTATATACAGATAGCTTTGTAGATATTTCCAAGTTTATACAGAAAGCGGTGTAGATATCTCCATCTTAATACAGATGGCGGAGTAGATATTTATATGTTCATACAGATGGCGGTGCAGATATTTCCATGTTCATACAGATGGCAGTGTATATATTTCCATGTTTATACAGATAGCGGTGTAGTTATTTCCATGTGTAAAGAGATAGCTGTGTAGATTTTCCCATGTATATGCAGATACCTGTGTAGATATTTCCATTTTCAAGCAGATAGCGGTGTATATACTTCCATGTTCAAACAGATACCTGTGTAGATATTTCCATGTTAAAAAAGATAGTGGTGTAGATATTTCCATGTTCATACAGATAGCGGTGTAGCTATTTCCATGTTCATACAGATAGCGGTGTGGATATTTCCATGTTTATACAGGTAGCGGTGTAGATATTTCCATGTTTATACAGATAGCGGTGAAGGTGTATGCATGTTTACACAGATAGCGGTGTAGATATTAACATGTTCATCCAGATGGCTGTGTAGATATTTCCATGTTCATACAGATAGCGGTGTAGATATTTCCATGTTCATCCAGATGGCTGTGTAGATATATCCATGTTCATACAGATAGCGGTTTAGATATTTCCATGTTCAAACAGTTAGCGGTTTAGATATTTCCATGTTCATACAGATAGCGGTGTAGATATTTCCATGTTCATACACATGGCTGTGTAGATATATCCAAGTTCATACAGATAGCGGTGAAGATATTTCCATGTTCATACAGATGGCGGTGCTGATATTTCCATGTTTATACAGGTAGCGGTGTAGATATTTCCATGTTTATACAGATAGCGGTGTGGATATTTCCATGTTTATACACATAGCGGTGTAGATATTTCCATGTTTATACAGATAGCGATGTAGATATTTCCGTGTTTATACAGATAGCGGTGTAGATATTTCCATGTTCATACAGATAGCGGTGTATGTATTTCCATTTTCATACAGATAGCGGTGTAGATATTTCCATTTTCATGCAGATAACGGTGTATATATTTCCGTGTTCAAACAATTAGCGGTTTAGATATTTCCATGTTCATAAAGATAGCGGTGTAGATATTTCCATGTTTATACAGATAGCGGTGAAGATGTATGCATGTTTACACAGATAGCGGTGTAGATATTTCCATGTTCATCCAGATGGCTGTGTAGATATATCCATGTTCTTACAGATGGCGGTGAAGATATTTCCATGTTCATACAGATAGCGGTGTAGATATTTCCATGTTCATACAGATAGCGGTGTAGATATTTCCATGTTCATACAGATAGCGGTGTATATATTTCCATGTTCATACATATAGCGGTGTAGATATTTCCAAGTTCATCCAGTTGGCTGTGTAGATATTTCCATGTTCATGCAGATAGCGGTGTAGATATTTCCATGTTCATACAGATAGCGGTGTAGATATTTCCATGTTAATCCAGATGGCTGTGTAGATATATCCATGTTCATACAGATGGCGGTGAAGATATTTCCATGTTCATACAGATAGCGGTGTAGATATTTCCATGTTCATACAGATAGCCATGTAGATATTGCCATGTTCATACCAATAGAGGTGCTGATACTTCCATGTTTATACAGGTAGCGGTGTACATATTTCCGTGTTTATAGAGATAGCGGTGTAGATATTTCCATGTTCATACAGATAGCGGTGTAGATATTTCCATGTTTATACTGATAGCGGTGTAGATATCTCCTTCTTAATACAGATGGCGGTGTAGATATTTCCATGTTCATACAGATGGCGGTGTAGATATTTCCATGTTTATAGAGATAGCGGTGTAGATATTTCCATGTGCAAAGAGATAGCTGTGTAGATATTTCCATTTATATGTAGATAATTGTGTAGATATTTCCATTTTCATGCAGATAGCGGTGTAGATATTTCCATGTTCATACAGATAGCGGTGTAGATTTTTCCATGTTTATTCAGATAGCGGAGTAGATATCTCCATCTTAATACAGATGGCGGTGTAGATATTTATATGTTCATACAGATGGCGGTGCAGATATTTCCATTTTCATACGTATGGCGGTGAAGATATTTCCATGTTCATACAAATGGCGGTGTAGATATTTCCATGTTCATACAGATAGCGGGGCTGATATTTCCATGTTTATACACGTAGCGGTGTAGATATTTCCATGTTTATACAGATAGCGGTGTAGATCTTCCCATGTATATTCAGATAGCTGTGTAGATATTTCCATTTTCATTCAGATAGCCTTGTATATATTTCCCTGTTCAAACAGATAGCGGTGTAGCTATTTCCATGTTCATACAGATAGCGGTGTAGATATTTCCATTTTCATAGAGATAGCGGTGTAGATATTTCCATGTTCATACAGATAGTGGTGCAGATATTTCCATGTTCATACAGATAACCATGTAGATATTGCCATGTTTATACCGATAGCGGTGCTGATATTTCCATGTTTATACAGGTAGCGGTGTAGACATTTCCATGTTTATACAGATAGTGGTGTAGATATTTCCATGTTTATACAGATAGCGGTGTAGATATTTCCAAGTTTATACAGATAGCGGTGTAGATATCTTCATCTTAATACAGATGGCAGTGCAGATATTTCCATGTTCATACAGATGGCGGTGTAGATATTTCCATGTTCATACAGATAGCGGTGTAGTTATTTCCATGTGTAAAGAGATAGCTGTGTAGATATTCCCATGTATATGCAGATAGCTGTGTAGATATTTCCATTTTCAAGCAGATAGCGGTGTGTATACTTCCCTGTTCAAACAGATAGCGGTGTAGATATTTCCATGTTCATACAGATGGTGGTGTTGATATTTCCATGTTCATACAGATAGCGGTGTAGCTATTTCCATGTTCATACAGATAGCGGTTTGGATATTTCCATGTTCATAGAGATAGCGGTGTAGATATTTCCATGTTTATACAGGTAGCGGTGTAGATATTTCCATGTTTATACAGATAGCGGTGAAGATGTATGCATGTTTACACAGATAGCGGTGTAGATATTTTCATGTTCATCCAGATGGCTGTGTAGATATTTCCATATTCATACAGATAGCGGTGTAGATATTTCCATGTTCATCCAGATGGCTGTGTAGATATATCCATGTTCATACAGATGGCGGTGAAGATATTTCCATGTTCATACAGATAGCGGTGTAGATATTTCCATGTTCATACAGATAGCGGTGTAGATATTTCCATGTTCATACAGATTGCGGTGTAGATATTTCCATGATCATACAGATAGCAGTGTAGATATTTCCATTTTCAAGCAGATAGCGCTGTATATATTTCCATGTTCAAACAGATAGCGGTGTAGATATTTCCATGTTCATAAAGATAGCGGTGTAGATATTTCCATGTTTATACAGATAGCGGTGAAAATGTATGCATGTTTACACAGATAGCGGTGTAGATATTTCCATGTTCATCCAGATGGCTGTGTAGATATATCCATGTTCATACAGATGGCGGTAAAGATATTTCCATGTTCATACAGATGGCTGTGTAGATATTTCCATGTTCATACAGATGGTTGTGTAGATATTTCCATGTTTATAGAGATAGCGGTGTAGTTATTTCCATCTGCAAAGAGATAGCTGTGTAGATATTTCCATGTCTATGCAGATAGCTTTTTAGATATTTCCATTTTCATGCAGATAGCGGTGTAGATATTTCCATTTTCAAACAGAAAGCGGTATAGATATTTCCATGTTCATACAGATAGCGGTGTGGATATTTCCATGTTTATACAGATAGCGGTGAAGATGTATGCATGTTTACACAGATAGCGGTGTAGATAGTTCCATGTTCATACAGATAGCGGTGTAGATATTTCCATGTTCATCCAGACGGCTGTGTAGACATATCCATGTTCATACAGATGGCGGTGAAGATATTTCCATGTTCATACAGATGGCTGTCTAGATATATCCATGTTCATACAGATGACTGTGAAGATTTTTCCATGTTCTTACAGATGGCGGTGTAGATATTTCCATGTTCATACAGATAGCGGTGCTGATATTTCCATGTTTATACAGGTAGCAGTGTAGATATTTCCATGTTTATACACAAAGCGGTGTAGATATTTCCATGTTCATACAGATAGCGGTGTAGATATCTCCATCTTAATACAGATGGAGGTGTAGATAATTATATGTTCATACAGATGGCGAGTGCAGATATTTCCATGTTCATACAGATGGCGGTGAAGTTATTTCCATGTTCATACAGATGGCGGTGTAGTTACTTCCATGTTCATACTGATAGCGGTGCTGATATTTCCATGTTGAAACAGGTAGCGGTGTAGATATTTCCATGTTTATACACATAGCGGTGTAGATATTTCCATGTTTATACAGATAGCGGTGTAGATATCTCCATCTTAATACAGATGGCGGTGTAGATATTCATATGTTCATTCAGATGGCGGTGCAGATATTTCCATGTTCATACAGATGGCGGTGTATCTATTTCCGTGTTCATACAGTTAGCGGTGTAGTTATTTCCATGTGTAAAGAGATAGCTGTGTAGATATTCCCATGTATATGCAGATAGCTGTGTAGATATTTCCATTTTCAAGCAGATAGCGGTGTATATACTTCCCTGTTCAAACAGATAGCGGTGTAGATATTTCCATGTTCATACAGATAATGGTGTAGATATTTCCATGTTTGTACAGATAGCGGTGTAGATATCTCCATCTTAATACAGATGGCGGTGTAGATATTTATATGTTCATACAGATGGCGGTGCAGATATTTCCATGTTCATACAGACGGCGGTGTAGATATTTCCATGTTCATACAGATAGTGGTGTAGTTATTTCCATGTGTAAAGAGATAGCTGTGTAGATATTTCCATGTATATGCAGATAGCTGTGTAGATATTTCCATTTTCATGCAGATAGCGGTGTAGATATTTCCATTTTCAAACAGAAAGCGGTATAGATATTTCCATGTTCATACAGATAGCGGTGTGGATATTTCCATGTTTATACAGATAGCGGTGAAGATGTATGCATGTTTACACAGATAGCGGTGTAGATAGTTCCATGTTCATACAGATAGCGGTGTAGATATTTCCATGTTCATCCAGACGGTTGTGTAGACATATCCATGTTCATACAGATGGCGGTGAAGATATTTCCATGTTCATACAGATGGCTGTCTAGATATATCCATGTTCATACAGATGACGGTGAAGATTTTTCCATGTTCTTACAGATGGCGGTGTAGATATTTCCATGTTCATACAGATAGCGGTGCTGATATTTCCATGTTTATACAGGTAGCAGTGTAGATATTTCCATGTTTATACACAAAGCGGTGTAGATATTTCCATGTTCATACAGATAGCGGTGTAGATATCTCCATCTTAATACAGATGGAGGTGTAGATAATTATATGTTCATACAGATGGCGGTGCAGATATTTCCATGTTCATACAGATGGCGGTGAAGTTATTTCCATGTTCATACAGATGGCGGTGTAGTTACTTCCATGTTCATACTGATAGCGGTGCTGATATTTCCATGTTGAAACAGGTAGCGGTGTAGATATTTCCATGTTTATACACATAGCGGTGTAGATATTTCCATGTTTATACAGATAGCGGTGTAGATATCTCCATCTTAATACAGATGGCGGTGTAGATATTCATATGTTCATTCAGATGGCGGTGCAGATATTTCCATGTTCATACAGATGGCGGTGTATCTATTTCCGTGTTCATACAGATAGCGGTGTAGTTATTTCCATGTGTAAAGAGATAGCTGTGTAGATATTCCCATGTATATGCAGATAGCTGTGTAGATATTTCCATTTTCAAGCAGATAGCGGTGTATATACTTCCCTGTTCAAACAGATAGCGGTGTAGATATTTCCATGTTCATACAGATAATGGTGTAGATATTTCCATGTTTGTACAGATAGCGGTGTAGATATCTCCATCTTAATACAGATGGCGGTGTAGATATTTATATGTTCTTACAGATGGCGGTGCAGATATTTCCATGTTCATACAGACGGCGGTGTAGATATTTCCATGTTCATACAGATAGTGGTGTAGTTATTTCCATGTGTAAAGAGATAGCTGTGTAGATATATCCATGTATATGCAGATAGCTGTGTAGATATTTCCATTTTCATGCAGATAGCGGTGTATATATTTCCCTGTTCAAACAGTTAGCGGTGTAGATATTTCCATGTTCAGAAAGATAGCGGTGTAGATATTTCCATGTTTATACAGATAGCGGTGAAGATGTATGCATGTTTACACATATAGCGGTGTAGATATTTCCATGTTCATCCAGATGGCTGTGTAGATATATCCATGTTCATACAGATAGCGGTGTAGATATTTCCATCTTCATACAGATAGCGGTGCAGATATTTCCATGTTCATCCAGATGGCTGTGTAGATATATCCATGTTCATACAGATGGCGGTGAAGATATTTCCATGTTCATACAGATAGCGGTGTAGATATTTCCATGTTCATACAGAAAGCGGTGTAGATATTTCCATGTTCATACAGATAGCGGTGTATATATTTCCATGTTCATACAGATAGCAGTGTAGATATTCCATTTTCAAGCAGATAGCGCTGTATATATTTCCATGTTCAAACAGATAGCGGTGTAGATATTTCCATGTTCATAAAGATAGTGGTGTGGATATTTCCATGTTCATCCAGATGGCTGTGTAGATATATCCATGTTCATACAGATGGCTGTGAAGATATTTCCATGTTCATACAGATAGCGGTGTAGATATTTCCATGTTCATACAGATAGCGGTGCATGTATTTCCATGTTCCTACAGATGGCGGTGTAGATATTTCCATGTTCATACAGATAGCGGTGTAGATATTTCCATGTTCATACAGATAGCGGTGCATGTATTTCCATGTTCATACAGGTAGCGGTGTACATATTTCCGTGTTTATACAAATAGCGGTGTAGATATTTCCATGTTCATACAGATAGCGGTGTAGATATTTCCATGTTTATACAGATAGCGGTGTAGATATCTCCTTCTTAATACAGATGGCGGTGTAGATATTTCCATGTTCATACAGATGGCGGTGTAGATATTTCCATGTTTATAGACATAGCGGTGTAGTTATTTCCATGTGCAAAGAGATAGCTGTGTAGATATTTCCATTTATATGCAGATAGTTGTGTAGATATTTCCATTTTCATGCAGATAGCGGTGTAGATATTTCCATGTTTATACACGTAGCTGTGTAGATATTTCCATGTTCATACAGATAGCGGTGTATGTAATTCCATTTTCATACAGATAGCGGTGTAGATATTTCCATTTTCATGCAGATAGCGGTGTGTATATTTCCCTGTTCAAACAGTTAGCGGTGTAGATATTTCCATGTTCATAAAGATAGCGGTGTAGATATTTCCATGTTCGTCCAGTTGGCTGTGTAGATATTTCCATGTTCATACAGATAGCGGTTTGGATATTTCCATGTTCATAGAGATAGCGGTGTAGATATTTCCATGTTTATACAGGTAGCGGTGTAGATATTTCCATGTTTATACAGATAGCGGTGAAGATGTATGCATGTTTACACAGATAGCGGTGTAGATATTTTCATGTTCATCCAGATGGCTGTGTAGATATTTCCATGTTCATACAGATAGCGGTGTAGATATTTCCATGTTCATCCAGTTGGCTGTGTAGATATATCCATGTTCATACAGATGGCGGTGAAGATATTTCCATGTTCATACAGATAGCGGTGTAGATATTTCCATGTTCATCCAGATGGCTGTGTAGATATATCCATGTTCATACAGATAGCGGTGTAGATATTTCCATCTTCATACAGATAGCGGTGCAGATATTTCCATGTTCATCCAGATGGCTGTGTAGATATATCCATGTTCATACAGATGGCGGTGAAGATATTTCCATGTTCATACAGATAGCGGTGTAGATATTTCCATGTTCATACAGAAAGCGGTGTAGATATTTCCATGTTCATACAGATAGCGGTGTATATATTTCCATGTTCATACAGATAGCAGTGTAGATATTCCATTTTCAAGCAGATAGCGCTGTATATATTTCTATGTTCAAACAGATAGCGGTGTAGATATTTCCATGTTCATAAAGATAGCGGAGTAGATATTTCCATGTTCATCCAGATGGCTGTGTAGATATATCCATGTTCATACAGATGGCTGTGAAGATATTTCCATGTTCATACAGATAGCGGTGCAGATATTTCCATGTTCATACAGATAGCGGTGTAGATATTTCCATGTTCATACAGATAGCGGTGCATGTATTTCCATGTTCATACAGATAGCGGTGTAGATATTTCCATGTTCACCCAGATGGCTGTGTAGATATTTCCATGTTCATACAGATAGCGGTGTAGATATTTCCATGTTCATACAGATAGCGGTGTAGATATTTCCATGTTCATACAGATAGCGGTGCATGTATTTCCATGTTCATACAGGTAGCGGTGTACATATTTCCGTGTTTATGCAAAAAGCGGTGTAGATATTTCCATGTTCATACAGATAGCGGTGTAGATATTTCCATGTTTATACAGATAGCGGTGTAGATATCTCCTTCTTAATACAGATGGCGGTGTAGATATTTCCATTTTCATACAGATGGCGGTGTAGATATTTCCATGTTTATAGACATAGCGGTGTAGTTATTTCCATGTGCAAAGAGATAGCTGTGTAGATATTTCCATTTATATGAAGATAGTTGTGTAGATATTTCCATTTTCATGCAGATAGCGGTGTAGATATTTCCATGTTTATACACGTAGCTGTGTAGATATTTCCATGTTCATACAGATAGCGGTGTATGTATTTCCATTTTCATACAGATAGCGGTGTAGATATTTCCATTTTCATGCAGATAGCGGTGTATATATTTCCCTGTTCAAACAGTTAGCGGTGTAGATATTTCCATGTTCATAAAGATAGCGGTGTAGATATTTCCATGTTTATACAGATAGCGGTGTAGATATTTCCATGTTCATACAGATAGCGGTGTATGTATTTCCATGCTCATACAGATAGCAGTGTAGATATTTCCATGTTCATCCAGATGGCTGTGTAGATATTTCCATGTTCATACAGATAGCGGTGTAGATATTTCCATGTTCATTCAGATGGCTGTGTAGATATATCCATGTTCATACAGATGTCGGTGAAGACATTTCCATATTCATACAGATAGCGGTGTAGATATTTCCATGTTCATACAGATAGCCGTGTAGGTATTGCCATGTTCATACCGATAGCGGTGCTGATACTTCCATGTTGATACAGGTTGCGGTGTAGATATTTCCATGTTTATACACATAGCGGTGTAGATATTTCCATGTTTATTCAGATAGCGGTGTAGATATCTCCATCTTAATACAGATGGCGGTGTAGATATTTATATGTTCATACAGATGGCGGTGCAGATATTTCCATGTTCATACGGATGGCGGTGAAGATATTTCCATGTTCATACAGATGGCGGTGTAGAAACTTCCATGTTCTTACTGATAGCGGTGCTGATATTTCCATGTTTATACAGGTAGCGGTGTAGATATTTCCATGTTTATACAGATAGCAGTGTAGATATTTCCATGTTTATACTCATAGCGGTGTAGATATTTCCATGTTTATACAGAAAGCGGTGTAGATATTTCCATGTTTATGCAGATAGTGGTGTAGATATCTCAATCTTAATACAGATGGTGGTGTAGATATTTAAATGCTCATACAGATGGCAGTGCAGATATTTCCATGTTCATACAGATGGCGGTGTAGATATTTCCATGTTCATACAGATAGCGGTGTAGTTATTTCCATGTGTAAAGAGATAGCTGTGTAGATATTTCCATGTATAAGCAGATATCTGTGTGGATATTTCCGTTTTCATGCAGATAGTTGTGAGTGTATTTCCCTGTTCAAACAGTTAGCGGTGTAGATATTTCCATGTACATAAAGATATCGGTGTAGATATTTCCATGTTTATAGAGATAGCGGTGAAGTTGTATGCATGTTTACACAGATAGCGGTGTAGATATTTCCATGTTCATCCACATGGCTGTGTAGATATATCCATGTTCATACAGATGGCGGTGTAGATATTTCCATGTTCATACAGATAGTGGTTTAGATATTTCCATGTTCATACAGATAGTGGTGTAGATATTTCCATGTTCATCCAGATGGCTGTGTAGATATATCCATGTTCATACAGATAGCGGTGTAGATATTTCCATGTTCATAAAGATAGCGGTGTAGATATTTCCATGTTCATACAGATAGCGGTGTAGCTATTTCCATGTTCATACAGATAGCGGTGTAGATATTTCCATGTTTATACAGATAGCGGTGAAGATGTATGCATGTTTACAAGGATAGCAGTGTAGATGTTTCCATGTTCATGTAGATAGCGGTGTAGATATTTCCATGTTCATACAGATAGCGGTGTATGTATTTCCATGTTCGTACAGATAGCGGTGTAGATATTTCCATGTTCATCCAGATGGCTTTGTAGATATATCCATGTTCATGCAGATAGCGGTGTAGATATTTCCATGTTCATCCAGATGGCTGTGTAGCTATTTCCATGTTCATACAGATAGTGGTGTAGATATTTCCATGTTCATACAGATAGCGGTGTAGATATTTCCATGTTCATACAGATAGCCGTGTAGATATTGCCATGTTCATACCGAAAGCGCTGCTGATACTTCCATGTTTATGCAGGTAGCGGTGTACATATTTCCGTGTTTATACAGGTAGCGGTGTAGATATTTCCATGTTCATACAGATAGCGGTGTAGGTATTTCCATGTTTATACAGATAGCGGTGTAGATATCTCCTTCTTAATACAGATGGCGGTGTAGATATTTATATGTTCATACAGATGGCAGTGCAGATATTTCCATGTTCATACAGATGGTGGTGTAGATATTTCCATGTTTATAGAGATAGCGGTGTAGTTATTTCCATGTGCAAAGAGATAGCTGTGTAAATATTTCCATGTATATGCAGATAGCTTTGTAGATATTTCCATTTTCATGCAGATAGCGGTGTAGATATTTCCATGTTCAAACAGATAGCGGTGTAGATATTTCCATGTTCATACAGATAGCGGTGTGGATATTTCCATGTTTTTACAGATAGCGGTGAAGATGTATGCATGTTTACACAGATAGCGGTGTAGATATTTTCATGTTCATACAGATAGCGGTGTTGATATTTCCATGTTCATCCAGACGGCTGTGTAGACATATCCATGTTCATACAGATGGCGGTGAAGATATTTCCATGTTCATACAGATGGCTGTGTAGATATATCCATGTTCATACAGATGGCGGTGAAGATTTTTCCATGTTCATACAGATGGCGGTGTAGATATTTCCATGTTCATACAGATAGCGGGGCTGATATTTCCATGTTTATACAGGGAGCAGTGTAGATATTTCCATGTTTATACAGATAGCGGTGTAGATATTTCCATGTTTATACACATAGCGGTGTAGATATTTCCATGTTTATACAGATAGCGGTGTAGATATCTCCATCTTAATACAGATGGCAGTGTAGATATTTATATGTTCATACAGATGGCGGTGCAGATATTTCCATGTTCATACAGATGGCAGTGAAGATATTTCCATGTTCATACAGATGGCGGTGTAGATACTTCCATGTTCATACTGATAGCGGTGCTGCTATTTCCATGTTTATACAGGTAGCGGTGTAGATATTTCCATGTTTATACAGATAGTGGTGTAGATATTTCCATGTTTATACACATAGCGGTGTAGATATTTCCATGTTTATACAGATAGCGGTGTAGATATCTCCATCTTAATACAGATGGCGGTGTAGATATTTATATGTTCATTCAGATGGCGGTGCAGATATTTCCATGTTCATACAGATGGCGGTGAAGATATTTCCATGTTCATACAGATAGCGGTGTAGTTATTTCCATGTGTAAAGAGATAGCTGTGCAGATATTTCCATGTATATGCAGATAGCTGTGTAGATATTTCCATTTTCATGCAGATAGCGGTGTATATATTTCCCTGTTCAAACAGTTAGCGGTGTAGATATTTCCATGTTTATACAGATAGCGGTGAAGATGTATGCATGTTTACACAGATAGCGGTGAAGATGTATGCATGTTTACACAGATAGCGGTGTAGATATTTCCATGTTCATCCAGATGGCTGTGTGGATATATCCATGTTCATACAGATAGCGGTGTAGATATTTCCATCTTCATACAGATAGCGGTGCAGATATTTCCATGTTCATCCAGATGGCTTTGTAGATATATCCATGTTCATACAGATGGCGGTGAAGATATTTCCATGTTCATACACATTGCGGTGTAGATATTTCCATGTTCATACAGAAAGCGGTGTAGATATTTCTATGTTCATACAGATAGCGGTGTATATATTTCCACGTTCATACAGATAGCAGTGTAGATATTTCCATTTTCAAGCAGATAGCGCTGTATATATTTCCATGTTCAAACAGATAGGGGTGTAGATATTTCCATGTTCATAGAGATAGCGGTGTAGATATTTCCATGTTCATACAGATAGCGGTGCAGATATTTCCATGTTCATACAGATAGCCATGTAGATATTGCCATGTTTATACCGATAGCGGTGCTGATACTTCCATGTTTATACAGGTAGCGGTGTACATATTTCCATGTTTATACAGATAGCGGTGAAGATGTATGCATGTTTACACAGATAGCGGTTTAGATATTTCCATGTTCATACACATAGCGTTGTAGATATTTCCATGTTCATCCAGATGGCTGTGTAGATATATCCATGTTCATACAGATGGCGGTGAAGATATTTCCATGTTCATACAGAGAGCGTTGTAGATATTTCCATGTTCATACAGATAGCGGTGTAGATATCTCCATGATTGTACAGATAGCGGTGTAGATATCTCCATCTTAATACAGATGGCGGTGTAGATATTTATATGTTCATACAGATGGCTGTGCAGATATTTCCGTGTTCATACAGACGGCGGTGTAGATATTTCCATGTTCATACAGATAGTGGTGTAGTTATTTTCATGTGTAAAGAGATAGCTGTGTAGATATTTCCATGTATATGCAGATAGCTGTGTGAATATTTCCATTTTCATGCAGATAGCGGTGTATATATTTCCCTGTTCAAACAGTTAGCGGTGTAGATATTTCCATGTTCATACAGATTGCGGTGTATATATTTCCATGTTCATACAGATAGCAGTGTAGATATGTCCATTTTCAAGGAGATAGCGCTGTATATATTTCCATGTTCAAACAGATAGCGGTGTAGATATTTCCATGTTCATAAAGATAGCGGTGTAGATCTTTCCATGTTTATACAGATAGCGGTGAAAATGTATGCATGTTTACACAGATAGCGGTGTAGATATTTCCATGTTCATCCAGATGGCTGTGTAGATATATCCATGTTCATACAGATGGCGGTGAAGATATTTCCATGTTCATACAGATAGCGGTGTAGATATTTCCATGTTCATACAGATAGCGGTGTAGATATTTCCATATTCATACAGATAGCGGTGCATGTATTTCCATGTTCATACAGATGGTGGTGTAGATATTTCCATGTTTATAGAGATAGCGGTGTAGTTATTTCCATGTGTAAAGAAATAGCTTTGTAGATATTTCCGTGTATATGCAGATAGCTGTGTAAATATTTCCATTTTCATGCAGATAACGGTGTAGATATTTCCATATTCAAACAGTTAGCGGTGTAGATATTTCCATGTTCATACAGATAGCGGTGTAGATATTTCCATGTTTATACAGATAGCGGTGAAGATGTATGCATGTTTGCACAGATAGTGGTGTAGATATTTCCATGTTCATACAGATAGCGGTGTAAATATTTCCATGTTCATACAGATAGTGGTGTAGATATTTCCATGTTCTTACAGATAGCGGTGTAGATATTTCCATGTTCATACAGATAGCGGTGTAGATATTTCCATGTTAATCCAGATGGCTGTGTAGATATATCCATGTTCATACAGATGGCGGTGAAGATATTTCCATGTTCATACAGATAGCGGTGTAGATATTTCCCTGTTCAAACAGATAGCGGTGTAGATATTTCCATGTTCATCCAGATGGCTGTGTAGATATATCCATGTTCATACAGATAGCGGTGTAGATAATTCCATGTTCATACAGATAGTGGTGTAGATATTTCCATGTTCATACAGATAGCGGTGAAGCTATTTCAATGTTCATACAGATAGCGGTGTAGATATTTCCATGTTTATACAGATAGCGGTGAAGATGTATGCATGTTTACAAGGATAGCAGTGTAGATGTTTCCATGTTCATGCAGATAGCGGTGTAGATATTTCCATGTTCATCCAGATGGCATTGTAGATATATCCATGTTCATACAGATGGCAGTGAATATATTTCCATGTTCATACAGATAGCGGTGTAGATATTTCCATGTTTATACAGATAGCAGTGTAGATATTTCCATGTTTATACAGATATGGGTGAAGATATCTCCTTCTTAATGCAGATGGCGGTGTAGATATTTATATGTTCATACAGATGGCGGTGAAGATATTTCCATGTTCATACAGATAGCGGTGTAGATATTTCCATGTTTATACAGATATCGGTGTAGATATTTCCATGTTTATTCAGATAGCAGAGTAGATATCTCCATCTTAATACAGATGGCGGTGTAGATATTTATATGATCATACAGATGGCGGTGCAGATATTTCCATGTTCATACAGATGGCGGTGTAGATATTTCCATGTTTATAGAGATAGCGGTGCTGATATTTCCATGTTTATACAGGTTGCTGTGTAGATAATTCCATGTTTATACAGATACCGGTGTAGATGTTTCCATGTTTATACAGATAGCGGTGTAGATATTTCCATGTTTATACAGATAGCTGTGTAGATATTTCCATGTTTATACAGATAGTGGTGTAGATATTTCCATGTTTACAGAGATAGAGGTGTAGATATTTCCATGTGTAAAGAGATAGCTTTGTAGATATTTCCATGGATATGCAGATAGCTGTGTAGATATTTCCATTTTCATGCAGATAGCGGTGTAGATATTTCCATGTTCATACAGATAGCGGTGTAGATATTTCCATGTTCATACAGATAGCGGTGCTGATATTTCCATGTTTATACAGGTAGCGGTGTAGATATTTCCATGTTTATACAGATAGCGGTGTAGATATTTCCATGGTTATACAGATAGCGGTGTAGATATCTCCATCTTAATACAGATGGCGGTGTAGATATTTATATGTACGTACAGATGGCGGTGCAGATATTTCCATGTCTATACAGATGGCGGTGTAGATATTTCCATGTTAATAGAGATAGCGGTGTAGTTATTTCCATGTGTAAAGAAATAGCTTTGTAGTTATTTCCATGTATATGGAGATAGCTATGTAGATATTTCCATTTTCATGCAGATAGCGGAGTAGATATTTCCGTGTTCAAACAGATAGCGGTGTAGATATTTCCATGTTCATACAGATAGCGGTGTAGATATTTCCATGTTTATACAGATAGCGGTGAAGATGTATGCATGTTTACACAGATAGTGGTGTAGATATTTCCATGTTCATACAGATAGCGGTGTAGATATTTCCATGTTCATCCAGATGGCTATGTAGATATATCCATGTTCATTCAGATGGCGGTGTAGATATTTCCATGTACATACAGACAGCGGTGTAGATATTTCCATGTTCATACATATAGCGGTGTAGATATTTCCATGTTCATCCAGATGGCCGTGTAGTTATATCCATGTTCATACAGATAGCGGTGTAGATATTTCCATGTTCATACAGATAGCGGTGTAGATATTTCCATGTTCATACAGACAGCGGTGTAGATATTTCCATGTTCATACCGATAGTTGTGTAGATATTTCCATGTTCATACAGATAGCGGTGTAGCTATTTCCATGTTCATACAGATAGCGGTGTAGATATTTCCATTTTCATAGAGATAGCGGTGAAGATATTTCCATGTTCATACAGATAGTGGTGCAGATATTTCCATGTTCATACAGATAGCCATGTAGATATTGCCATGTTTATACCGATAGCGGTGCTGATATTTCCATGTTTATACAGGTAGCGGTGTAGACATTTCCATGTTTATACAGATAGTGGTGTAGATATTTCCATGTTTATACAGATAGCGGTGTAGATATTTCCAAGTTTATACAGATAGCGGTGTAGATATCTTCATCTTAATACAGATGGCGGTGTAGATATTTATATGTTCATTCAGATGGCGGTGCAGATATTTCCATGTTCATACAGATGGCGGTGTAGATATTTCCATGTTCATACAGATAGCGGTGTAGTTATTTCCATGTGTAAAGAGATAGCTGTGTAGATATTCCCATGTATATGCAGATAGCTGTGTAGATATTTCCATTTTCCAACACATAGCAGTGTATATACTTCCCTGTTCAAACAGATAGCGGTGTAGATATTTCCATGTTCATACAGATGGTGGTGTAGATATTTCCATGTTCATACAGATAGCGGTGTAGCTATTTCCATGTTCATACAGATAGCGGTTTGGATATTTCCATGTTCATAGAGATAGCGGTGTAGATATTTCCATGTTTATACAGGTAGCGGTGTAGATATTTCCATGTTTATACAGATAGCGGTGAAGATGTATGCATGTTTACACAGATAGCGGTGTAGATATTTTCATGTTCATCCAGATGGCTGTGTAGATATTTCCATGTTCATACAGATAGCCGTGTAGATATTTCCATGTTTATCCAGATGGCTGTGTAGATATATCAATGTTCATACAGATGGCGGTGAAGATATTTCCATGTTCATACAGATAGCGGTGTAGATATTTCCATGTTCATACAGATAGCGGTGTAGATATTTCCATGTTCATACAGATAGCGGTGTAGATATTTCCATGTTCATACAGATAGCAGTGTAGATATTTCCATTTTCAAGCAGATAGCGCTGTATATATTTCCATGTTCATACAGATAGCGGTGTAGATATTTCCATGTTCATACAGATAGCAGTGTAGGTATTTCCATGTTAATGCAGATAGCGGTGCTGATATTTCCATGTTTATACATGTAGCGGTGTAGATATTTCCATGTTTATACAAATAGCGGTGTAGATATTTCCATGTTTATACAGATAGCGGTGTAGATATTTCCATGTTTATACAGATAGTGGTGTAGATATTTCCATGTTTATAGAGATAGCGGTGTAGTTATTTCCATGTGTAAAGAGATATCTTTGTAGATATTTCCATGTATATGCAGATAGCTGTATAGATATTTCCATTTTCATGCATATAGTGGTGTAGATATTTCCATGTTCATACAGATAGCGGTGTAGATATTTCCATGTTCATACAGATAGCGGTGCAGATATTTCCATGTTCATCCAGAAGGCTGTGTAGATATTTCCATGTTCATACAGATAGCGGTGCTGATATTTCCATGTTGATACAGGTAGCGGTGTAGATATTTCCATGTTCATACAGATAGCGGTGTAGATATTTCCATGTTCATACAGATAGCGGTGTAGATATTTCCATCTTCATACAGATAGCGGTGTAGCTATTTCCATGTTCATAGAGATAGCGGTGTAGATATTTCCATGTTCATCCAGATGGGTGTGTAGATAAATCCATGTTCATACAGATGGCGGTGAAGATATTTCCATGTTCATACAGATAGCGGTGTAGATATTTCCATGTTTATACAGATATCGGTGTAGATATTTCCATGTTTATACAGATAGCAGAGTAGATATCTCCATCTTAATACAGATGGCGTTGTAGATATTTATATGATCATACAGATGGCGGTGCAGATATTTCCATGTTCATACAGATGGCGGTGTAGATATTTCCATGTTTATAGAGATAGCGGTGCTGATATTTCCATGTTTATACAGGTTGCTGTGTAGATAATTCCATGTTTATACAGATACCGGTGTAGATGTTTCCATGTTTATACAGATAGCGGTGTAGATATTTCCATGTTTATACAGATAGCGGTGTAGATATTTCCATGTTTATACAGATAGTGGTGTAGATATTTCCATGTTTACAGAGATAGCGGTGTAGTTATTTCCATGTGTAAAGAGATAGCTTTGTAGATATTTCCATGGATATGCAGATAGCTGTGTAGATATTTCCATTTTCATGCAGATAGCGGTGTAGATATTTCCATGTTCATACAGATAGCGGTGTAGATATTTCCATGTTCATACAGATAGCGGTGCTGATATTTCCATGTTTATACAGGTAGCGGTGTAGATATTTCCATGTTTATACAGATAGCAGTGTAGATATTTCCATGGTTATACAGATAGCGGTGTAGATATCTCCATCTTAATACAGATGGCGGTGTAGATATTTATATGTACATACAGATGGCGGTGCAGATATTTCCATGTCTATACAGATGGCGGTGTAGATATTTCCATGTTCATAGAGATAGCGGTGTAGTTATTTCCATGTGTAAAGAAATAGCTTTGTAGTTATTTCCATGTATATGGAGATAGCTATGTAGATATTTCCATTTTCATGCAGATAGCGGAGTAGATATTTCCGTGTTCAAACAGATAGCGGTGGAGATATTTCCATGTTCATACAGATAGCGGTGTAGATATTTCCATGTTTATACAGATAGCGGTGAAGATGTATGCATGTTTACACAGATAGTGGTGTAGATATTTCCATGTTCATACAGATAGCGGTGTAGATATTTCCATGTTCATCCAGATGGCTATGTAGATATATCCATGTTCATTCAGATGGCGGTGTAGATATTTCCATGTTCATACAGACAGCGGTGTAGATATTTCCATGTTCATACATATAGCGGTGTAGATATTTCCATGTTCATCCAGATGGCCGTGTAGTTATATCCATGTTCATACAGATAGCGGTGTAGATATTTCCATGTTCATACAGATAGCGGTGTAGATATTTCCATGTTCATACCGACAGCGGTGTAGATATTTCCATGTTCATACCGATAGTTGTGTAGATATTTCCATGTTCATACAGATAGCGGTGTAGCTATTTCCATGTTCATACAGATAGCGGTGTAGATATTTCCATTTTCATAGAGATAGCGGTGTAGATATTTCCATGTTCATACAGATAGTGGTGCAGATATTTCCATGTTCATACAGATAGCCATGTAGATATTGCCATGTTTATACCGATAGCGGTGCTGATATTTCCATGTTTATACAGGTAGCGTTGTAGACATTTCCATGTTTATACAGATAGTGGTGTAGATATTTCCATGTTTATACAGATAGCGGTGTAGATATTTCCAAGTTTATACAGATATCGGTGTAGATATCTTCATCTTAATACAGATGGCGGTGTAGATATTTATATGTTCATTCAGATGGCGGTGCAGATATTTCCATGTTCATACAGATGGCGGTGTAGATATTTCCATGTTCATACAGATAGCGGTGTAGTTATTTCCATGTGTAAAGAGATAGCTGTGTAGATATTCCCATGTATATGCAGATAGCTGTGTAGATATTTCCATTTTCAAGCAGATAGCGGTGTATATACTTCCCTGTTCAAACAGATAGCGGTGTAGATATTTCCATGTTCATACAGATGGTGGTGTAGATATTTCCATGTTCATACAGATAGCGGTGTAGCTATTTCCATGTTCATACAGATAGCGGTTTCGATATTTCCATGTTCATAGAGATAGCGGTGTAGATATTTCCATGTTTATACAGGTAGCGGTGCAGATATTTCCATGTTTATACAGATAGCGGTGAAGATGTATGCATGTTTACACAGATAGCGGTGTAGATATTTTCATGTTCATCCAGATGGCTGTGTAGATATTTCCATGTTCATACAGATAGCGGTGTAGATATTTCCATGTTCATCCAGATGGCTGTGTAGATATATCCATGTTCATACAGATGGCGGTGAAGATATTTCCATGTTCATACAGATAGCGGTGTAGATATTTCCATGTTCATACAGATAGCGGTGTAGATATTTCCAGGTTCATACAGATAGCTGTGTAGATATTTCCATGTTCATACAGATAGCAGTGTAGATATTTCCATTTTCAAGCAGATAGCGCTGTATATATTTCCATGTTCAAACAGATAGCGGTGTAGATATTTCCATGTTCATAAAGATAGCGGAGTAGATATTTCCATGTTTATACAGATAGCGGTGAAAATGTATGCATGTTTACACAGATAGCGGTGTAGATATTTCCATGTTCATCCAGATGGCTGTGTAGATATATCCATGTTCATACAGATGGCGGTGAAGATATTTCCATGTTCATACAGATGGCTGTGTAGATATTTCCATGTTCATACAGATGGTTGTGTAGATATTTCCATGTTTATAGAGATAGCGGTGTAGTTATTTCCATCTGCAAAGAGATAGCTGTGTAGATATTTCCATGTATATGCAGATAGCTTTGTAGATATTTCCATTTTCATGCAGATAGCGGTGTAGATATTTCCATTTTCAAACAGAAAGCGGTATAGATATTTCCATGTTCATACAGATAGCGGTGTGGATATTTCCATGTTTATACAGATAGCGGTGAAGATGTATGCATGTTTACACAGATAGCGGTGTAGATAGTTCCATGTTCATACAGATAGCGGTGTAGATATTTCCATGTTCATCCAGACGGCTGTGTAGACATATCCATGTTCATACAGATGGCGGTGAAGATATTTCCATGTTCATACAGATGGCTGTCTAGATATATCCATGTTCATACAGATGACGGTGAAGATTTTTCCATGTTCTTACAGATGGCGGTGTAGATATTTCCATGTTCATAGAGATAGCGGTGCTGATATTTCCATGTTTATACAGGTAGCAGTGTAGATATTTCCATGTTTATACACATAGCGGTGTAGATATTTCCATGTTCATACAGATAGCGGTGTAGATATCTCCATCTTAATACAGATGGCGGTGTAGATAATTATATGTTCATACAGATGGCGGTGCAGATATTTCCATGTTCATACAGATGGCGGTGAAGTTATTTCCATGTTCATACCGATGGCGGTGTAGTTACTTCCATGTTCATACTGATAGCGGTGCTGATATTTCCATGTTGAAACAGGTAGCGGTGTAGATATTTCCATGTTTATACACATAGCGGTGTAGATATTTCCATGTTTATACAGATAGCGGGGTAGATATCTCCATCTTAATACAGATGGCGGTGTAGATATTCATAAGTTCATTCAGATGGCGGTGCAGATATTTCCATGTTCATACAGATGGCGGTGTATCTATTTCGGTGTTCATACAGATAGCGGTGTAGTTATTTCCATGTGTAAAGAGATAGCTTTGTAGTTATTCCCATGTATATGGAGATAGCTGTGTAGATATTTCCATTTTCATGCAGATAGCGGTGTAGATATTTCCATGTTCAAACAGATAGCGGTGTAGATATTTCCATGTTCATACAGATAGTGGTGCAGATATTTCCATGTTCATACAGATAGCCATGTAGATATTGCCATGTTTATACCGATAGCGGTGCTGATACTTCCATGTTTATACAGGTAGCGGTGTACATATTTCCATGTTTATACAGATAGCGGTGAAGATGTATGCATGTTTACACAGATAGCGGTTTAGATATTTCCATGTTCATACAGATAGCGTTGTAGATATTTCCATGTTCATCCAGATGGCTGTGTAGATATATCCATGTTCATACAGATGGCGGTGAAGATATTTCCATGTCATACAGAGAGCGGTGTAGATATTTCCATGTTCATACAGATAGCGGTGTAGATATCTCCATGTTTGTACAGATAGCGGTGTAGATATCTCCATCTTAATACAGATGGCGGTGTAGATATTTATATGTTCATACAGATGGCTGTGCAGATATTTCCATGTTCATACAGACGGCGGTGTAGATATTTCCATGTTCATACAGATAGTGGTGTAGTTATTTCCATGTGTAAAGAGATAGCTGTGTAGATATTTCCATGTATATGCAGATAGCTGTGTGGATATTTCCATTTTCATGCAGATAGCGGTGTATATATTTCCCTGTTCAAACAGTTAGCGGTGTAGATATTTCCATGTTCATACAGATTGCGGTGTATATATTTCCATGTTCATACAGATAGCAGTGTAGATATTTCCATTTTCAAGCAGATAGCGCTGTATATATTTCCATGTTCAAACAGATAGCGGTGTAGATATTTCCATGTTCATAAAGATAGCGGTGTAGATCTTTCCATGTTTATACAGATAGCGGTGAAAATGTATGCTTGTTTACACAGATAGCGGTGTAGATATTTCCATGTTCATCCAGATGGCTGTGTAGATATATCCATGTTCATACAGATGGCGGTGAAGATATTTCCATGCTCATACAGATAGCGGTGTAGATATTTCCATGTTCATACAGATAGCGGTGTAGATATTTCCATATTCATACAGATAGCGGTGCATGTATTTCCATGTTCATACAGATGGTGGTGTAGATATTTCCATGTTTATAGAGATAGCGGTGTAGTTATTTCCATGTGTAAAGAAATAGCTTTGTAGATATTTCCGTGTATATGCAGATAGCTGTGTAAATATTTCCATTTTCAAGCATATAACGGTGTAGATACTTCCATATTCAAACAGTTAGCGGTGTAGATATTTCCATGTTCATACAGATAGCGGTGTAGTTATTTCCATGTTTATACAGATAGCGGTGAAGAAGTATGCATGTTTGCACATATAGTGGTGTAGATATTTCCATGTTTATACAGATAGCGGTGTAGATATCTCCATCTTAATACAGATGGCGGTGTAGATATTTATATGTACATACAGATGGCGGTGCAGATATTTCCATGTCTATACAGATGGCGGTGTAGATATTTCCATGTTAATAGAGATAGCGGTGTAGTTATTTCCATGTGTAAAGAAATAGCTTTGTAGTTATTTCCATGTATATGGAGATAGCTATGTAGATATTTCCATTTTCATGCAGATAGCGGTGTAGATATTTCCATGTTCAAACAGATAGCGGTGTAGATATTTCCATGTTCATACAGATAGCGGTGTAGATATTTCCATGTTTATACAGATAGCGGTGAAGATGTATGCATGTTTACACAGATAGTGGTGTAGATATTTCCATGTTCATACAGATAGCGGTGTAGATATTTCCATGTTCATCCAGATGGCTATGTAGATATATCCATGTTCATTCAGATGGCGGTGTAGATATTTCCATGTTCATACAGACAGCGGTGTAGTTATTTCCATGTTCATACATATAGCGGTGTAGATATTTCCTTGTTCATCCAGATGGCTGTGTAGTTATATCCATGTTCATACAGATAGCGGTGTAGACATTTCCATGTTCATACAGATAGCGGTGTAGATATTTCCATGTTCATACAGACAGCGGTGTAGATATTTCCATGTTCATACCGATAGTTGTGTAGATATTTCCATGTTCATACAGATAGCGGTGTAGCTATTTCCATGTTCATACAGATAGCGGTGTAGATATTTCCATGTTCATAGAGATAGCGGTGTAGATATTTCCATGTTCATACAGATAGTGGTGCAGATATTTCCATGTTCATACACATAGCCATGTAGATATTGCCATGTTTATACCGATAGCGGTGCTGATACTTCCATGTTTATACAGGTAGCGGTGTACATATTTCCATGTTTATACAGATAGCGGTGAAGATGTATGCATGTTTACACAGATAGCGGTTTAGATATTTCCATGTTCATACAGATAGCGTTGTAGATATTTCCATGTTCATCCAGATGGCTGTGTAGATATATCCATCTTCATACAGATGGCGGTGAAGATATTTCCATGTTCATACAGAGAGCGGAGTAGATATTTCCATGTTCATACAGATAGCGGTGTAGATATCTCCATGTTTGTACAGATAGCGGTGTAGATATCTCCATCTTAATACAGATGGCGGTGTAGATATTTATATGTTCATACAGATGGCTGTGCAGATATTTCCATGTTCATACAGACGGCGGTGTAGATATTTCCATGTTCATACAGATAGTGGTGTAGTTATTTCCATGTGTAAAGAGATAGCTGTGTAGATATTTCCATGTATATGCAGATAGCTGTGTGGATATTTCCATTTTCATGCATATAGCGGTGTATATATTTCCCTGTTCAAACAGTTAGCGGTGTAGATATTTCCATGTTCATACAGATTGCGGTGTTTATATTTCCATGTTCATACAGATAGCAGTGTAGATATTTCCATTTTCAAGCAGATAGCGCTGTATATATTTCTATGTTCAAACAGATAGCGGTGTAGATATTTCCATGTTCATAAAGATAGCGGTGTAGATCTTTCCATGTTTATACAGATAGCGGTGAAAATGTATGCATGTTTACACAGATAGCGGTGTAGATATTTCCATGTTCATCCAGATGGCTGTGTAGATATATCCATGTTCATACAGATGGTGGTGAAGATATTTCCATGTTCATACAGATAGCGGTGTAGATATTTCCATGTTCATACAGATATCGGTGTAGATATTTCCATATTCATACAGATAGCGGTGCATGTATTTCCATGTTCATACAGATAGCGGTGTAGATATTTCCATGTTCACCCAGATGGCTGTGTAGATATTTCCATGTTCATACAGATAGGGGTGTAGATATTTCCATGTTCATACAGATAGCGGTGTAGATATTTCCATGTTCATCCAGATGGCTGTGTAGATATATCCATGTTCATACAGATGGCTGTGAAGATATTTCCATGTTCATACAGATAGCGGTGTAAATATTTCCATGTTCATACAGATAGCCTTGTAGATATTGCCATGTTCATACCAATAGCGGTGCTGATACTTCCATGTTAATACAGGTAGCGGTGTACATATTTCCGTGTTTATACAGATAGCGGTGTAGATATTTCCATGTTCATACAGATAGCGGTGTAGATATTTCCATGTTTATACAGATAGCGGGTTAGATAACTCCTTCTAAATACAGACGGCGGTGTAGATATATCCATGTTCATACAGATGGCGGTGTAGATATTTCCATGTTTATAGAGATAGAGGTGTAGTTATTTCCATGTGCAAAGAGATAGCTGTGTAGATATTTCCATTTATATGCAGATAGTTGTGTAGATATTTCCATTTTCATGCAGATAGCGGTGTAGATATTTCCATGTTCAAACAGATAGCGGTGTAGATATTTCCATGTCCATACAGATAGCGGTGTAGATATTTCCATGTTTATACAGATAGCTGTGAAGATGTATGCATGTTTACACAGATAGCTGTGTAGATATTTCCATGTTCATACAGACGGCTGTGTAGACATATCCATGTTCATACAGATGGCGGTGAAGATATTTCCATGTTCATACAGATGGCTGTGTAGATATATCCATGTTCATACAGATGGAGGTGACGATATTTCCATGTTCATACAGACGGCGGTGTTGATATTTCCATGTTCATACTGATAGAGGTGCTGATACTTCCATGTTAATACAGGTAGCGGTGTATATACTTCCCTGTTCAAACAGATAGCGGTGTAGATATTTCCATGTTCATACAGATGGTGGTGTAGATATTTCCATGTTCATACAGATAGCGGTGTAGCTATTTCCATGTTCATACAGATAGCGGTGTGGATATTTCCATGTTCATAGAGATAGCGGTGTAGATATTTCCATGTTTATACAGGTAGCGGTGTAGATATTTCCATGTTTATACAGATAGCGGTGAAGATGTATGCATGTTTACACAGATAGCGGTGTAGATATTTTCATGTTCATCCAGATGGCTGTGTAGATATTTCCATGTTCATACAGATAGCGGTGTAGATATTTCCATGTTCATCCAGATGGCTGTGTAGATATATCCATGTTCATACAGATGGCGGTGAAGATATTTCCATGTTCATACAGATAGCGGTGTAGATACTTCCATGTTCATACAGATAGCGGTGTAGATATTTCCATGTTCATACAGATAGCGGTGTAGATATTTCCATGTTCATGCAGATAGCAGTGTAGATATTTCCATTTTCAAGCAGATAGCGCTGTATATATTTCCATGTTCAAACAGATAGCGGTGTAGATATTTCCATGTTCATAAAGATAGCGGTGTAGATATTTCCATGTTTATACAGATAGCGGTGAAAATGTATGCATGTTTACACAGATAGCGGTGTAGATATTTCCATGTTCATCCAGATGGCTGTGTAGATATATCCATGTTCATACAGATGGCGGTGAAGATATTTCCATGTTCATACAGATGGCTGTGTAGATATTTCCATGTTCATACAGATAGCCGTGTAGATATTGCCATGTTCATACCGATATCGGTGCTGATACTTCCATGTTTATACAGGTAGCGGTGTACATATTTCTGTGTTTATACACGTAGCGGTGTAGATATTTCCATGTTCATACAGATAGCGGTGTAGATATTTCCATGTTTATACAGATAGCGGTGTAGATATCTCCTTCTTAATACAGACGGCGGTGTAGGTATTTATGTGTTCATACAGGTGGCGGTGCAGATATTTCCATGTTCATACAGATGGTTGTGTAGATATTTCCATGTTTATAGAGATAGCGGTGTAGTTATTTCCATGTGCAAAGAGATAGCTGTGTAGATATTTCCATGCATATGCAGATAGCTTTGTAGATATTTCCATTTTCATGCAGATAGCGGTGTAGATATTTCCATGTTCAAACAGATAGCGGTATAGATATTTCCATGTTCATACAGATAGCGGTGTGGATATTTCCATGTTCATACAGATAGCGGTGTAGATATTTCCATGTTCATGCAGATAGCAGTGTAGATATTTCCATTTTCAAGCAGATAGCGCTGTATATATTTCCATGTTCAAACAGATAGCGGTGTAGATATTTCCATGTTCATAAAGATAGCGGTGTAGATATTTCCATGTTTATACAGATAGCGGTGAAAATGTATGCATGTTTACACAGATAGCGGTGTAGATATTTCCATGTTCATCCAGATGGCTGTGTAGATATATCCATGTTCATACAGATGGCGGTGAAGATATTTCCATGTTCATACAGATGGCTGTGTAGATATTTCCATGTTCATACAGATAGCCGTGTAGATATTGCCATGTTCATACCGATATCGGTGCTGATACTTCCATGTTTATACAGGTAGCGGTGTACATATTTCCATGTTTATACAGATAGCGGTGAAGATGTATGCATGTTTACACAGATAGCGGTTTAGATATTTCCATGTTCATACAGATAGCGTTGTAGATATTTCCATGTTCATCCAGATGGCTGTGTAGATATATCCATGTTCATACAGATGGCGGTGAAGATATTTCCATGTCATACAGAGAGCGGTGTAGATATTTCCATGTTCATACAGATAGCGGTGTAGATATCTCCATGTTTGTACAGATAGCGGTGTAGATATCTCCATCTTAATACAGATGGCGGTGTAGATATTTATATGTTCATACAGATGGCTGTGCAGATATTTCCATGTTCATACAGACGGCGGTGTAGATATTTCCATGTTCATACAGATAGTGGTGTAGTTATTTCCATGTGTAAAGAGATAGCTGTGTAGATATTTCCATGTATATGCAGATAGCTGTGTGGATATTTCCATTTTCATGCAGATAGCGGTGTATATATTTCCCTGTTCAAACAGTTAGCGGTGTAGATATTTCCATGTTCATACAGATTGCGGTGTATATATTTCCATGTTCATACAGATAGCAGTGTAGATATTTCCATTTTCAAGCAGATAGCGCTGTATATATTTCCATGTTCAAACAGATAGCGGTGTAGATATTTCCATGTTCATAAAGATAGCGGTGTAGATCTTTCCATGTTTATACAGATAGCGGTGAAAATGTATGCTTGTTTACACAGATAGCGGTGTAGATATTTCCATGTTCATCCAGATGGCTGTGTAGATATATCCATGTTCATACAGATGGCGGTGAAGATATTTCCATGCTCATACAGATAGCGGTGTAGATATTTCCATGTTCATACAGATAGCGGTGTAGATATTTCCATATTCATACAGATAGCGGTGCATGTATTTCCATGTTCATACAGATGGCGGTTTAGATATTTCCATGTTTATAGAGATAGCGGTGTAGTTATTTCCATGTGTAAAGAAATAGCTTTGTAGATATTTCCGTGTATATGCAGATAGCTGTGTAAATATTTCCATTTTCAAGCATATAACGGTGTAGATATTTCCATATTCAAACAGTTAGCGGTGTAGTTATTTCCATGTTCATACAGATAGCGGTGTAGTTATTTCCATGTTTATACAGATAGCGGTGAAGAAGTATGCATGTTTGCACATATAGTGGTGTAGATATTTCCATGTTTATACAGATAGCGGTGTAGATATCTCCATCTTAATACAGATGGCGGTGTAGATATTTATATGTACATACAGATGGCGGTGCAGATATTTCCATGTCTATACAGATGGCGGTGTAGATATTTCCATGTTAATAGAGATAGCGGTGTAGTTATTTCCATGTGTAAAGAAATAGCTTTGTAGTTATTTCCATGTATATGGAGATAGCTATGTAGATATTTCCATTTTCATGCAGATAGCGGTGTAGATATTTCCATGTTCAAACAGATAGCGGTGTAGATATTTCCATGTTCATACAGATAGCGGTGTAGATATTTCCATGTTTATACAGATAGCGGTGAAGATGTATGCATGTTTACACAGATAGTGGTGTAGATATTTCCATGTTCATACAGATAGCGGTGTAGATATTTCCATGTTCATCCAGATGGCTATGTAGATATATCCATGTTCATTCAGATGGCGGTGTAGATATTTCCATGTTCATACAGACAGCGGTGTAGTTATTTCCATGTTCATACATATAGCGGTGTAGATATTTCCTTGTTCATCCAGATGGCTGTGTAGTTATATCCATGTTCATACAGATAGCGGTGTAGACATTTCCATGGTCATACAGATAGCGGTGTAGATATTTCCATGTTCATACAGACAGCGGTGTAGATATTTCCATGTTCATACCGATAGTTGTGTAGATATTTCCATGTTCATACAGATAGCGGTGTAGCTATTTCCATGTTCATACAGATAGCGGTGTAGATATTTCCATGTTCATAGAGATAGCGGTGTAGATATTTCCATGTTCATACAGATAGTGGTGCAGATATTTCCATGTTCATACACATAGCCATGTAGATATTGCCATGTTTATACCGATAGCGGTGCTGATACTTCCATGTTTATACAGGTAGCGGTGTACATATTTCCATGTTTATACAGATAGCGGTGAAGATGTATGCATGTTTACACAGATAGCGGTTTAGATATTTCCATGTTCATACAGATAGCGTTGTAGATATTTCCATGTTCATCCAGATGGCTGTGTAGATATATCCATCTTCATACAGATGGCGGTGAAGATATTTCCATGTTCATACAGAGAGCGGAGTAGATATTTCCATGTTCATACAGATAGCGGTGTAGATATCTCCATGTTTGTACAGATAGCGGTGTAGATATCTCCATCTTAATACAGATGGCGGTGTAGATATTTATATGTTCATACAGATGGCTGTGCAGATATTTCCATGTTCATACAGACGGCGGTGTAGATATTTCCATGTTCATACAGATAGTGGTGTAGTTATTTCCATGTGTAAAGAGATAGCTGTGTAGATATTTCCATGTATATGCAGATAGCTGTGTGGATATTTCCATTTTCATGCAGATAGCGGTGTATATATTTCCCTGTTCAAACAGTTAGCGGTGTAGATATTTCCATGTTCATACAGATTGCGGTGTATATATTTCCATGTTCATACAGATAGCAGTGTAGATATTTCCATTTTCAAGCAGATAGCGCTGTATATATTTCTATGTTCAAACAGATAGCGGTGTAGATATTTCCATGTTCATAAAGATAGCGGTGTAGATCTTTCCATGTTTATACAGATAGCGGTGAAAATGTATGCATGTTTACACAGATAGCGGTGTAGATATTTCCATGTTCATCCAGATGGCTGTGTAGATATATCCATGTTCATACAGATGGTGGTGAAGATATTTCCATGTTCATACAGATAGCGGTGTAGATATTTCCATGTTCATACAGATATCGGTGTAGATATTTCCATATTCATACAGATAGCGGTGCATGTATTTCCATGTTCATACAGATAGCGGTGTAGATATTTCCATGTTCACCCAGATGGATGTGTAGATATTTCCATGTTCATACAGATAGGGGTGTAGATATTTCCATGTTCATACAGATAGCGGTGTAGATATTTCCATGTTCATCCAGATGGCTGTGTAGATATATCCATGTTCATACAGATGGCTGTGAAGATATTTCCATGTTCATACAGATAGCGGTGTAGATATTTCCATGTTCATACAGATAGCCTTGTAGATATTGCCATGTTCATACCAATAGCGGTGCTGATACTTCCATGTTAATACAGGTAGCGGTGTACATATTTCCGTGTTTATACAGATAGCGGTGTAGATATTTCCATGTCCATACAGATAGCGGTGTAGATATTTCCATGTTTATACAGATAGCTGTGAAGATGTATGCATGTTTACACAGATAGCTGTGTAGATATTTCCATGTTCATACAGAAGGCTGTGTAGACATATCCATGTTCATACAGATGGCGGTGAAGATATTTCCATGTTCATACAGATGGCTGTGTAGATATATCCATGTTCATACAGATGGAGGTGACGATATTTCCATGTTCATACAGACGGCGGTGTTGATATTTCCATGTTCATACTGATAGAGGTGCTGATACTTCCATGTTAATACAGGTAGCGGTGTATATACTTCCCTGTTCAAACAGATAGCGGTGTAGATATTTCCATGTTCATACAGATGGTGGTGTAGATATTTCCATGTTCATACAGATAGCGGTGTAGCTATTTCCATGTTCATACAGATAGCGGTGTGGATATTTCCATGTTCATAGAGATAGCGGTGTAGATATTTCCATGTTTATACAGGTAGCGGTGTAGATATTTCCATGTTTATACAGATAGCGGTGAAGATGTATGCATGTTTACACAGATAGCGGTGTAGATATTTTCATGTTCATCCAGATGGCTGTGTAGATATTTCCATGTTCATACAGATAGCGGTGTAGATATTTCCATGTTCATCCAGATGGCTGTGTAGATATATCCATGTTCATACAGATGGCGGTGAAGATATTTCCATGTTCATACAGATAGCGGTGTAGATATTTCCATGTTCATACAGATAGCGGTGTAGATATTTCCATGTTCATACAGATAGCGGTGTAGATATTTCCATGTTCATGCAGATAGCAGTGTAGATATTTCCATTTTCAAGCAGATAGCGCTGTATATATTTCCATGTTCAAACAGATAGCGGTGTAGATATTTCCATGTTCATAAAGATAGCGGTGTAGATATTTCCATGTTTATACAGATAGCGGTGAAAATGTATGCATGTTTACACAGATAGCGGTGTAGATATTTCCATGTTCATCCAGATGGCTGTGTAGATATATCCATGTTCATACAGATGGCGGTGAAGATATTTCCATGTTCATACAGATGGCTGTGTAGATATTTCCATGTTCATACAGATAGCCGTGTAGATATTGCCATGTTCATACCGATATCGGTGCTGATACTTCCATGTTTATACATGTAGCGGTGTACATATTTCTGTGTTTATACACGTAGCGGTGTAGATATTTCCATGTTCATACAGATAGCGGTGTAGATATTTCCATGTTTATACAGATAGCGGTGTAGATATCTCCTTCTTAATACAGACGGCGGTGTAGATATTTATGTGTTCATACAGATGGCGGTGCAGATATTTCCATGTTCATACAGATGGTTGTGTAGATATTTCCATGTTTATAGAGATAGCGGTGTAGTTATTTCCATGTGCAAAGAGATAGCTGTGTAGATATTTCCATGCATATGCAGATAGCTTTGTAGATATTTCCATTTTCATGCAGATAGCGGTGTAGATATTTCCATGTTCAAACAGATAGCGGTATAGATATTTCCATGTTCATACAGATAGCGGTGTGGATATTTCCATGTTTATACAGATAGCGGTGAAGATGTATGCATGTTTACACAGATAGCGGTGTAGATAGTTCCATGTTCATACAGATAGCGGTGTAGATATTTCCATGTTCATCCAGTCGGCTGTGTAGACATATCCATGTTCATACAGATGGCGGTGAAGATATTTCCATGTTCATACAGATGGCTGTCTAGATATATCCATGTTCATACAGATGACGGTGAAGATTTTTCCATGTTCTTACAGATGGCAGTGTAGATATTTCCATGTTCATACAGATAGCGGTGCTGATATTTCCATGTTTATACAGGTAGCAGTGTAGATATTTCCATGTTTATACACATAGCGGTGTAGATATTTCCATGTTCATACAGATAGCGGTGTAGATATCTCCATCTTAATACAGATGGCGGTGTAGATAATTATATGTTCATACAGATGGCGGTGCAGATATTTCCATGTTCATACAGATGGCGGTGAAGTTATTTCCATGTTCATACAGATGGCGGTGTAGTTACTTCCATGTTCATACTGATAGCGGTGCTGATATTTCCATGTTGAAACAGGTAGCGGTGTAGATATTTCCATGTTTATACACATAGCGGTGTAGATATTTCCATGTTTATACAGATAGCGGTGTAGATATCTCCATCTTAATACAGATGGCGGTGTAGATATTCATATGTTCATTCAGATGGCGGTGCAGATATTTCCATGTTCATACAGATGGCGGTGTATCTATTTCCATGTTCATACAGATATCGGTGTAGTTATTTCCATGTGTAAAGAGATAGCTGTGTAGATATTCCCATGTATATGCAGATAGCTGTGTAGATATTTCCATTTTCAAGCAGATAGCGGTGTATATACTTCCCTGTTCAAACAGATAGCGGTGTAGATATTTCCATGTTCATACAGATAGTGGTGTAGATATTTCCATGTTTGTACAGATAGCGGTGTAGATATCTCCATCTTAATACAGATGGCGGTGTAGATATTTATATGTTCATACAGATGGCGGTGCAGATATTTCCATGTTCATACAGACGGCGGTGTAGATATTTCCATGTTCATACAGATAGTGGTGTAGTTATTTCCATGTGTAAAGAGATAGCTGTGTAGATATTTCCATGTATATGCAGATAGCTGTGTAGATATTTCCATTTTCATGCAGATAGCGGTGCATATATTTCCCTGTTCAAACAGTTAGCGGTGTAGATATTTCCATGTTCAGAAAGATAGCGGTGTAGATATTTCCATGTTTATACAGATAGCGGTGAAGATGTATGCATGTTTACACAGATAGCGGTGTAGATATTTCCATGTTCATCCAGATGGCTGTGTAGATATATCCATGTTCATACAGATAGCGGTGTAGATATTTCCATCTTCATACAGATAGCGGTGCAGATATTTCCATGTTCATCCAGATGGCTGTGTAGATATATCCATGTTCATACAGATGGCGGTGAAGATATTTCCATATTCATACAGATAGTGGTGTAGATATTTCCATGTTCATACAGAAAGCGGTGTAGATATTTCCATGTTCATACAGATAGCGGTGTATATATTTCCATGTTCATACAGATAGCAGTGTAGATATTCCATTTTCAAGCAGATAGCGCTGTATATATTTCCATGTTCAAACAGATAGCGGTGTAGATATTTCCATGTTCATAAAGATAGCGGAGTAGATATTTCCATGTTCATCCAGATGGCTGTGTAGATATATCCATGTTCATACAGATGGCTGTGAAGATATTTCCATGTTCATACAGATAGCGGTGTAGATATTTCCATGTTCATACAGATAGCGGTGTAGAGATTTCCATGTTCATACAGATAGCGGTGCATGTATTTCCATGTTCATACAGATAGCGGTGTAGATATTTCCATGTTCACCCAGATGGCTGTGTAGATATTTCCAAGTTCATACAGATAGCGGTGTAGATATTTCCATGTTCATACAGATAGCGGTGCATGTATTTCCATGTTCATACAGGTAGCGGTGTACATATTTCCGTGTTTATACAAATAGCGGTGTAGATATTTCCATGTTCATACAGATAGCGGTGTAGATATTTCCATGTTTATACAGATAGCGGTGTAGATATCTCCTTCTTAATACAGATGGCGGTGTAGATATTTCCATGTTCATACAGATGGCGGTGTAGATATTTCCATGTTTATAGACATAGCGGTGTAGTTATTTCCATGTGCAAAGAGATAGCTGTGTAGATATTTCCATTTATATGCAGATAGTTGTGTAGATATTTCCATTTTCATGCAGATAGCGGTGTAGATATTTCCATGTTCAAACAGATAGCGGTGTAGATATTTCCATGTCCATACAGATAGCGGTGTAGATATTTCCATGTTTATACAGATAGCTGTGAAGATGTATGCATGTTTACACAGATAGCGGTGTAGATATTTCCATGTTCATACAGATAGCGGTGTAGATATTTCCATGTTTATACAGATAGCGGGTTAGATATCTCCTTCTTAATACAGATGGTGGTGTAGATATTTCCATGTTCATACAGATGGCGGTCTAGATATTTCCATGTTTATAGAGATAGCGGTGTAGATATTTCCATGTTCAAACAGATAGTGGTGTAGATATTTCCATTTCCATACAGATAGCGGTGTAGATATTTCCATGTTTATACAGATAGCTCTGAAGATGTATGCATGTTTACACAGATAGCGGTGTAGATATTTCCATGTTCATACAGACGGCTGTGTAGACATATCCATGTTCATACAGATGGCGGTGAAGATATTTCCATGTTCATACAGATGGCTGTGTAGATATATCCATGTTCATACAGATGGAGGTGACGATATTTCCATGTTCATACAGATGGCGGTGTTGATATTTCCATGTTCATACTGATAGCGGTGCTGATACTTCCATGTTAATACAGGTAGCGGTGTACATATTTCCATGTTTATACAGATAGCGGTGTAGATATTTCCATCTTCATACAGATAGCGGTGTAGATATTTCCATGTTCATAGAGATAACGGTGTAGATATTTACATGTTCATACAGATAGCGGTGCTGATATTTCCATGTTTATACAGGTAGCGGTGTAGACATTTCCATGTTTATACAGATAGTGGTGCAGATATTTCCATCTTTATACAGATAGCGGTGTAGATATTTCCAAGTTTATACAGATAGCGGTGTAGATATCTTCATCTTAATACAGATGGCGGTGTAGATATTTATATGTTCATTCAGATGGCGGTGCAGATATTTCCATGTTCATACAGATGGCGGTGTAGATATTTCCATGTTCATACAGATAGCGGTGTAGTTATTTCCATGTGTAAAGAGATAGCTGTGTAGATATTCCCATGTATATGCAGATAGCTGTGTAGTTATTTCCATTTTCAAGCAGATAGCGGTGTATATACTTCCCTGTTCAAACAGATAGCTGTGTAGATATTTCCATGTTCATACAGATGGTGGTGTAGATATTTCCATGTTCATACAGATAGCGGTGTAGCTATTTCCATGTTCATACAGATAGCGGTATGGATATTTCCATGTTCATAGAGATAGCGGTGTAGATATTTCCATGTTTATACAGGTAGCGGTGTAGATATTTCCATGTTTATACAGATAGCGGTGAAGATGTATGCATGTTTACACAGATAGCGGTGTAGATATTTTCATGTTCATCCAGATGGCTGTGTAGATATTTCCATGTTCATACAGATAGCGGTGTAGATATTTCCATGTTCATCCAGATGGCTGTGTAGATATATCCATGTTCATACAGATGGCGGTGAAGATATTTCCATGTTCATACAGATAGCGGTGTAGATATTTCCATGTTCATACAGATAGCGGAGTAGATATTTCCATGTTCATACAGATAGCGGTGTAGATATTTCCATGTTCATGCAGGTAGCAGTGTAGATATTTCCATTTTCAAGCAGATAGCGCTGTATATATTTCCATGTTCAAACAGATAGCGGTGTAGATATTTCCATGTTCATAAAGATAGCGGTGTAGATATTTCCATGTTTATACAGATAGCGGTGAAAATGTATGCATGTTTACACAGATAGCGTGTAGATATTTCCATGTTCATCCAGATGGCTGTGTAGATATATCCATGTTCATACAGATGGCGGTGAAGATATTTCCATGTTCATACAGATGGCTGTGTAGATATTTCCATGTTCATACAGATAGCCGTGTAGATATTGCCATGTTCTTACCGATATCGGTGCTGATACTTCCATGTTTATACAATTAGCGGTGTACATATTTCTGTGTTTATACAGGTAGCGGTGTAGATATTTCCATGTTCATACAGATAGCGGTGTAGATATTTCCATGTTTATACAGATAGCGGTGTAGATATCTCCTTCTTAATACAGACGGCGGTGTAGATATTTATATGTTCATACAGATGGCCGTGCAGATATTTCCATGTTCATACAGATGGTTGTGTAGATATTTCCATGTTTATAGAGATAGCGGTGTAGTTATTTCCATGTGCAAAGTGATAGCTGTGTAGATATTTCCATGTATATGCAGATAGCTTTGTAGATATTTCCATGTTCATGCAGATAGCGGTGTAGATATTTCCATGTTCAAACAGATAGCGGTATAGATATTTCCATGTTCATACAGATAGCGGTGTGGATATTTCCATGTTTATACAGATAGCGGTGAAGATGTATGCATGTTTACACAGATAGCGGTGTAGATAGTTCCATGTTCATACAGATAGCGGTGTAGATATTTCCATGTTCATCCAGACGGCTGTGTAGACATATCCATGTTCATACAGATGGCGGTGAAGATATTTCCATGTTCATACAGATGGCTGTCTAGATGTATCCATGTTCATACAGATGACGGTGAAGATTTTTCCATGTTCTTACAGATGGCGGTGTAGATATTTCCATGTTCATACAGATAGCGGTGCTGATATTTCCATGTTTATACAGGTAGCAGTGTAGATATTTCCATGTTTATACACATAGCGGTGTAGATATTTCCATGTTCATACAGATAGCGGTGTAGATATCTCCATCTTAATACAGATGGCGGTGTAGATAATTATATGTTCATACAGATGGCGGTGCAGATATTTCCATGTTCATACAGATGGCGGTGAAGTTATTTCCATGTTCATACAGATGGCGGTGTAGTTACTTCCATGTTCATACTGATAGCGGTGCTGATATTTCCATGTTGAAACAGGTAGCGGTGTAGATATTTCCATGTTTATACACATAGCGGTGTAGATATTTCCATGTTTATACAGATAGCGGTGTAGATATCTCCATCTTAATACAGATGGCAGTGTAGATATTCATATGTTCATTCAGATGGCGGTGCAGATATTTCCATGTTCATACAGATGGCGGTGTATCTATTTCCATGTTCATACAGATAGCGGTGTAGTTATTTCCATGTGTAAAGAGATAGCTGTGTAGATATTCCCATGTATATGCAGATAGCTGTGTAGATATTTCCATTTTCAAGCAGATAGCGGTGTATATACTTCCCTGTTCAAACAGATAGCGGTGTAGATATTTCCATGTTCATACAGATAGTGGTGTAGATATTTCCATGTTTGTACAGATAGCGGTGTAGATATCTCCATCTTAATACAGATGGCGGTGTAGATATTTATATGTTCATACAGATGGCGGTGCAGATATTTCCATGTTCATACAGACGGCGGTGTAGATATTTCCATGTTCATACAGATAGTGGTGTAGTTATTTCCATGTGTAAAGAGATAGCTGTGTAGATATTTCCATGTATATGCAGATAGCTGTGTAGATATTTCCATTTTCATGCAGATAGCGGTGTATATATTTCCCTGTTCAAACAGTTAGCGGTGTAGATATTTCCATGTTCAGAAAGATAGCGGTGTAGATATTTCCATGTTTATACAGATAGCGGTGAAGATGTATGCATGTTTACACAGATAGCGGTGTAGATATTTCCATGTTCATCCAGATGGCTGTGTAGATATATCCATGTTCATACAGATAGCGGTGTAGATATTTCCATCTTCATACAGATAGCGGTGCAGATATTTCCATGTTCATCCAGATGGCTGTGTAGATATATCCATGTTCATACAGATGGCGGTGAAGATATTTCCATATTCATAGAGATAGTGGTGTAGATATTTCCATGTTCATACAGAAAGCGGTGTAGATATTTCCATGTTCATACAGATAGCGGTGTATATATTTCCATGTTCATACAGATAGCAGTGTAGATATTCCATTTTCAAGCAGATAGCGCTGTATATATTTCCATGTTCAAACAGATAGCGGTGTAGATATTTCCATGTTCATAAAGATAGCGGAGTAGATATTTCCATGTTCATCCAGATGGCTGTGTAGATATATCCATGTTCATACAGATGGCTGTGAAGATATTTCCATGTTCATACAGATAGCGGTGTAGATATTTCCATGTTCATACAGATAGCGGTGTAGATATTTCCATGTTCATACAGATGGCGGTGCATGTATTTCCATGTTCATACAGATAGCGGTGTAGATATTTCCATGTTCACCCAGATGGCTGTGTAGATATTTCAATGTTCATACAGATAGCGGTGTAGATATTTCCATGTTCATACAGATAGCGGTGTAGATATTTCCATGTTCATACAGATAGCGGTGCATGTATTTCCATGTTCATACAGGTAGCGGTGTACATATTTCCGTGTTTATACAAATAGCGGTGTAGATATTTCCATGTTCATACAGATAGCCGTGTAGATATTTCCATGTTTATACAGATAGCGGTGTAGATATCTCCTTCTTAATACAGATGGCGGTGTAGATATTTCCATGTTCATACAGATGGCGGTGTAGATATTTCCATGTTTATAGACATAGCGGTGTAGTTATTTCCATGTGCAAAGAGATAGCTGTGTAGATATTTCCATTTATATGCAGATAGTTGTGTAGATATTTCCATTTTCATGCAGATAGCGGTGTAGATATTTCCATGTTCAAACAGATAGCGGTGTAGATATTTCCATGTCCATACAGATAGCGGTGTAGATATTTCCATGTTTATACAGATAGCTGTGAAGATGTATGCATGTTTACACAGATAGCGGTGTAGATATTTCCATGTTCATACAGATAGCGGTGTAGATATTTCCATGTTTATACAGATAGCGGGTTAGATATCTCCTTCTTAATACAGATGGTGGTGTAGATATTTCCATGTTCATACAGATGGCGGTGTAGATATTTCCATGTTTATAGAGATAGAGGTGTAGTTATTTCCATGTGCAAAGAGATAGCTGTGTAGATATTTCCATTTATATGCAGATAGTTGTGTAGATATTTCCATTTTCATGCAGATAGCGGTGTAGATATTTCCATGTTCAAACAGATAGCGGTGTAGATATTTCCATGTCCATACAGATAGCGGTGTAGATATTTCCATGTTTATACAGATAGCTGTGAAGATGTATGCATGTTTACACAGATAGCGGTGTAGATATTTCCATGTTCATACAGACGGCTGTGTAGACATATCCATGTTCATACAGATGGCGGTGAAGATATTTCCATGTTCATACAGATGGCTGTGTAGATATATCCATGTTCATACAGATGGAGGTGACGATATTTCCATGTTCATACAGACGGCGGTGTTGATATTTCCATGTTCATACTGATAGCGGTGCTGATACTTCCATGTTAATACAGGTAGCGGTGTACATATTTCCATGTTTATACAGATAGCGGTGTAGATATTTCCATCTTCATACAGATAGCGGTGTAGATATTTCCATGTTCATAGAGATAACGGTGTAGATATTTACATGTTCATACAGATAGCGGTGCTGATATTTCCATGTTTATACAGGTAGCGGTGTAGACATTTCCATGTTTATACAGATAGTGGTGCAGATATTTCCATCTTTATACAGATAGCGGTGTAGATATTTCCAAGTTTATACAGATAGCGGTGTAGATATCTTCATCTTAATACAGATGGCGGTGTAGATATTTATATGTTCATTCAGATGGCGGTGCAGATATTTCCATGTTCATACAGATGGCGGTGTAGATATTTCCATGTTCATACAGATAGCGGTGTAGTTATTTCCATGTGTAAAGAGATAGCTGTGTAGATATTCCCATGTATATGCAGATAGCTGTGTAGATATTTCCATTTTCAAGCAGATAGCGGTGTATATACTTCCCTGTTCAAACAGATAGCGGTGTAGATATTTCCATGTTCATACAGATAGTGGTGTAGATATTTCCATGTTTGTACAGATAGCGGTGTAGATATCTCCATCTTAATACAGATGGCGGTGTAGATATTTATATGTTCATACAGATGGCGGTGCAGATATTTCCATGTTCATACAGACGGCGGTGTAGATATTTCCATGTTCATACAGATAGTGGTGTAGTTATTTCCGTGTGTAAAGAGATAGCTGTGTAGATATTTCCATGTATATGCAGATAGCTGTGTAGATATTTCCATTTTCATGCAGATAGCGGTGTATATATTTCCCTGTTCAAACAGTTAGCGGTGTAGATATTTCCATGTTCAGAAAGATAGCGGTGTAGATATTTCCATGTTTATACAGATAGCGGTGAAGATGTATGCATGTTTACACAGATAGCGGTGTAGATATTTCCATGTTCATCCAGATGGCTGTGTAGATATATCCATGTTCATACAGATAGCGGTGTAGATATTTCCATCTTCATACAGATAGCGGTGCAGATATTTCCATGTTCATCCAGATGGCTGTGTAGATATATCCATGTTCATACAGATGGCGGTGAAGATATTTCCATATTCATACAGATAGTGGTGTAGATATTTCCATGTTCATACAGAAAGCGGTGTAGATATTTCCATGTTCATACAGATAGCGGTGTATATATTTCCATGTTCATACAGATAGCAGTGTAGATATTCCATTTTCAAGCAGATAGCGCTGTATATATTTCCATGTTCAAACAGATAGCGGTGTAGATATTTCCATGTTCATAAAGATAGCGGAGTAGATATTTCCATGTTCATCCAGATGGCTGTGTAGATATATCCATGTTCATACAGATGGCTGTGAAGATATTTCCATGTTCATACAGATAGCGGTGTAGATATTTCCATGTTCATACAGATAGCGGTGTAGATATTTCCATGTTCATACAGATAGCGGTGCATGTATTTCCATGTTCATACAGATAGCGGTGTAGATATTTCCATGTTCACCCAGATGGCTGTGTAGATATTTCCATGTTCATACAGATAGCGGTGTAGATATTTCCATGTTCATACAGATAGCGGTGTAGATATTTCCATGTTCATACAGATAGCGGTGCATGTATTTCCATGTTCATACAGGTAGCGGTGTACATATTTCCGTATTTATACAAATAGCGGTGTAGATATTTCCATGTTCATACAGATAGCGGTGTAGATATTTCCATGTTTATACAGATAGCGGTGTAGATATCTCCTTCTTAATACAGATGGCGGTGTAGATATTTCCATGTTCATACAGATGGCGGTGTAGATATTTCCATGTTTATAGACATAGCGGTGTAGTTATTTCCATGTGCAAAGAGATAGCTTTGTAGATATTTCCATTTATATGCAGATAGTTGTGTAGATATTTCCATTTTCATGCAGATAGCGGTGTAGATATTTCCATGTTCAAACAGATAGCGGTGTAGATATTTCCATGTCCATACAGATAGCGGTGTAGATATTTCCATGTTTATACAGATAGCTGTGAAGATGTATGCATGTTTACACAGATAGCGGTGTAGATATTTCCATGTTAATACAGATAGCGGTGTAGATATTTCCATGTTTATACAGATAGCGGGTTAGATATCTCCTTCTTCATACAGATGGAGGTGTAGATATTTCCATGTTCATACAGATGGCGGTGTAGATATTTCCATGTTTATAGAGATAGAGGTGTAGTTATTTCCATGTGCAAAGAGATAGCTGTGTAGATATTTCCATTTATTTGCAGATAGTTGTGTAGATATTTCCATTTTCATGCAGATAGCGGTGTAGATATTTCCATGTTCAAACAGATAGCGGTGTAGATATTTCCATGTCCATACAGATAGCGGTGTAGATATTTCCATGTTTATACAGATAGCTGTGAAGATGTATGCATGTTTACACAGATAGTGGTTTAGATATTTCCATGTTCATACAGACGGCTGTGTAGGCATATCCATGTTCATACAGATGGCGGTGAAGATATTTCCATGTTCATACAGATGGCTGTGTAGATATATCCATGTTCATGCAGATGGAGGTGACGATATTTCCATGTTCATACAGACGGCGGTGTTGATATTTCCATGTTCATACTGATAGCGGTGCTGATACTTCCATGTTAATACAGGTAGCGGTGTACATATTTCCATGTTTATACAGATAGCGGTGTAGATATTTCCATCTTCATACAGATAGCGGTGTAGATATTTCCATGTTCATAGAGATAACGGTGTAGATATTTACATGTTCATACAGATAGAGGTGCTGATATTTCCATGTTTATACAGGTAGCGGTGTAGACATTTCCATGTTTATACAGATAGTGGTGCAGATATTTCCATCTTTATACAGATAGCGGTGTAGATATTTCCAAGTTTATACAGATAGCAGTGTAGATATCTTCATCTTAATACAGATGGCGGTGTAGATATTTATATGTTCATTCAGATGGCGGTGCAGATATTTCCATGTTCATACAGATGGCGGTGTAGATATTTCCATGTTCATACAGATAGCGGTGTAGTTATTTCCATGTGTAAAGAGATAGCTGTGTAGATATTCCCATGTATATGCAGATAGCTGTGTAGTTATTTCCATTTTCAAGCAGATAGCGGTGTATATACTTCCCTGTTCAAACAGATAGCGGTGTAGATATTTCCATGTTCATACAGATGGTGGTGTAAATATTTCCATGGTCATACAGATAGCGGTGTAGCTATTTCCATGTTCATACAGATAGCGGTGTGGATATTTCCATGTTCATAGAGATAGCGGTGTAGATATTTCCATGTTTATACAGGTAGCGGTGTAGATATTTCCATGTTTATACAGATAGCGGTGAAGATGTATGCATGTTTACACAGAGAGCGGTGTAGATATTTTCATGTTCATCCAGATGGCTGTCTAGATATTTCCATGTTCATACAGATAGCGGTGTAGATATTTCCATGTTCATCCAGATGGCTGTGTTGATATATCCATGTTCATACAGATGGTGGTGAAGATATTTCCATGTTCATACAGATAGCGGTGTAGATATTTCCATGTTCATACAGATAGCGGTGTAGATATTTCCATGTTCATACAGATAGCGGTGTAGATATTTCCATGTTCATGCAGATAGCAGTGTAGATATTTCCATTTTCAAGCAGATAGCGCTGTATATATTTCCATGTTCAAACAGATAGCGGTGTAGATATTTCCATGTTCATAAAGATAGCGGTGTAGATATTTCCATGTTTATACAGATAGCGGTGAAAATGTATGCATGTTTACACAGATAGCGGTGTAGATATTTCCATGTTCATCCAGATGGCTGTGTAGATATATCCATGTTCATACAGATGGCGGTGAAGATATTTCCATGTTCATACAGATGGCTGTGTAGATATTTCCATGTTCATACAGATAGCCGTGTAGATATTGCCATGTTCATACCGATATCGGTGCTGATATTCCATGTTTATACAGGTAGCGGTGTACATATTTCTGTGTTTATACAGGTAGCGGTGTAGATATTTCCATGTTCATACAGATAGCGGTGTAGATATTTCCATGTTTATACAGATAGCGGTGTAGATATCTCCTTCTTAATACAGACGGCGGTGTAGATATTTATATGTTCATACAGATGGCGGTGCAGATATTTCCATGTTCATACAGATGGTTGTGTAGATATTTCCATGTTTATAGAGATAGCGGTGTAGTTATTTCCATGTGCAAAGAGATAGCTGTGTAGATATTTCCATGTATATGCAGATAGCTTTGTAGATATTTCCATTTTCATGCAGATAGCGGTGTAGATATTTCCATGTTCAAACAGATAGCGGTATAGATATTTCCATGTTCATACAGATAGCGGTGTGGATATTTCCATGTTTATACAGATAGCGGTGAAGATGTATGCATGTTTACACAGATAGCGGTGTAGATAGTTCCATGTTCATACAGATAGCGGTGTAGATATTTCCATGTTCATCCAGACGGCTGTGTAGACATATCCATGTTCATACAGATGGCGGTGAAGATATTTCCATGTTCTTACAGATGGCTGTCTAGATATATCCGTGTTCATACAGATGACGGTGAAGATTTTTCCATGTTCTTACAGATGGCGGTGTAGATATTTCCATGTTCATACAGATAGCGGTGCTGATATTTCCATGTTTATACAGGTAGCAGTGTAGATATTTCCATGTTTATACACATAGCGGTGTAGATATTTCCATGTTCATACAGATAGTGGTGTAGATATCTCCATCTTAATACAGATGGCGGTGTAGATAATTACATGTTCATACAGATGGCGGTGCAGATATTTCCATGTTCATACAGATGGCGGTGAAGTTATTTCCATGTTCATACAGATGGCGGTGTAGTTACTTCCATGTTCATACTGATAGCGGTGCTGATATTTCCATGTTGAAACAGGTAGCGGTGTAGATATTTCCATGTTTATACACATAGCGGTGTAGATATTTCCATGTTTATACAGATAGCGGTGTAGATATCTCCATCTTAATACAGATGGCGGTGTAGATATTCATATGTTCATTCAGATGGCGGTGCAGATATTTCCATGTTCATACAGATGGCGGTGTATATATTTCCATGTTCATACAGATAGCGGTGTAGTTATTTCCATGTGTAAAGAGATAGCTGTGTAGATATTCCCATGTATATGCAGATAGCTGTGTAGATATTTCCATTTTCAAGCAGATAGCGGTGTATATACTTCCCTGTTCAAACAGATAGCGGTGTAGATATCTCCATGTTCATACAGATAGTGGTGTAGATATTTCCATGTTTGTACAGATAGCGGTGTAGATATCTCCATCTTAATACAGATGGCGGTGTACATATTTATATGTTCATACAGATGGCGGTGCAGATATTTCCATGTTCATACAGACGGCGGTGTGGATATTTCCATGTTCATACAGATAGTGGTGTAGTTATTTCCATGTGTAAAGAGATAGCTGTGTAGATATTTAAATGTATATGCAGATAGCTGTGTAGATATTTCCATTTTCATGCAGATAGCGGTGTATATATTTCCCTGTTCAAACAGTTAGCGGTGTAGATATTTCCATGTTCAGAAAGATAGCGGTGTAGATATTTCCATGTTTATACAGATAGCGGTGAAGATGTATGCATGTTTACACAGATAGCGGTGTAGATATTTCCATGTTCATCCAGATGGCTGTGTAGATATATCCATGTTCATACAGATAGCGGTGTAGATATTTCCATCTTCATACAGATAGCGGTGCAGATATTTCCATTTTCATCCAGATGGCTGTGTAGATATATCCATGTTCATACAGATGGCGGTGAAGATATTTCCATGTTCATACAGATAGCGGTGTAGATATTTCCATGTTCATACAGAAAGCGGTGTAGATATTTCCATGTTCATACAGTTAGCGGTGTATATATTTCCATGTTCATACAGATAGCAGTGTAGATATTCCATTTTCAAGCAGATAGCGCTGTATATATTTCTATGTTCAAACAGATAGCGGTGTAGATATTTCCATGTTCATAAAGATAGCGGAGTAGATATTTCCATGTTCATCCAGATGGCTGTGTAGATATATCCATGTTCATACAGATGGCTGTGAAGATATTTCCATGTTCATACAGATAGCGGTGTAGATATTTCCATGTTCATACAGATAGCGGTGTAGATATTTCCATGTTCATACAGATAGCGGTGCATGTATTTCCATGTTCATACAGATAGCGGTGTAGATATTTCCATGTTCACCCAGATGGCTGTGTAGATATTTCCATGTTCATACAGATAGCGGTGTAGATATTTCCATGTTCATACAGATAGCGGTGTAGATATTTCCATGTTCATACAGATAGCGGTGCATGTATTTCCATGTTCATACAGGTAGCGGTGTACATATTTCCGTGTTTATACAAAAAGCGGTGTAGATATTTCCATGTTCATACAGATAGCGGTGTAGATATTTCCATGTTTATACAGATAGCGGTGTAGATATCTCCTTCTTAATACAGATGGCGGTGTAGATATTTCCATGTTCATACAGATGGCGGTGTAGATATTTCCATGTTTATAGACATAGAGGTGTAGTTATTTCCATGTGCAAAGAGATAGCTGTGTAGATATTTCCATTTATATGCAGATAGTTGTGTAGATATTTCCATTTTCATGCAGATAGCGGTGTAGATATTTCCATGTTTATACACGTAGCTGTGTAGATATTTCCATGTTCATACAGATAGCGGTGTATGTATTTCCGTTTTCATACAGATAGCGGTGTAGATATTTCCATTTTCATGCAGATAGCGGTGTATATATTTCCCTGTTCAAACAGTTAGCGGTGTAGATATTTCCATGTTCATAAAGATAGCGGTGTAGATATTTCCATGTTCATAAAGATAGCGGAGTAGATATTTCCATGTTCATCCAGATGGCTGTGTAGATATATCCATGTTCATACAGATGGCTGTGAAGATATTTCCATGTTCATACAGATAGCGGTGTAGATATTTCCATGTTCATACAGATAGCGGTGTAGATATTTCCATGTTCATACAGATGGCGGTGCATGTATTTCCATGTTCATACAGATAGCGGTGTAGATATTTCCATGTTCACCCAGATGGCTGTGTAGATATTTCAATGTTCATACAGATAGCGGTGTAGATATTTCCATGTTCATACAGATAGCGGTGTAGATATTTCCATGTTCATACAGATAGCGGTGCATGTATTTCCATGTTCATACAGGTAGCGGTGTACATATTTCCGTGTTTATACAAATAGCGGTGTAGATATTTCCATGTTCATACAGATAGCCGTGTAGATATTTCCATGTTTATACAGATAGCGGTGTAGATATCTCCTTCTTAATACAGATGGCGGTGTAGATATTTCCATGTTCATACAGATGGCGGTGTAGATATTTCCATGTTTATAGACATAGCGGTGTAGTTATTTCCATGTGCAAAGAGATAGCTGTGTAGATATTTCCATTTATATGCAGATAGTTGTGTAGATATTTCCATTTTCATGCAGATAGCGGTGTAGATATTTCCATGTTCAAACAGATAGCGGTGTAGATATTTCCATGTCCATACAGATAGCGGTGTAGATATTTCCATGTTTATACAGATAGCTGTGAAGATGTATGCATGTTTACACAGATAGCGGTGTAGATATTTCCATGTTCATACAGATAGCGGTGTAGATATTTCCATGTTTATACAGATAGCGGGTTAGATATCTCCTTCTTAATACAGATGGTGGTGTAGATATTTCCATGTTCATACAGATGGCGGTGTAGATATTTCCATGTTTATAGAGATAGAGGTGTAGTTATTTCCATGTGCAAAGAGATAGCTGTGTAGATATTTCCATTTATATGCAGATAGTTGTGTAGATATTTCCATTTTCATGCAGATAGCGGTGTAGATATTTCCATGTTCAAACAGATAGCGGTGTAGATATTTCCATGTCCATACAGATAGCGGTGTAGATATTTCCATGTTTATACAGATAGCTGTGAAGATGTATGTATGTTTACACAGATAGCGGTGTAGATATTTCCATGTTCATACAGACGGCTGTGTAGACATATCCATGTTCATACAGATGGCGGTGAAGATATTTCCATGTTCATACAGATGGCTGTGTAGATATATCCATGTTCATACAGATGGAGGTGACGATATTTCCATGTTCATACAGACGGCGGTGTTGATATTTCCATGTTCATACTGATAGCGGTTCTGATACTTCCATGTTAATACAGGTAGCGTTGTACATATTTCCATGTTTATACAGATAGCGGTGTAGATATTTCCATCTTCATACAGATAGCGGTGTAGATATTTCCATGTTCATAGAGATAACGGTGTAGATATTTACATGTTCATACAGATAGCGGTGCTGATATTTCCATGTTTATACAGGTAGCGGTGTAGACATTTCCATGTTTATACAGATAGTGGTGCAGATATTTCCATCTTTATACAGATAGCGGTGTAGATATTTCCAAGTTTATACAGATAGCGGTGTAGATATCTTCATCTTAATACAGATGGCGGTGTAGATATTTATATGTTCATTCAGATGGCGGTGCAGATATTTCCATGTTCATAAAGATGGCGGTGTAGATATTTCCATGTTCATACAGATAGCGGTGTAGTTATTTCCATGTGTAAAGAGATAGCTGTGTAGATATTCCCATGTATATGCAGATAGCTGTGTAGATATTTCCATTTTCAAGCAGATAGCGGTGTATATACTTCCCTGTTCAAACAGATAGCGGTGTAGATATTTCCATGTTCATACAGATAGTGGTGTAGATATTTCCATGTTTGTACAGATAGCGGTGTAGATATCTCCATCTTAATACAGATGGCGGTGTAGATATTTATATGTTCATACAGATGGCGGTGCAGATATTTCCATGTTCATACAGACGGCGGTGTAGATATTTCCATGTTCATACAGATAGTGGTGTAGTTATTTCCATGTGTAAAGAGATAGCTGTGTAGATATTTCCATTTTCATGCAGATAGCGGTGTATATATTTCCCTGTTCAAACAGTTAGCGGTGTAGATATTTCCATGTTCAGAATGATAGCGGTGTAGATATTTCCATGTTTATACAGATAGCGGTGAAGATGTATGCATGTTTACACAGATAGCGGTGTAGATATTTCCATGTTCATCCAGATGGCTGTGTAGATATATCCATGTTCATACAGATAGCGGTGTAGATATTTCCATCTTCATACAGATAGCGGTGCAGATATTTCCATGTTCATCCAGATGGCTGTGTAGATATATCCATGTTCATACAGATGGCGGTGAAGATATTTCCATATTCATACAGATAGTGGTGTAGATATTTCCATGTTCATACAGAAAGCGGTGTAGATATTTCCATGTTCATACAGATAGCGGTGTATATATTTCCATGTTCATACAGATAGCAGTGTAGATATTCCATTTTCAAGCAGATAGCGCTGTATATATTTCCATGTTCAAACAGATAGCGGTGTAGATATTTCCATGTTCATAAAGATAGCGGAGTAGATATTTCCATGTTCATCCAGATGGCTGTGTAGATATATCCATGTTCATACAGATGGCTGTGAAGATATTTCCATGTTCATACAGATAGCGGTGTAGATATTTCCATGTTCATACAGATAGCGGTGTAGATATTTCCATGTTCATACAGATAGCGGTGCATGTATTTCCATGTTCATACAGATAGCGGTGTAGATATTTCCATGTTCACCCAGATGGCTGTGTAGATATTTCCATGTTCATACAGATAGCGGTGTAGATATTTCCATGTTCATACAGATAGCGGTGTAGATATTTCCATGTTCATACAGATAGCGGTGCATGTATTTCCATGTTCATACAGGTAGCGGTGTACATATTTCCGTATTTATACAAATAGCGGTGTAGATATTTCCATGTTCATACAGATAGCGGTGTAGATATTTCCATGTTTATACAGATAGCGGTGTAGATATCTCCTTCTTAATACAGATGGCGGTGTAGAAATTTCCATGTTCATACTGATGGCGGTGTAGATATTTCCATGTTTATAGACATAGCGGTGTAGTTATTTCCATGTGCAAAGAGATAGCTTTGTAGATATTTCCATTTATATGCAGATAGTTGTGTAGATATTTCCTTTTTCATGCAGATAGCGGTGTAGATATTTCCATGTTCAAACAGATAGCGGTGTAGATATTTCCATGTCCATACAGATAGCGGTGTAGATATTTCCATGTTTATACAGATAGCTGTGAAGATGTATGCATGTTTACACAGATAGCGGTGTAGATATTTCCATGTTCATACAGATAGCGGTGTAGATATTTCCATGTTTATACAGATAGCGGGTTAGATATCTCCTTCTTAATACAGATGGAGGTGTAGATATTTCCATGTTCATACAGATGGCGGTGTAGATATTTCCATGTTTATAGAGATAGAGGTGTAGTTATTTCCATGTGCAAAGAGATAGCTGTGTAGATATTTCCATTTATATGCAGATAGTTGTGTAGATATTTCCATTTTCATGCAGATAGCGGTGTAGATATTTCCATGTTCAAACAGATAGCGGTGTAGATATTTCCATGTCCATACAGATAGCGGTGTAGATATTTCCATGTTTATACAGATAGCTGTGAAGATGTATGCATGTTTACACAGATAGTGGTGTAGATATTTCCATGTTCATACAGACGGCTGTGTAGGCATATCCATGTTCATACAGATGGTGGTGAAGATATTTCCATGTTCATACAGATGGCTGTGTAGATATATCCATGTTCATGCAGATGGAGGTGACGATATTTCCATGTTCATACAGACGGCGGTGTTGATATTTCCATGTTCATACTGATAGCGGTGCTGATACTTCCATGTTAATACAGGTAGCGGTGTACATATTTCCATGTTTATACAGATAGCGGTGTAGATATTTCCATCTTCATACAGATAGCGGTGTAGATATTTCCATGTTCATAGAGATAACGGTGTAGATATTTACATGTTCATACAGATAGAGGTGCTGATATTTCCATGTTTATACAGGTAGCGGTGTAGACATTTCCATGTTTATACAGATAGTGGTGCAGATATTTCCATCTTTATACAGATAGCGGTGTAGATATTTCCAAGTTTATACAGATAGCAGTGTAGATATCTTCATCTTAATACAGATGGCGGTGTAGATATTTATATGTTCATTCAGATGGCGGTGCAGATATTTCCATGTTCATACAGATGGCGGTGTAGATATTTCCATGTTCATACAGATAGCGGTGTAGTTATTTCCATGTGTAAAGAGATAGCTGTGTAGATATTCCCATGTATATGCAGATAGCTGTGTAGTCATTTCCATTTTCAAGCAGATAGCGGTGTATATACTTCCCTGTTCAAACAGATAGCGGTGTAGATATTTCCATGTTCATACAGATGGTGGTGTAAATATTTCCATGGTCATACAGATAGCGGTGTAGCTATTTCCATGTTCATACAGATAGCGGTGTGGATATTTCCATGTTCATAGAGATAGCGGTGTAGTTATTTCCATGTTTATACAGGTAGCGGTGTAGATATTTCCATGTTTATACAGATAGCGGTGAAGATGTATGCATGTTTACACAGAGAGCGGTGTAGATATTTTCATGTTCATCCAGATGGCTGTCTAGATATTTCCATGTTCATACAGATAGCGGTGTAGATATTTCCATGTTCATCCAGATGGCTGTGTTGATATATCCATGTTCATACAGATGGTGGTGAAGATATTTCCATGTTCATACAGATAGCGGTGTAGATATTTCCATGTTCATACAGATAGCGGTGTATATATTTCCATGTTCATACAGATAGCGGTGTAGATATTTCCATGTTCATGCAGATAGCAGTGTAGATATTTCCATTTTCAAGCCGATAGCGCTGTATATATTTCCATGTTCAAACAGATAGCGGTGTAGATATTTCCATGTTCATAAAGATAGCGGTGTAGATATTTCCATGTTTATACAGATAGCGGTGAAAATGTATGCATGTTTACACAGATAGCGGTGTAGATATTTCCATGTTCATCCAGATGGCTGTGTAGATATATCCATGTTCATACAGATGGCGGTGAAGATATTTCCATGTTCATACAGATGGCTGTGTAGATATTTCCATGTTCATACAGATAGCCGTGTAGATATTGCCATGTTCATACCGATATCGGTGCTGATACTTCCATGTTTATACAGGTAGCGGTGTACATATTTCTGTGTTTATACAGGTAGCGGTGTAGATATTTCCATGTTCATACAGATAGCGGTGTAGATATTTCCATGTTTATACAGATAGCGGTGTAGATATCTCCTTCTTAATACAGACGGCGGTGTAGATATTTATATGTTCATACAGATGGCGGTGCAGATATTTCCATGTTCATACAGATGGTTGTGTAGATATTTCCATGTTTATAGAGATAGCGGTGTAGTTATTTCCATGTGCAAAGAGATAGCTGTGTAGATATTTCCATGTATATGCAGATAGCTTTGTAGATATTTCCATTTTCATGCAGATAGCGGTGTAGATATTTCCATGTTCAAACAGATAGCGGTATAGATATTTCCATGTTCATACAGATAGCGGTGTGGATATTTCCATGTTTATACAGATAGCGGTGAAGATGTATGCATGTTTACACAGATAGCGGTGTAGATAGTTCCATGTTCATACAGATAGCGGTGTAGATATTTCCATGTTCATCCAGACGGCTGTGTAGACATATCCATGTTCATACAGATGGCGGTGAAGATATTTCCATGTTCATACAGATGGCTGTCTAGATATATCCGTGTTCATACAGATGACTGTGAAGATTTTTCCATGTTCTTACAGATGGCGGTGTAGATATTTCCATGTTCATACAGATAGCGGTGCTGATATTTCCATGTTTATACAGGTAGCAGTGTAGATATTTCCATGTTTATACACATAGCGGTGTAGATATTTCCATGTTCATACAGATAGTGGTGTAGATATCTCCATCTTAATACAGATGGCGGTGTAGATAATTATATGTTCATACAGATGGCGGTGCAGATATTTCCATGTTCATACAGATGGCGGTGAAGTTATTTCCATGTTCATACAGATGGCGGTGTAGTTACTTCCATGTTCATACTGATAGCGGTGCTGATATTTCCATGTTGAAACAGGTAGCGGTGTAGATATTTCCATGTTTATACACATAGCGGTGTAGATATTTCCATGTTTATACAGATAGCGGTGTAGATATCTCCATCTTAATACAGATGGCGGTGTAGATATTCATATGTTCATTCAGATGGCGGTGCAGATATTTCCATGTTCATACAGATGGCGGTGTATATATTTCCATGTTCATACAGATAGCGGTGTAGTTATTTCCATGTGTAAAGAGATAGCTGTGTAGATATTCCCATGTATATGCAGATAGCTGTGTAGATATTTCCATTTTCAAGCAGATAGCGGTGTATATACTTCCCTGTTCAAACAGATAGCGGTGTAGATATCTCCATGTTCATACAGATAGTGGTGTAGATATTTCCATGTTTGTACAGATAGCGGTGTAGATATCTCCATCTTAATACAGATGGCGGTGTAGATATTTATATGTTCATACAGATGGCGGTGCAGATATTTCCATGTTCATACAGACGGCGGTGTGGATATTTCCATGTTCATACAGATAGTGGTGTAGTTATTTCCATGTGTAAAGAGATAGCTGTGTAGATATTTCCATGTATATGCAGATAGCTGTGTAGATATTTCCATTTTCATGCAGATAGCGGTGTATATATTTCCCTGTTCAAACAGTTAGCGGTGTAGATATTTCCATGTTCAGAAAGATAGCGGTGTAGATATTTCCATGTTTATACAGATAGCGGTGAAGATGTATGCATGTTTACACAGATAGCGGTGTAGATATTTCCATGTTCATCCAGATGGCTGTGTAGATATATCCATGTTCATACAGATAGCGGTGTAGATATTTCCATCTTCATACAGATAGCGGTGCAGATATTTCCATTTTCATCCAGATGGCTGTGTAGATATATCCATGTTCATACAGATGGCGGTGAAGATATTTCCATGTTCATACAGATAGCGGTGTAGATATTTCCATGTTCATACAGAAAGCGGTGTAGATATTTCCATGTTCATACAGATAGCGGTGTATATATTTCCATGTTCATACAGATAGCAGTGTAGATATTCCATTTTCAAGCAGATAGCGCTGTATATATTTCTATGTTCAAACAGATAGCGGTGTAGATATTTCCATGTTCATAAAGATAGCGGAGTAGATATTTCCATGTTCATCCAGATGGCTGTGTAGATATATCCATGTTCATACAGATGGCTGTGAAGATATTTCCATGTTCATACAGATAGCGGTGTAGATATTTCCATGTTCATACAGATAGCGGTGTAGATATTTCCATGTTCATACAGATAGCGGTGCATGTATTTCCATGTTCATACAGATAGCGGTGTAGATATTTCCATGTTCACCCAGATGGCTGTGTAGATATTTCCATGTTCATACAGATAGCGGTGTAGATATTTCCATGTTCATACAGATAGCGGTGTAGATATTTCCATGTTCATACAGATAGCGGTGCATGTATTTCCATGTTCATACAGGTAGCGGTGTACATATTTCCGTGTTTATACAAAAAGCGGTGTAGATATTTCCATGTTCATACAGATAGCGGTGTAGATATTTCCATGTTTATACAGATAGCGGTGTAGATATATCCTTCTTAATACAGATGGCGGTGTAGATATTTCCATGTTCATACAGATGGCGGTGTAGATATTTCCATGTTTATAGACATAGAGGTGTAGTTATTTCCATGTGCAAAGAGATAGCTGTGTAGATATTTCCATTTATATGCAGATAGTTGTGTAGATATTTCCATTTTCATGCAGATAGCGGTGTAGATATTTCCATGTTTATACACGTAGCTGTGTAGATATTTCCATGTTCATACAGATAGCGGTGTATGTATTTCCGTTTTCATACAGATAGCGGTGTAGATATTTCCATTTTCATGCAGATAGCGGTGTATATATTTCCCTGTTCAAACAGTTAGCGGTGTAGATATTTCCATGTTCATAAAGATAGCGGTGTAGATATTTCCATGTTTATACAGATAGCGGTGAAGTTGTATGCATGTTTACACAGATACCGGTGTAGATATTTCCACGTTCATCCAGATGGCTGTGTAGATATATCCATGTTCACACAGATGGCGGTGAAGATATTTCCAAGTTCATACAGATAGCGGTGTAGATATTTCCATGTTCATACAGATAGCGGTGTAGATATTTCCATGTTCATACAGATAGCGGTGTAGATATTTCCATGTTCATACAGATAGCGGGGTATGTATTTCCATGCTCATACAGATAGCAGTGTAGATATTTCCATGTTCATCCAGATGGCTGTGTAGATATTTCCATGTTCATACAGATAGCGGTGTAGATATTTCCATGTTCATTCAGATGGCTGTGTAGATATATCCATGTTCATACAGATGTCGGTGAAGACATTTCCATATTCATACAGATAGCGGTGTAGATATTTCCATGTTCATACAGATAGCCGTGTAGATATTTCCATGTTCATACCGATAGCGGTGTAGTTATTTCCATGTGTAAAGAGATAGCTGTGTAGATATTCCCATGTATATGCAGATAGCTGTGTAGTTATTTCCATTTTCAAGCAGATAACGGTGTATATACTTCCCTGTTCAAACAGATAGCGGTGTAGATATTTCCATGTTCATACAGATGGTGGTGTAAATATTTCCATGGTCATACAGATAGCGGTGTAGCTATTTCCATGTTCATACAGATAGCGGTGAGGATATTTCCATGTTCATAGAGATAGCGGTGTAGATATTTCCATGTTTATACAGGTAGCGGTGTAGATATTTCCATGTTTATACAGATAGCGGTGAAGATGTATGCATGTTTACACAGAGAGCGGTGTAGATATTTTCATGTTCATCCAGATGGCTGTCTAGATATTTCCATGTTCATACAGATAGCGGTGTAGATATTTCCATGTTCATCCAGATGGCTGTGTAGATATATCCATGTTCATACAGATGGTGGTGAAGATATTTCCATGTTCATACAGATAGCGGTGTAGATATTTCCATGTTCATACAGATAGCGGTGTAGATATTTCCATGTTCATACAGATAGCGGTGTAGATATTTCCATGTTCATGCAGATAGCAGTGTAGATATTTCCATTTTCAAGCAGATAGCGCTGTATATATTTCCATGTTCAAACAGATAGCGGTGTAGATATTTCCATGTTCATAAAGATAGCGGTGTAGATATTTCCATGTTTATACAGATAGCGGTGAAAATGTATGCATGTTTACACAGATAGCGGTGTAGATATTTCCATGTTCATCCAGATGGCTGTGTAGATATATCCATGTTCATACAGATGGCGGTGAAGATATTTCCATGTTCATACAGATGGCTGTGTAGATATTTCCATGTTCATACAGATAGCCGTGTAGATATTGCCATGTTCATACCGATATCGGTGCTGATACTTCCATGTTTATACAGGTAGCGGTGTACATATTTCTGTGTTTATACAGGTAGCGGTGTAGATATTTCCATGTTCATACAGATAGCGGTGTAGATATTTCCATGTTTATACAGATAGCGGTGTAGATATCTCCTTCTTAATACAGACGGCGGTGTAGATATTTATATGTTCATACAGATGGCGGTGCAGATATTTCCATGTTCATACAGATGGTTGTGTAGATATTTCCATGTTTATAGAGATAGCGGTGTAGTTATTTCCATGTGCAAAGAGATAGCTGTGTAGATATTTCCATGTATATGCAGATAGCTTTGTAGATATTTCCATTTTCATGCAGATAGCGGTGTAGATATTTCCATGTTCAAACAGATTGCGGTATAGATATTTCCATGTTCATACAGATAGCGGTGTGGATATTTCCATGTTTATACAGATAGCGGTGAAGATGTATGCATGTTTACACAGATAGCGGTGTAGATAGTTCCATGTTCATACAGATAGCGGTGTAGATATTTCCATGTTCATCCAGACGGCTGTGTAGACATATCCATGTTCATACAGATGGCGGTGAAGATATTTCCATGTTCATACAGATGGCTGTCTAGATATATCCGTGTTCATTCAGATGACGGTGAAGATTTTTCCATGTTCTTACAGATGGCGGTGTAGATATTTCCATGTTCATACAGATAGCGGTGCTGATATTTCCTTGTTTATACAGGTAGCAGTGTAGATATTTCCATGTTTATACACATAGCGGTGTAGATATTTCCATGTTCATACAGATAGTGGTGTAGATATCTCCATCTTAATACAGATGGCGGTGTAGATAATTATATGTTCATACAGATGGCGGTGCAGATATTTCCATGTTCATACAGATGGCGGTGAAGTTATTTCCATGTTCATACAGATGGCGGTGTAGTTACTTCCATGTTCATACTGATAGCGGTGCTGATATTTCCATGTTGAAACAGGTAGCGGTGTAGATATTTCCATGTTTATACACATAGCGGTGTAGATATTTCCATGTTTATACAGATAGCGGTGTAGATATCTCCATCTTAATACAGATGGCGGTGTAGATATTCATATGTTCATTCAGATGGCGGTGCAGATATTTCCATGTTCATACAGATGGCGGTGTATATATTTCCATGTTCATACAGATAGCGGTGTAGTTATTTCCATGTGTAAAGAGATAGCTGTGTAGATATTCCCATGTATATGCAGATAGCTGTGTAGATATTTCCATTTTCAAGCAGATAGCGGTGTATATACTTCCCTGTTCAAACAGATAGCGGTGTAGATATTTCCATGTTCATACAGATAGTGGTGTAGATATTTCCATGTTTGTACAGATAGCGGTGTAGATATCTCCATCTTAATACAGATGGCGGTGTAGATATTTATATGTTCATACAGATGGCGGTGCAGATATTTCCATGTTCATACAGACGGCGGTGTGGATATTTCCATGTTCATACAGATAGTGGTGTAGTTATTTCCATGTGTAAAGAGATAGCTGTGTAGATATTTCCATGTATATGCAGATAGCTGTGTAGATATTTCCATTTTCATGCAGATAGCGGTGTATATATTTCCCTGTTCAAACAGTTAGCGGTGTAGATATTTCCATGTTCAGAAAGATAGCGGTGTAGATATTTCCATGTTTATACAGATAGCGGTGAAGATGTATGCATGTTTACACAGATAGCGGTGTAGATATTTCCATGTTCATCCAGATGGCTGTGTAGATATATCCATGTTCATACAGATAGCGGTGTAGATATTTCCATCTTCATACAGATAGCGGTGCAGATATTTCCATTTTCATCCAGATGGCTGTGTAGATATATCCATGTTCATACAGATGGCGGTGAAGATATTTCCATGTTCATACAGATAGCGGTGTAGATATTTCCATGTTCATACAGAAAGCGGTGTAGATATTTCCATGTTCATACAGTTAGCGGTGTATATATTTCCATGTTCATACAGATAGCAGTGTAGATATTCCATTTTCAAGCAGATAGCGCTGTATATATTTCTATGTTCAAACAGATAGCGGTGTAGATATTTCCATGTTCATAAAGATAGCGGAGTAGATATTTCCATGTTCATCCAGATGGCTGTGTAGATATATCCATGTTCATACAGATGGCTGTGAAGATATTTCCATGTTCATACAGATAGCGGTGTAGATATTTCCATGTTCATACAGATAGCGGTGTAGATATTTCCATGTTCATACAGATAGCGGTGCATGTATTTCCATGTTCATACAGATAGCGGTGTAGATATTTCCATGTTCACCCAGATGGCTGTGTAGATATTTCCATGTTCATACAGATAGCGGTGTAGATATTTCCATGTTCATACAGATAGCGGTGTAGATATTTCCATGTTCATACAGATAGCGGTGCATGTATTTCCATGTTCATACAGGTAGCGGTGTACATATTTCCGTGTTTATACAAAAAGCGGTGTAGATATTTCCATGTTCATACAGATAGCGGTGTAGATATTTCCATGTTTATACAGATAGCGGTGTAGATATCTCCTTCTTAATACAGATGGCGGTGTAGATATTTCCATGTTCATACAGATGGCGGTGTAGATATTTCCATGTTTATAGACATAGAGGTGTAGTTATTTCCATGTGCAAAGAGATAGCTGTGTAGATATTTCCATTTATATGCAGATAGTTGTGTAGATATTTCCATTTTCATGCAGATAGCGGTGTAGATATTTCCATGTTTATACACGTAGCTGTGTAGATATTTCCATGTTCATACAGATAGCGGTGTATGTATTTCCGTTTTCATACAGATAGCGGTGTAGATATTTCCATTTTCATGCAGATAGCGGTGTATATATTTCCCTGTTCAAACAGTTAGCGGTGTAGATATTTCCATGTTCATAAAGATAGCGGTGTAGATATTTCCATGTTTATACAGATAGCGGTGAAGTTGTATGCATGTTTACACAGATACCGGTGTAGATATTTCCACGTTCATCCAGATGGCTGTGTAGATATATCCATGTTCACACAGATGGCGGTGAAGATATTTCCAAGTTCATACAGATAGCGGTGTAGATATTTCCATGTTCATACAGATAGCGGTGTAGATATTTCCATGTTCATACAGATAGCGGTGTAGATATTTCCATGTTCATACAGATAGCGGTGTATGTATTTCCATGCTCATACAGATAGCAGTGTAGATATTTCCATGTTCATCCAGATGGCTGTGTAGATATTTCCATGTTCATACAGATAGCGGTGTAGATATTTCCATGTTCATTCAGATGGCTGTGTAGTTATATCCATGTTCATACAGATGTCGGTGAAGACATTTCCATATTCATACAGATAGCGGTGTAGATATTTCCATGTTCATACAGATAGCCGTGTAGATATTGCCATGTTCATACCGATAGCGGTGCTGTTACTTCCATGTTGATACAGGTTGCGGTGTAGATATTTCCATGTTTATACACATAGCGGTGTAGATATTTCCATGTTTATACAGATAGCGGTGTAGATATCTCCATCTTAATACAGATGGCGGTGTAGATATTTATATGTTCATACAGATGGCGGTGCAGATATTTCCATGTTCATACGGATGGCGGTGAAGATATTTCCATGTTCATACAGATGGCGGTGTAGAAACTTCCATGTTCTTACTGATAGCGGTGCTGATATTTCCATGTTTATACAGGTAGCGGTGTAGATATTTCCATGTTTATACAGATAGCAGTGTAGATATTTCCATGTTTATACTCATAGCGGTGTAGATATTTCCATGTTTATACAGAAAGCGGTGTAGATATTTCGATGTTTATGCAGATAGTGGTGTAGATATCTCAATCTTAATACAGATGGTGGTGTAGATATTTAAATGCTCATACAGATGGCAGTGCAGATATTTCCATGTTCATACAGATGGCGGTGTAGATATTTCCATGTTCATACAGATAGCGGTGTAGTTATTTCCATGTGTAAAGAGATAGCTGTGTAGATATTTCCATGTATAAGCAGATATCTGTGTGGATATTTCCGTTTTCATGCAGATAGCGGTGAGTGTATTTCCCTGTTCAGTTAGCGGTGTAGATATTTCCATGTACATAAAGATATCGGTGTAGATATTTCCATGTTTATAGAGATAGCGGTGAAGATGTATGCATGTTTACACAGATAGCGGTGTAGATATTTCCATGTTCATCCACATGGCTCTGTAGATATATCCATGTTCATACAGATGGCGGTGAAGATATTTCCATGTTCATACAGATAGCGGTGTAGATATTTCCATGTTCATAAAGATAGCAGTGTAGATATTTCCATGTTTATACAGATAGCGGTGAAGATGTATGCATGTTTACACAGATAGCGGTGTAGATATTTCCATGTTCAAACAGATAGCGGTGTAGATATTTCCATGTTCATACAGATAGTGGTGTAGATATTTCCATGTTCATACAGATAGTGGTGTAGATATTTCCATGTTCATCCAGATGGCTGTGTAGATATATCCATGTTCATACAGATAGCGGTGTAGATATTTCCATGTTCATACAGATAGCGGTGTAGATATTTCCATGTTCATACAGATAGCGGTGTAGCTATTTCCATGTTCATACAGATAGCGGTGTAGATATTTCCATGTTTATACAGATAGCGGTGAAGATGTATGCATGTTTACAAGGATAGCAGTGTAGATGTTTCCATGTTCATGTAGATAGCGGTGTAGATATTTCCATGTTCATACAGATAGCGGTGTATGTATTTCCATGTTCATACAGATAGCGGTGTATATATTTCCATGTTCATCCAGATGGCTTTGTAGATATATCCATGTTCATGCAGATAGCGGTGTAGATATTTCCATGTTCATCCAGATGGCTGTGTAGCTATTTCCATGTTCATACAGATAGTGGTGTAGATATTTCCATGTTCATACAGATAGCGGTGTAGATATTTCCATGTTCATACAGATAGCCGTGTAGATATTGCCATGTTCATACCGAAAGCGCTGCTGATACTTCCATGTTTATGCAGGTAGCGGTGTACATATTTCCGTGTTTATACAGGTAGCGGTGTAGATATTTCCATGTTCATACAGATAGCGGTGTAGGTATTTCCATGTTTATACAGATAGCGGTGTAGATATCTCCTTCTTAATACAGATGGCGGTGTAGATATTTATATGTTCATACAGATGGCAGTGCAGATATTTCCATGTTCATACAGATGGTGGTGTAGATATTTCCATGTTTATAGAGATAGCGGTGTAGTTATTTCCATGTGCAAAGAGATAGCTGTGTAAATATTTCCATGTATATGCAGATAGCTTTGTAGATATTTCCATTTTCATGCAGATAGCGGTGTAGATATTTCCATGTTCAAACAGATAGCGGTGTAGATATTTCCATGTTCATACAGATAGCGGTGTGGATATTTCCATGTTTTTACAGATAGCGGTGAAGATGTATGCATGTTTACACAGATAGCGGTGTAGATATTTTCATGTTCATACAGATAGCGGTGTTGATATTTCCATGTTCATCCAGACGGCTGTGTAGACATATCCATGTTCATACAGATGGCGGTGAAGATATTTCCATGTTCATACAGATGGCTGTGTAGATATATCCATGTTCATACAGATGGCGGTGAAGATTTTTCCATGTTCATACAGATGGCGGTGTAGATATTTCCATGTTCATACAGATAGCGGGGCTGATATTTCCATGTTTATACAGGGAGCAGTGTAGATATTTCCATGTTTATACAGATAGCGGTGTAGATATTTCCATGTTTATACACATAGCGGTGTAGATATTTCCATGTTTATACAGATAGCGGTGTAGATATCTCCATCTTAATACAGATGGCAGTGTAGATATTTATATGTTTATACAGATGGCGGTGCAGATATTTCCATGTTCATACAGATGGCAGTGAAGATATTTCCATGTTCATACAGATGGCGGTGTAGATACTTCCATGTTCATACTGATAGCGGTGCTGCTATTTCCATGTTTATACAGGTAGCGGTGTAGATATTTCCATGTTTATACACATAGCGGTGTAGATATTTCCATGTTTATACAGATAGCGGTGTAGATATCTCCATCTTAATACAGATGGCGGTGTAGATATTTATATGTTCATTCAGATGGCGGTGCAGATATTTCCATGTTCATACAGATGGCGGTGAAGATATTTCCATGTTCATACAGATAGCGGTGTAGTTATTTCCATGTGTAAAGAGATAGCTGTGCAGATATTTCCATGTATATGCAGATAGCTGTGTAGATATTTCCATTTTCATGCAGATAGCGGTGTATATATTTCCCTGTTCAAACAGTTAGCGGTGTAGATATTTCCATGTTCAGAAAGATAGCGGTGTAGATATTTCCATGTTTATACAGATAGCGGTGAAGATGTATGCATGTTTACACTGATAGCGGTGTAGATATTTCCATGTTCATCCAGATGGCTGTGTGGATATATCCATGTTCATACAGATAGCGGTGTAGATATTTCCATCTTCATACAGATAGCGGTGCAGATATTTCCATGTTCATCCAGATGGCTGTGTAGATATATCCATGTTCATACAGATGGCGGTGAAGATATTTCCATGTTCATACACATTGCGGTGTAGATATTTCCATGTTCATACAGAAAGCGGTGTAGATGTTTCTATGTTCATACAGATAGCGGTGTATATATTTCCATGTTCATACAGATAGCAGTGTAGATATTTCCATTTTCAAGCAGATAGCGCTGTATATATTTCCATGTTCAAACAGATAGGGGTGTAGATATTTCCATATTCATAGAGATAGCGGTGTAGATATTTCCATGTTCATACAGATAGTGGTGCAGATATTTCCATGTTCATACAGATAGCCATGTAGATATTGCCATGTTTATGCCGATAGCGGTGCTGATACTTCCATGTTTATACAGGTAGCGGTGTACATATTTCCATGTTTATACAGATAGCGGTGAAGATGTATGCATGTTTACACAGATAGCGGTTTAGATATTTCCATGTTCATACACATAGCGTTGTAGATATTTCCATGTTCATCCAGATGGCTGTGTAGATATATCCATGTTCATACAGATGGCGGTGAAGATATTTCCATGTTCATACAGAGAGCGTTGTAGATATTTCCATGTTCATACAGATAGCGGTGTAGATATCTCCATGATTGTACAGATAGCGGTGTAGATATCTCCATCTTAATACAGATGGCGGTGTAGATATTTATATGTTCATACAGATGGCTGTGCAGATATTTCCGTGTTCATACAGACGGCGGTGTAGATATTTCCATGTTCATACAGATAGTGGTGTAGTTATTTTCATGTGTAAAGAGATAGCTGTGTAGATATTTCCATGTATATGCAGATAGCTGTGTGAATATTTCCATTTTCATGCAGATAGCGGTGTATATATTTCCCTGTTCAAACAGTTAGCGGTGTAGATATTTCCATGTTCATACAGATTGCGGTGTATATATTTCCATGTTCATACAGATAGCAGTGTAGATATGTCCATTTTCAAGCAGATAGCGCTGTATATATTTCCATGTTCAAACAGATAGCGGTGTAGATATTTCCATGTTCATAAAGATAGCGGTGTAGATCTTTCCATGTTTATACAGATAGCGGTGAAAATGTATGCATGTTTACACAGATAGCGGTGTAGATATTTCCATGTTCATCCAGATGGCTGTGTAGATATATCCATGTTCATACAGATGGCGGTGAAGATATTTCCATGTTCATACAGATAGCGCTGTAGATATTTCCATGTTCATACAGATAGCGGTGTAGATATTTCCATATTCATACAGATAGCGGTGCATGTATTTCCATGTTCATACAGATGGTGGTGTAGATATTTCCATGTTTATAGAGATAGCGGTGTAGTTATTTCCATGTGTAAAGAAATAGCTTTGTAGATATTTCCGTGTATATGCAGATAGCTGTGTAAATATTTCCATTTTCATGCAGATAACGGTGTAGATATTTCCATATTCAAACAGTTAGCGGTGTAGATATTTCCATGTTCATACAGATAGCGGTGTAGATATTTCCATGTTTATACAGATAGCGGTGAAGATGTATGCATGTTTGCACAGATAGTGGTGTAGATATTTCTATGTTCATACAGATAGCGGTGTAGATATTTCCATGTTAATCCAGATGGCTGTGTAGATATATCCATGTTCATACAGATGGCGGTGAAGATATTTCCATGTTCATACAGATAGCGGTGTAGATATTTCCCTGTTCAAACAGATAGCGGTGTAGATATTTCCATGTTCATCCAGATGGCTGTGTATATATATCCATGTTCATACAGATAGCGGTGTAGATAATTCCATGTTCATACAGATAGTGGTGTAGATATTTCCATGTTCATACAGATAGCGGTGAAGCTATTTCAATGTTCATACAGATAGCGGTGTAGATATTTCCATGTTTATACAGATAGCGGTGAAGATGTATGCATGTTTACAAGGATAGCAGTGTAGATGTTTCCATGTTCATGCAGATAGCGGTGTAGATATTTCCATGTTCATCCAGATGGCATTGTAGATATATCCATGTTCATACAGATGGCAGTGAAGATATTTCCATGTTCATACAGATAGCGGTGTAGATATTTCCATGTTTATACAGATAGCAGTGTAGATATTTCCATGTTTATACAGATATGGGTGAAGATATCTCCTTCTTAATGCAGATGGCGGTGTAGATATTTATATGTTCATACAGATGGCGGTGAAGATATTTCCATGTTCATACAGATAGCGGTGTAGATATTTCCATGTTTATACAGATATCGGTGTAGATATTTCCATGTTTATACAGATAGCAGAGTAGATATCTCCATCTTAATACAGATGGCGGTGTAGATATTTATATGATCATACAGATGGCGGTGCAGATATTTCCATGTTCATACAGATGGCGGTGTAGATATTTCCATGTTTATAGAGATAGCGGTGCTGATATTTCCATGTTTATACAGGTTGCTGTGTAGATAATTCCATGTTTATACAGATACCGGTGTAGATGTTTCCATGTTTATACAGATAGCGGTGTAGATATTTCCATGTTTATACAGATAGCGGTGTAGATATTTCCATGTTTATACAGATAGTGGTGTAGATATTTCCATGTTTACAGAGATAGCGGTGTAGTTATTTCCATGTGTAAAGAGATAGCTTTGTAGATATTTCCATGTATATGCAGATAGCTGTGTAGATATTTCCATTTTCATGCAGATAGCGGTGTAGATATTTCCATGTTCATACAGATAGCGGTGTAGATATTTCCATGTTCATACAGATAGCGGTGCTGATATTTCCATGTTTATACAGGTAGCGGTGTAGATATTTCCATGTTCATACAGATAGCAGTGTAGATATTTCCATGTTTATACAGATAGCGGTGTAGATATCTCCAACTTAATACAGATGGCGGTGTAGATATTTATATGTACATACAGATGGCGGTGCAGATATTTCCATGTCTATACAGATGGCGGTGTAGATATTTCCATGTTAATAGAGATAGCGGTGTAGTTATTTCCATGTGTAAAGAAATAGCTTTGTAGTTATTTCCATGTATATGGAGATAGCTATGTAGATATTTCCATTTTCATGCAGATAGCGGAGTAGATATTTCCGTGTTCAAACTGATAGCGGTGTAGATATTTCCATGTTCATACAGATAGCGGTGTAGATATTTCCATGTTTATACAGATAGCGGTGAAGATGTATGCATGTTTACACAGATAGTGGTGTAGATATTTCCATGTTCATACAGATAGCGGTTTAGATAATTCCATGTTCATCCAGATGGCTATGTAGATATATCCATGTTCATTCAGATGGCGGTGTAGATATTTCCATGTTCATACAGACAGCGGTGTAGATATTTCCATGTTCATACATATAGCGGTGTAGATATTTCCATGTTCATCCAGATGGCTGTGTAGTTATATCCATGTTCATACAGATAGCGGTGTAGATATTTCCATGTTCATACAGATAGCGGTGTAGATATTTCCATGTTCATACAGACAGCGGTGTAGATATTTCCATGTTCATACCGATAGTTGTGTAGATATTTCCATGTTCATACAGATAGCGGTGTAGTTATTTCCATGTTCATACAGATAGCGGTGTAGATATTTCCATGTTCATAGAGATAGCGGTGTAGATATTTCCATGTTCATACAGATAGTGGTGCAGATATTTCCATGTCCATACAGATAGCCATGTAGATATTGCCATGTTTATACCGATAGCGGTGCTGATACTTCCATGTTTATACAGGTAGCGGTGTACATATTTCCATGTTTATACAGATAGCGGTGAAGATGTATGCATGTTTACACAGATAGCGGTTTAGATATTTCCATGTTCATACAGATAGCATTGTAGATATTTCCATGTTCATCCAGATGGCTGTGTAGATATATCCATGTTCATACAGATGGCGGTGAAGATATTTCCATGTCATACAGATAGCGGTGTAGATATTTCCATGTTCATACAGATAGCGGTGTAGATATCTCCATGTTTGTACAGATAGCGGTGTAGATATCTCCATCTTAATACAGATGGCGGTGTAGATATTTATATGTTCATACAGATGGCTGTGCAGATATTTCCATGTTCATACAGACGGCGGTGTAGATTTTTCCATGTTCATACAGATAGTGGTGTAGTTATTTCCATGTGTAAAGAGATAGCTGTGTAGATATTTCCATGTATATGCAGATAGCTGTTTGGATATTTCCATTTTCATGCAGATAGCGGTGTATATATTTCCCTGTTCAAACAGTTAGCGGTGTAGATATTTCCATGTTCATACAGATTGCGGTGTATATATTTCCATGTTCATACAGATAGCAGTGTAGATATTTCCATTTTCAAGCAGATAGCGCTGTATATATTTCCATGTTCAAACAGATAGCGGTGTAGATATTTCCGTGTTCATAAAGATAGCGGTGTAGATCTTTCCATGTTTATACAGATAGCGGTGAAAATGTATGCATGTTTACACAGATAGCGGTGTAGATATTTCCATGTTCATCCAGATGGCTGTGTAGATATATCCATGTTCATACAGATGGCGGTGAAGATATTTCCATGTTCATACAGATAGCGGTGTAGATATTTCCATGTTCATACAGATAGCGGTGTAGATATTTCCATATTCATACAGATAGCGGTGCATGTATTTCCATGTTCATACAGATGGTGGTGTAGATATTTCCATGTTTATAGAGATAGCTGTGTAGTTATTTCCATGTGTAAAGAAATAGCTTTGTAGATATTTCCGTGTATATGTAGATAGCTGTGTAAATATTTCCATTTTCATGCAGATAACGGTGTAGATATTTCCATATTCAAACAGTTAGCGGTGTAGATATTTCCATGTTCATACAGATAGCGGTGTAGATATTTCCATGTTTATACAGATAGCGGTGAAGATGTATGCATGTTTGCACAGATAGTGGTGTAGATATTTCCATGTTCATACAGATAGCGGTGTAAATATTTCCATGTTCATACAGATAGTGGTGTAGATATTTCCATGTTCATACAGATAGCGGTGTAGATATTTCCAAGTTCATACAGATAGCGGTGTAGATATTTCCATGTTCATCCAGATGGCTGTATAGATATATCCATGTTCATACAGATGGCGGTGAAGATATTTCCATGTTCATACAGATAGCGGTGTAGATATTTCCATGTTCATACAGATAGCGGTGTAGATATTTCCATGTTCATACAGATAGCGGTGTAGCTATTTCCATGTTCATACATATAGCGGTGTAGATATTTCCATGTTCATCCAGATGGCTGTGTAGATATATCTATGTTCATACAGATGGCGGTGAAGATATTTCCATGTTCATACAGATAGCGGTGTAGATATTTCCATGTTTATGCAGATATCGGTGTAGATATTTCCATGTTTATACAGATAGCGGTGTAGATATCTCCATCTTAATACAGATGGCGGTGTAGATAATTATAAGATCATACAGATGGCGGTGCAGATATTTCCATGTTCATACAGATGGCGGTGTAGATATTTCCATGTTTATAGAGAAAGCGGTGTAGTTATTTCCATGTGTAAAGAGATAGCTGTATAGATATTTCCATGTATATGCAGATAGCTTTGTAGATATTTCCATTTTCATGCAGATAGCGGTGTAGATATTTCCATGTTCAAACAGATAGCGGTGTAGATATTTCCATGTTCATACAGATAGCAGTGTAGATATTTCCATGTTTAAAGAGATAGTGGTGAAGATGTATACATGTTCATACAGATAGCGGTGTAGATATTTCCATGCTCATACAGATAGCGGTGTAGATATTTCCGTGTTCATCCAGATGGCTGTGTAGATATATCCATGTTCATACAGATGGCGGTGAAGATATTTCCATGTTCATACAGATAGCGGTGTAGATATTTCCATGTTCATACAGATAGCGGTGTAGATATTTCCATGTTCATACAGACAGCGGTGCTGATATTTCCATGTTCATCCAGATGGCTGTGTAGATATATCTATGTTCATACGGATGGTGGTGAAGATATTTCCATGTTCATACAGATATCGGTGTAGATATTTCCATGTTCATACAGATAGCAGTGTAGGTATTTCCATGTTAATACAGATAGCGGTGCTGATATTTCCATGTTTATACATGTAGCGGTGTAGATATTTCCATGTTTATACAAATAGCGGTGTAGATATTTCCATGTTTATACAGATAGCGGTGTAGATATTTCCATGTTTATACAGATAGTGGTGTAGATATTTCCATGTTTATAGAGATAGCGGTGTAGTTATTTCCATGTGTAAAGATATTACTTTGTAGATATTTCCATGTATATGCAGATAGCTGTATAGATATTTCCATTTTCATGCAGATAGTGGTGTAGATATTTCCATGTTCATACAGATAGTGGTGTAGATATTTCCATGTTCATACAGATAGCGGTGTAGATATTTCCATGTTCATACAGATAGCGGTGCTGATATTTCCATGTTTATACAGGTAGCGGTGTAGATATTTCGATGTTTATACAGATAGCGGTGTAGATAATTCCATGGTTATACAGATAGCGGTGTAGATATCTCCATCTTAATACAGATGGCGGTGTAGATATTTATATGTACATACAGATGGCGGTGCAGATATTTCCATGTCTATACAGATGGCGGTGTAGATATTTCCATGTTAATAGAGATAGCGGTGTAGTTATTTCCATGTGTAAAGAAATAGCTTTGTAGTTATTTCCATGTATATGGAGATAGCTATGTAGATATTTCCATTTTCATGCAGATAGCGGAGTAGATATTTCCGTGTTCAAACAGATAGCGGTGTAGATATTTCCATGTTCATACAGATAGCGGTGTAGATATTTCCATGTTCATCCAGATGGCTGTGTAGATATATCCATGTTCATACAGATGGCGGTGAAGATATTTCCATGTTCATACAGATAGCGGTGTAGATATTTCCATGTTCATACAGATAGCGGTGTAGATATTTCCATGTTCATACAGATAGCGGTGTAGCTATTTCCATGTTCATACATATAGCGGTGTAGATATTTCCATGTTCATCCAGATGGCTGTGTAGATATATCTATGTTCATACAGATGGCGGTGAAGATATTTCCATGTTCATACAGATAGCGGTGCAGATATTTCCATGTTCATCCAGAAGGCTGTGTAGATATTTCCATGTTCATACAGATAGCGGTGCTGATATTTCCATGTTGATACAGGTAGCGGTGTAGATATTTCCATGTTCATACAGATAGCGGTGTAGATATTTCCATGTTCATACAGATAGCGGTGTAGATATTTCCATCTTCATACAGATAGCGATGTAGCTATTTCCATGTTCATAGAGATAGCGGTGTAGATATTTCCATGTTCATCCAGATGGGTGTGTAGATAAATCCATGTTCATACAGATGGCGGTGAAGATATTTCCATGTTCATACAGATAGCGGTGTAGATATTTCCATGTTTATACAGATATCGGTGTAGATATTTCCATGTTTATACAGATGGCAGAGTAGATATCTCCATCTTAATACAGATGGCGGTGTAGATATTTATATGATCATACAGATGGCGGTGCAGATATTTCCATGTTCATACAGATGGCGGTGTAGATATTTCCATGTTTATAGAGATAGCGGTTCTGATATTTCCATGTTTATACAGGTTGCTGTGTAGATAATTCCATGTTTATACAGATACCGGTGTAGATGTTTCCATGTTTATACAGATAGCGGTGTAGATATTTCCATGTTTATACAGATAGCGGTGTAGATATTTCCATGTTTATACAGATAGTGGTGTAGATATTTCCATGTTTACAGAGATAGCGGTGTAGTTATTTCCATGTGTAAAGAGATAGCTTTGTAGATATTTCCATGGATATGCAGATAGCTGTGTAGATATTTCCATTTTCATGCAGATAGCGGTGTAGATATTTCCATGTTCATACAGATAGCGGTGTAGATATTTCCATGTTTATACAGATAGCGGTGAAGATGTATGCATGTTTACACAGATAGTGGTGTAGATATTTCCATGTTCATACAGATAGCGGTGTAGATATTTCCATGTTCATCCAGATGGCTGTGTAGATATATACATGTTCATACAGATGGCGGTGAAGATATTTCCATGTTCATACAGATAGCGGTGTAGATATTTCCATGTTCATACAGATAGCGGTGTAGATATTTCCATGTTCATACAGATAGCGGTGTAGCTATTTCCATGTTCATACATATAGCGGTGTAGATATTTCCATGTTCATCCAGATGGCTGTGTAGATATATCTATGTTCATACAGATGGCGGTGAAGATATTTCCATGTTCATACAGATAGCGGTGTAGATATTTCCATGTTTATACAGATATCGGTGTAGATATTTCCATGTTTATACAGATAGCGGTGTAGATATCTCCATCTTAATACAGATGGCGGTGTAGATAATTATAAGATCATACAGATGGCGGTACAGATATTTCCATGTTCATACAGATGGCGGTGTAGATATTTCCATGTTTATAGAGATAGCGGTGTAGTTATTTCCATGTGTAAAGAGATAGCTGTATAGATATTTCCATGTATATGCAGATAGCTTTGTAGATATTTCCATTTTCATGCAGATAGCGGAGTAGATATTTCCATGTTCAAACAGATAGCGGTGTAGATATTTCCATGTTCATACAGATAGCAGTGTAGATATTTCCATGTTTAAACAGATACTGGTGAAGATGTATACATGTTTACACAGATAGCGGTGTAGCTATTTCCATGTTCATACAGATAGCGGTGTAGATAATTCCGTGTTCATCCAGATGGCTGTGTAGATATATCCATGTTCATACAGATGGCGGTGAAGATATTTCCATGTTCATACAGATAGCGATGTAGATATTTCCATGTTCATACAGATAGCGGTGTAGATATTTCCATGTTCATACAGATAGCGGTGCAGATATTTCCATGTTCATACAGATAGCGGTGTAGATATTTCCATGTTCATACAGACAGCGGTGTAGATATTTCCATGTTCATACCGATAGTTGTGTAGATATTTCCATGTTCATACAGATAGCGGTGTAGCTATTTCCATGTTCATACAGATAGCGGTGTAGATATTTCCATTTTCATAGAGATAGCGGTGTAGATATTTCCATGTTCATACAGATAGTGGTGCAGATATTTCCATGTTCATACAGATAGCCATGTAGATATTGCCATGTTTATACCGATAGCGGTGCTGATATTTCCATGTTTATACAGGTAGCGGTGTAGACATTTCCATGTTTATACAGATAGTGGTGTAGATATTTCCATGTTTATACAGATAGCGGTGTAGATATTTCCAAGTTTATACAGATAGCGGTGTAGATATCTTCATCTTAATACAGATGGCGGTGTAGATATTTATATGTTCATTCAGATGGCGGTGCAGATATTTCCATGTTCATACAGATGGCGGTGTAGATATTTCCATGTTCATACAGATAGCGGTGTAGTTATTTCCATGTGTAAAGTGATAGCTGTGTAGATATTCCCATGTATATGCAGATAGCTGTGTAGATATTTCCATTTTCAAGCAGATAGCAGTGTATATACTTCCCTGTTCAAACAGATAGCGGTGTAGATATTTCCATGTTCATACAGATGGTGGTGTAGATATTTCCATGTTCATACAGATAGCGGTGTAGCTATTTCCATGTTCATACAGATAGCGGTTTGGATATTTCCATGTTCATAGAGATAGCGGTGTAGATATTTCCATGTTTATACAGGTAGCGGTGTAGATATTTCCATGTTTATACAGATAGCGGTGAAGATGTATGCATGTTTACACAGATAGCGGTGTAGATATTTTCATGTTCATCCAGATGGCTGTGTAGATATTTCCATGTTCATACAGATAGCCGTGTAGATATTTCCATGTTCATCCAGATGGCTGTGTAGATATATCCATGTTCATACAGATGGCGGTGAAGATATTTCCATGTTCATACAGATAGCGGTGTAGATATTTCCATGTTCATACAGATAGCGGTGTAGATATTTCCAGGTTCATACAGATAGCGGTGTAGATATTTCCATGTTCATACAGATAGCAGTGTAGATATTTCCATTTTCAAGCAGATAGCGCTGTATATATTTCCATGTTCAAACAGATAGCGGTGTAGATATTTCCATGTTCATAAAGATAGCGGAGTAGATATTTCCATGTTTATACAGATAGCGGTGAAAATGTATGCATGTTTACACAGATAGCGGTGTAGATATTTCCATGTTCATCCAGATGGCTGTGTAGATATATCCATGTTCATACAGATGGCGGTGAAGATATTTCCATGTTCATACAGATGGCTGTGTAGATATTTCCATGTTCATACAGATGTTTGTGTAGATATTTCCATGTTTATAGAGATAGCGTTGTAGTTATTTCCATCTGCAAAGAGATAGCTGTGTAGATATTTCCATGTATATGCAGATAGCTTTTTAGATATTTCCATTTTCATGCAGATAGCGGTGTAGATATTTCCATTTTCAAACAGAAAGCGGTATAGATATTTCCATGTTCATACAGATAGCGGTGTGGATATTTCCATGTTTATACAGATAGCGGTGAAGATGTATGCATGTTTACACAGATAGCGGTGTAGATAGTTCCATGTTCATACAGATAGCGGTGTAGATATTTCCATGTTCATCCAGACGGCTGTGTAGACATATCCATGTTCATACAGATGGCGGTGAAGATATTTCCATGTTCATACAGATGGCTGTCTAGATATATCCATGTTCATACAGATGACGGTGAAGATTTTTCCATGTTCTTACAGATGGCGGTGTAGATATTTCCATGTTCATAGAGATAGCGGTGCTGATATTTCCATGTTTATACAGGTAGCAGTGTAGATATTTCCATGTTTATATACATAGCGGTGTAGATATTTCCATGTTCATACAGATAGCGGTGTAGATATCTCCATCTTAATACAGATGGCGGTGTAGATAATTATATGTTCATACAGATGGCGGTGCAGATATTTCCATGTTCATACAGATGGCGGTGAAGTTATTTCCATGTTCATACAGATGGCGGTGTAGTTACTTCCATGTTCATACTGATAGCGGTGCTGATATTTCCATGTTGAAACAGGTAGCGGTGTAGATATTTCCATGTTTATACACATAGCGGTGTAGATATTTCCATGTTTATACAGATAGCGGTGTAGATATCTCCATCTTAATACAGATGGCGGTGTAGATATTCATATGTTCATTCAGATGGCGGTGCAGATATTTCCATGTTCATACAGATGGCGGTGAAGATGTATGCATGTTTACACATATAGCGGTGTAGATATTTCCATTTTCATCCAGATGGCTGTGTAGTTATATCCATGTTCATACAGATAGCGGTGTAGATATTTCCATCTTCATACAGATAGAGGTGCAGATATTTCCATGTTCATCCAGATGGCTGTGTAGATATATCCATGTTCATACAGATGGCGGTGAAGATATTTCCATGTTCATACAGATAGCGGTGTAGATATTTCCATGTTCATACAGAAAGCGGTGTAGATATTTCCATGTTCATACAGATAGCGGTGTATATATTTCCATGTTCATACAGATAGCAGTGTAGATATTCCATTTTCAAGCAGATAGCGCTGTATATATTTCCATGTTCAAACAGATAGCGGTGTAGATATTTCCATGTTCATAAAGATAGCGGTGTGGATATTTCCATGTTCATCCAGATGGCTGTGTAGATATATCCATGTTCATACAGATGGCTGTGAAGATATTTCCATGTTCATACAGATAGCGGTGTAGATATTTCCACGTTCATACAGATAGCGGTGTAGATATTTCCATGTTCATACAGATAGCGGTGCATGTATTTCCATGTTCCTACAGATAGCGGTGTAGATATTTCCATGTTCATACAGATAGCGGTGTAGATATTTCCATGTTCATACAGATAGCAGTGCATGTATTTCCATGTTCCTACAGATAGCGGTGTACATATTTCCGTGTTTATACAAATAGCGGTGTAGATATTTCCATGTTCATACAGATAGCGGTGTAGATATTTCCATGTTTATACAGATAGCGGTGTAGATATCTCCTTCTTAATACAGAGGGCGGTGTAGATATTTCCATGTTCATACAGATGGCGGTGTAGATATTTCCATGTTTATAGACATAGCGGTGTTGTTATTTCCATGTGCAAAGAGATAGCTGTGTAGACATTTCCATTTATATGCAGATAGTTGTGTAGATATTTCCATTTTCATGCAGATAGCGGTGTAGATATTTCCATGTTTATACACGTAGCTGTGTAGATATTTCCATGTTCATACAGATAGCGGTGTATGTAATTCCATTTTCATACAGATAGCGGTGTAGATATTTCCATTTTCATGCAGATAGCGGTGTATATATTTCCCTGTTCAAACAGTTAGCGGTGTAGATATTTCCATGTTCATAAAGATAGCGGTGTAGATATTTCCATGTTCATCCAGATGGCTGTGTAGATATTTCCATGTTCATACAGATAGCGGTGTAGATATTTCCATGTTCATTCAGATGGCTGTGTAGATATATCCATGTTCATACAGATGGCGGTGAAAACATTTCCATGTTCATACAGATAGCGGTGTAGATATTTCCATGTTTATACTCATAGCGGTGTAGATATTTCCATCTTTATACTGATAGCGGTGTAGATATCTCCTTCTTAATACAGATGGCGGTGTAGATATTTATATGTTCATACAGATGTCGGTGCAGATATTTCCATGTTCATACGGATGGCGGTGAAGATATTTCCATGTTCATACAGATGGCTGTGTAGAAACTTCCATGTTCTTACTGATAGCGGTGCTGATATTTCCATGTTTATACAGGTAGCGGTGTAGATATTTCCATGTTTATACAGATAGCAGTGTAGATATTTCCATGTTTATACTCATAGCGGTGTAGATATTTCCATGTTTATACAGATAGCGGTGTAGATATTTCCATGTTTATGCAGATAGTGGTGCAGATATCTCCATCTTAATACAGATGGCGGTGTAGATATTTAAATGTTCATACAGATGGCGGTGCAGATATTTCCATGTTCATACAGATGGCGGTGTAGATATTTCCATGTTCATACAGATAGCGGTGTAGTTATTTCCATGTGTAAAGAGATAGCTGTGTAGATATTTCCATGTATAAGCAGATATCTGTGTGGATATTTCCGTTTTCATGCAGATAGCGGTGTGTGTATTTCCCTGTTCAAACAGTTAGCGGTGTAGATATTTCCATGTACATAAAGATAGCGGTGTAGATATTTCCATGTTTATAGAGATAGCGGTGAAGAAGTATGCATGTTTACACAGATAGCGGTGTAGATATTTCCATGTTCATCCACATGGCTGTGTAGATATATCCATGTTCATACAGATGGCGGTGAAGATATTTCCATGTTCATACAGATAGCGGTGTAGATATTTCCATGTTCATACAGATAGCGGTGTAGATATTTCCATGTTCATACAGATAGCTGTGTATGTATTTCCATGTTCATACAGATAGCGGTGTAGATATTTCCATGTTCATCCTGATGGCTGTGTAGATATTTCCATGTTCATACAGATAGCGGTGTAGATATCTCCATCTTAATACAGATGGCGGTGTAGATATTTATATGTTCATTCGGATGGCGGTGCATATATTTCCATGTTCATACAGATGGCGGAGTAGATATTTCCATGTTCATACAGATAGCGGTGTAGTTATTTCCATGTGTAAAGAGATAGCTGTGTAGATATTTCCATGTATAAGCAGATAGCTGTGTAGATATTTCCATGTATAAGCAGATAGCTGTGTAGATATTTCCGTTTTCATGCAGATAGCGGTGTATATATTTCCCTGTTCAAACAGTTAGCGGTGTAGATATTTCCATGTTCATAAAGATAGCGGTGTAGATATTTCCATGTTTATACAGATAGCGGTGTAGATATTTCCATGTTCATACAGATAGCCATGTAGATATTGCCATGTTCATACCAATAGAGGTGCTGATACTTCCATGTTTATACAGGTAGCGGTGTACATATTTCCGTGTTTATACAGATAGCGGTGTAGATATTTCCATGTTCATACAGATAGCGGTGTAGATATTTCCATGTTTATACTGATAGCGGTGTAGATATCTCCTTCTTAATACAGATGGCGGTGTAGATATTTCCATGTTCATACAGATGGCGGTGTAGATATTTCCATGTTTATAGAGATAGCGGTGTAGATATTTCCATGTGCAAAGAGATAGCTGTGTAGATATTTCCATTTATATGCAGATAGTTGTGTAGATATTTCCATTTTCATGCAGATAGCGGTGTAGATATTTCCATGTTCATACAGATAGCGGTGTAGATTTTTCCATGTTTATTCAGATAGCGGAGTAGATATCTCCATCTTAATACAGATGGCGGTGTAGATATTTATATGTTCATACAGATGGCGGTGCAGATATTTCCATTTTCATACTTATGGCGGTGAAGATATTTCCATGTTCATACAAATGGCGGTGTAGTTATTTCCATGTTCATACAGATAGCGGGGCTGATATTTCCATGTTTATACACGTAGCGGTGTAGATATTTCCATGTTTATACAGATAGCGGTGTAGATCTTCCCATGTATATTCAGATAGCTGTGTAGATATTTCCATTTTCATGCAGATAGCCGTGTATATATTTCCCTGTTCAAACAGATAGCGGTGTAGATATTTCCATGTTCATACAGATAGTGTTGTAGATATTTCCATGTTCATACAGATAGTGGTGTAGCTATTTCCATGTTCATACAGATAGCGGTGTGGATATTTCCATGTTCATAGAGATAGCGGTGTAGATATTTCCATGTTCATACAGATAGTGGTGCTGATATTTCCATGTTTATACAGGTAGCGGTGTAGATATTTCCATGTTTATACAGATAGCGGTGAAGATGTATGCATGTTTACACATATAGCGGTGTACATATTTTCATGTTCATCCAGATGGCTGTGTAGATATTTCCATGTACATACAGATAGCGGTGTAGATATTTCCATGTTCATCCAGATGGCTGTGTAGATATATCCATGTTCATACAGATGGCAGTGAAGATATTTCCATGTTCATACAGATAGCGGTGTAGATATTTCCATGTTCATACAGATAGCGGTGTAGATATTTCCGTGTTCATACCGATAGCGGTGCTGATATTTCCATGTTTATACAGGTAGCGGTGTAGATATTTCCATGTTTATACAGATAGCGGTGTAGATATTTCCATGTTTATACAGATAGCAGTGTAGATATTTCCATGTTTATACAGATAGCGGTGTAGATATCTCTTTCTTAATACAGATGGCAGTGTAGATATTTATATGTTCATAGAGATGGCGGTGCAGATATTTCCATGTTCATACAGGTGGCGGTGTAGATATTTCCCTGTTCATACAGATAGCGGTGTAGTTATTTCCATGTGTAAAGAGATAGCTGTATAGATATTTCCATGTATATGCAGATAGCTGTTTAGATATTTCCATTTTCATGCAGATAGCATTGTATATATTTCCCTGTTCAAACAGATAGCGGTGTAGATATTTCCATGTTCATACAGGTAGTGGTGTAGATATTTCCATGTTCATACAGATAGCGGTGTAGATATTTCCATGTTCATCCAGATGGCTGTGTAGATATATCCATGTTCATACCGATAGCGGTGTAGATAATTCCATGTTCATACAGATAGTGGTGTAGATATATCCATGTTCATACAGATAGCGGTGAAGCTATTTCAATGTTCATACAGATAGCGGTGTAGATATTTCCATGTTTATACAGATAGCGGTGAAGATGTATGCATGTTTACAAGGATAGCAGTGTAGATTTTTCCATGTTCATGCAGATAGCGGTGTAGATATTTCCATGTTCATCCAGATGGCATTGTAGATATATCCATGTTCATACAGATGGCAGTGAAGATATTTCCATGTTCATACAGATAGCGGTGTAGATATTTCCATGTTTATACAGATAGCAGTGTAGATATTTCCATGTTTATACAGATATCGGTGTAGATTTTCCCATGTATATGCAGATACCTGTGTAGATTTTTCCATTTTCAAGCAGATAGCGGTGTATATACTTCCATTTTCAAACAGATACCGGTGTAGATATTTCCATGTTAAAAAAGATAGTGGTGTAGATATTTCCATGTTCATACAGATAGCGGTGTAGCTATTTCCATGTTCATACAGATAGCGGTGTGGATATTTCCATGTTTATACAGGTAGCGGTGCAGATATTTCCATGTTTATACAGATAGCGGTGAAGGTGTATGCATGTTTACACAGATAGCGGTGTAGATATTTACATGTTCATCCAGATGGCTGTGTAGATATTTCCATGTTCATACAGATAGCGGTGCTGATACTTCCATGTTCATCCAGATGGCTGTGTAGATATTTCCATGTTTATACAGATAGCAGTGTAGATATTTCCATGTTTATACAGATATCGGTGTAGATATCTCCTTCTTAATGCAGATGGCGGTGTAGATATTTATATGTTCATACAGATGGCGGTGCAGATATTTCCATGTTCATACAGATGGCGGAATAGATATTTCCATGTTCATACAGATAGCGGTGTAGTTATTTCCATGTGTAAAGAGATAGCTGTGTAGATATTCCCATGTATATTCAGATAGCTGTGTAGATATTTCCATTTTCAAGCAGATAGCGGTGTATATACTTCCATGTTCAAACAGATACCGGTGTAGATATTTCCATGTTCATACAGATAGTGGTGTAGATATTTCCATGTTCATACAGATAGCGGTGTAGCTATTTCCATGTTCATACAGATGGCTGTGTAGATATTTCCATGTTCATACAGATAGCGGTGTAGATATTTCCATGTTCATCCAGAAGGCTGTGTAGATATATCCATGTTCATACAGATGGCAGTGAAGATATTTCCATGTTCATACAGATAGCGGTGTAGATATTTCCATGTTCATACAGATAGCGGTGTAGATATTTCCGTGTTCATACCGATAGCGGTGCTGATATTTCCATGTTTATGCAGGTAGCGGTGTAGATATTTCCATGTTTATACAGATAGCGGTGTAGGTATTTCCATGTTTATACAGATAGCAGTGTAGATATTTCCATGTTTATACAGATAGCGGTGTAGATATCTCCTTCTTAATACAGATGGCTGTCTAGATATTTATATGTTCATAGAGATGGCGGTGCAGATATTTCCATGTTCATACAGATGGCGGTGTAGATATTTCCATGTTCATACAGACAGCGGTGTAGTTATTTCCATGTGCAAAGAGATAGCTGTATAGATATTTCCATGTATATGCAGATAGCTGTGTAGATATTTCCATTTTCATGCAGATAGCGGGGTATATATTTCCCTGTTCAAACAGATAGCGGTGTAGATATTTCCATGTTCATACAGATATTGGTGTAGATATTTCCATGTTCATACAGATAGCGGTGTAGATATTTCCATGTTCATCCAGATGGCTGTGTAGATATATCCATGTTCATACAGATAGCGGTGTAGATATTTCCATGTTCATATAGATAGCGGTGTAGATATTTCCATGTTCATACAGATAGCGGTGTAGCTATTTCCATGTTCATACAGATAGCGGTGTAGGTATTTCCATGTTCATACAGATGGCTGTGTAGATATATCTATGTTCTTACAGATGGCGGAGAAGATATTTCCATGTTCATAGAGATAGCGGTGTAGATATTTCCATGTTCATACTGATAGCGGTGTAGATATTTCCATGATCATACAGATAGCGGTGTAGATATTTCCTTGTTCATACAGACAGCGGTGTAGATATTTCCATGTTCATCCAGATGGCTGTGTAGATATATCCATGTTCATACAGATGGCGGTGAATATATTTCCATGTTCATACAGATAGCGGTGCAGATATTTCCATGTTCATACAGATAGCCGTTTAGATATTGCCATGTTTATACCGATAGCGGTGCTGATACTTCCATGTTTATACAGGTAGCGGTGTACATATTTCCATGTTTATACAGATAGCGGTGTAGATATTTCCATGTTCATACAGATAGCGGTGTAGATAATTCCATGTTCATAGAGATAGCGGTGTAGATATTTACATGTTCATACAGATAGCGGTGCTGATATTTCCATGTTTATACAGGTAGCGGTGTAGACATTTCCATGTTTATACAGATAGTGGTGTAGATATTTCCATGTATATACAGATAGCTTTGTAGATATTTCCAAGTTTATACAGAAAGCGGTGTAGATATCTCCATCTTAATACAGATGGCGGTGTAGATATTTATATGTTCATACAGATGGCGGTGCAGATATTTCCATGTTCATACAGATGGCAGTGTATATATTTCCATGTTTATACAGATAGCGGTGTAGTTATTTCCATGTGTAAAGAGATAGCTGTGTAGATTTTCCCATGTATATGCAGATACCTGTGTAGATATTTCCATTTTCAAGCAGGTAGCGGTGTATATACTTCCATGTTCAAACAGATACCTGTGTAGATATTTCCATGTTAAAAAAGATAGTGGTGTAGATATTTCCATGTTCATACAGATAGCGGTGTAGCTATTTCCATGTTCATACAGATAGCGGTGTGGATATTTCCATGTTTATACAGGTAGCGGTGTAGATATTTCCATGTTTATACAGATAGCGGTGAAGGTGTATGCATGTTTACACAGATAGCGGTGTAGATATTAACATGTTCATCCAGATGGCTGTGTAGATATTTCCATGTTCATACAGATAGCGGTGTAGATATTTCCATGTTCATCCAGATGGCTGTGTAGATATATCCATGTTCATACAGATAGCGGTTTAGATATTTCCATGTTCAAACAGTTAGCGGTTTAGATATTTCCATGTTCATACAGATAGCGGTGTAGATATTTCCATGTTCATACACATGGCTGTGTAGATATATCCAAGTTCATACAGATAGCGGTGAAGTTATTTCCATGTTCATACAGACGGCGGTGCTGATATTTCCATGTTTATACAGGTAGCGGTGTAGATATTTCCATGTTTATACAGATAGCGGTGTGGATATGTCCATGTTTATACACATAGCGGTGTAGATATTTCCATGTTTATACAGATAGCGATGTAGATATTTCCGTGTTTATACAGATAGCGGTGTAGATATTTCCATGTTCATACAGATAGCGGTGTATGTATTTCCATTTTCATACAGATAGCGGTGTAGATATTTCCATTTTCATGCAGATAACGGTGTATATATTTCCGTGTTCAAACAATTAGCGGTTTAGATATTTCCATGTTCATAAAGATAGCGGTGTAGATATTTCCATGTTTATACAGATAGCGGTGAAGATGTATGCATGTTTACACAGATAGCGGTGTAGATATTTCCATGTTCATCCAGATGGCTGTGTAGATATATCCATGTTCTGACAGATGGCGGTGAAGATATTTCCATGTTCATACAGATAGCGGTGTAGATATTTCCATGTTCATACAGATAGCGGTGTAGATATTTCCATGTTCATACAGATAGCGGTGTATATATTTCCATGTTCATACATATAGCGGTGTAGATATTTCCAAGTTCATCCAGATGGCTGTGTAGATATTTCCATGTTCATGCAGATAGCGGTGTAGATATTTCCATGTTCATACAGATAGCGGTGTAGATATTTCCATGTTAATCCAGATGGCTGTGTAGATATATCCATGTTCATACAGATGGCGGTGAAGATATTTCCATGTTCATACAGATAGCGGTGTAGATATTTCCATGTTCATACAGATAGCCATGTAGATATTGCCATGTTCATACCAATAGAGGTGCTGATACTTCCATGTTTATACAGGTAGCGGTGTACATATTTCCGTGTTTATAGAGATAGCGGTGTAGATATTTCCATGTTCATACAGATAGCGGTGTAGATATTTCCATGTTTATACTGATAGCGGTGTAGATATCTCCTTCTTAATACAGATGGCGGTGTAGATATTTCCATGTTCATACAGATGGCGGTGTAGATATTTCCATGTTTATAGAGATAGCGGTGTAGATATTTCCATGTGCAAAGAGATAGCTGTGTAGATATTTCCATTTATATGTAGATAGTTGTGTAGATATTTCCATTTTCATGCAGATAGCGGTGTAGATATTTCCATGTTCATACAGATAGCGGTGTAGATTTTTCCATGTTTATTCAGATAGCGGAGTAGATATCTCCATCTTAATACAGATGGCGGTGTAGATATTTATATGTTCATACAGATGGCGGTGCAGATATTTCCATTTTCATACGTATGGCGGTGAAGATATTTCCATGTTCATACAAATGGCGGTGTAGTTATTTCCATGTTCATACAGATAGCGGGGCTGATATTTCCATGTTTATACACGTAGCGGTGTAGATATTTCCATGTTTATACAGATAGCGGTGTAGATCTTCCCATGTATATTCAGATAGCTGTGTAGATATTTCCATTTTCATGCAGATAGCCTTGTATATATTTCCCTGTTCAAACAGATAGCGGTGTAGCTATTTCCATGTTCATACAGATAGCGGTGTAGATATTTCCATTTTCATAGAGATAGCGGTGTAGATATTTCCATGTTCATACAGATAGTGGTGCAGATATTTCCATGTTCATACAGATAACCATGTAGATATTGCCATGTTTATACCGATAGCGGTGCTGATATTTCCATGTTTATACAGGTAGCGGTGTAGACATTTCCATGTTTATACAGATAGTGGTGTAGATATTTCCATGTTTATACAGATAGCGGTGTAGATATTTCCAAGTTTATACAGATAGCGGTGTAGATATCTTCATCTTAATACAGATGGCAGTGCAGATATTTCCATGTTCATACAGATGGCGGTGTAGATATTTCCATGTTCATACAGATAGCGGTGTAGTTATTTCCATGTGTAAAGAGATAGCTGTGTAGATATTCCCATGTATATGCAGATAGCTGTGTAGATATTTCCATTTTCAAGCAGATAGCGGTGTATATACTTCCCTGTTCAAACAGATAGCGGTGTAGATATTTCCATGTTCATACAGATGGTGGTGTAGATATTTCCATGTTCATACAGATAGCGGTGTAGCTATTTCCATGTTCATACAGATAGCGGTTTGGATATTTCCATGTTCATAGAGATAGCGGTGTAGATATTTCCATGTTTATACAGGTAGCGGTGTAGATATTTCCATGTTTATACAGATAGCGGTGAAGATGTATGCATGTTTACACAGATAGCGGTGTAGATATTTTCATGTTCATCCAGATGGCTGTGTAGATATTTCCATATTCATACAGATAGCGGTGTAGATATTTCCATGTTCATCCAGATGGCTGTGTAGATATATCCATGTTCATACAGATGGCGGTGAAGATATTTCCATGTTCATACAGATAGCGGTGTAGATATTTCCATGTTCATACAGATAGCGGTGTAGATATTTCCATGTTCATACAGATTGCGGTGTAGATATTTCCATGATCATACAGATAGCAGTGTAGATATTTCCATTTTCAAGCAGATAGCGCTGTATATATTTCCATGTTCAAACAGATAGCGGTGTAGATATTTCCATGTTCATAAAGATAGCGGTGTAGATATTTCCATGTTTATACAGATAGCGGTGAAAATGTATGCATGTTTACACAGATAGCGGTGTAGATATTTCCATGTTCATCCAGATGGCTGTGTAGATATATCCATGTTCATACAGATGGCGGTGAAGATATTTCCATGTTCATACAGATGGCTGTGTAGATATTTCCATGTTCATACAGATGGTTGTGTAGATATTTCCATGTTTATAGAGATAGCGGTGTAGTTATTTCCATCTGCAAAGAGATAGCTGTGTAGATATTTCCATGTATATGCAGATAGCAGTGTAGATATTTCCATTTTCATGCAGATAGCGGTGTAGATATTTCCATTTTCAAACAGAAAGCGGTATAGATATTTCCATGTTCATACAGATAGCGGTGTGGATATTTCCATGTTTATACAGATAGCGGTGAAGATGTATGCATGTTTACACAGATAGCGGTGTAGATAGTTCCATGTTCATACAGATAGCGGTGTAGATATTTCCATGTTCATCCAGACGGCTGTGTAGACATATCCATGTTCATACAGATGGCGGTGAAGATATTTCCATGTTCATACAGATGGCTGTCTAGATATATCCATGTTCATACAGATGACTGTGAAGATTTTTCCATGTTCTTACAGATGGCGGTGTAGATATTTCCATGTTCATACAGATAGCGGTGCTGATATTTCCATGTTTATACAGGTAGCAGTGTAGATATTTCCATGTTTATACACAAAGCGGTGTAGATATTTCCATGTTCATACAGATAGCGGTGTAGATATCTCCATCTTAATACAGATGGAGGTGTAGATAATTATATGTTCATACAGATGGCGGTGCAGATATTTCCATGTTCATACAGATGGCGGTGAAGTTATTTCCATGTTCATACAGATGGCGGTGTAGTTACTTCCATGTTCATACTGATAGCGGTGCTGATATTTCCATGTTGAAACAGGTAGCGGTGTAGATATTTCCATGTTTATACACATAGCGGTGTAGATATTTCCATGTTTATACAGATAGCGGTGTAGATATCTCCATCTTAATACAGATGGCGGTGTAGATATTCATATGTTCATTCAGATGGCGGTGCAGATATTTCCATGTTCATACAGATGGCGGTGTATCTATTTCCGTGTTCATACAGATAGCGGTGTAGTTATTTCCATGTGTAAAGAGATAGCTGTGTAGATATTCCCATGTATATGCAGATAGCTGTGTAGATATTTCCATTTTCAAGCAGATAGCGGTGTATATACTTCCCTGTTCAAACAGATAGCGGTGTAGATATTTCCATGTTCATACAGATAATGGTGTAGATATTTCCATGTTTGTACAGATAGCGGTGTAGATATCTCCATCTTAATACAGATGGCGGTGTAGATATTTATATGTTCATACAGATGGCGGTGCAGATATTTCCATGTTCATACAGACGGCGGTGTAGATATTTCCATGTTCATACAGATAGTGGTGTAGTTATTTCCATGTGTAAAGAGATAGCTGTGTAGATATTTCCATGTATATGCAGATAGCTTTTTAGATATTTCCATTTTCATGCAGATAGCGGTGTAGATATTTCCATTTTCAAACAGAAAGCGGTACAGATATTTCCATGTTCATACAGATAGCGGTGTGGATATTTCCATGTTTATACAGATAGCGGTGAAGATGTATGCATGTTTACACAGATAGCGGTGTAGATAGTTCCATGTTCATACAGATAGCGGTGTAGATATTTCCATGTTCATCCAGACGGCTGTGTAGACATATCCATGTTCATACAGATGGCGGTGAAGATATTTCCATGTTCATACAGATGGCTGTCTAGATATATCCATGTTCATACAGATGACGGTGAAGATTTTTCCATGTTCTTACAGATGGCGGTGTAGATATTTCCATGTTCATACAGATAGCGGTGCTGATATTTCCATGTTTATACAGGTAGCAGTGTAGATATTTCCATGTTTATACACAAAGCGGTGTAGATATTTCCGTGTTCATACAGATAGCGGTGTAGATATCTCCATCTTAATACAGATGGAGGTGTAGATAATTATATGTTCATACAGATGGCGGTGCAGATATTTCCATGTTCATACAGATGGCGGTGAAGTTATTTCCATGTTCATACAGATGGCGGTGTAGTTACTTCCATGTTCATACTGATAGCGGTGCTGATATTTCCATGTTGAAACAGGTAGCGGTGTAGATATTTCCATGTTTATACACATAGCGGTGTAGATATTTCCATGTTTATACAGATAGCGGTGTAGATATCTCCATCTTAATACAGATGGCGGTGTAGATATTCATATGTTCATTCAGATGGCGGTGCAGATATTTCCATGTTCATACAGATGGCGGTGTATCTATTTCCGTGTTCATACAGATAGCGGTGTAGTTATTTCCATGTGTAAAGAGATAGCTGTGCAGATATTCCCATGTATATGCAGATAGCTGTGTAGATATTTCCATTTTCAAGCAGATAGCGGTGTATATACTTCCCTGTTCAAACAGATAGCGGTGTAGATATTTCCATGTTCATACAGATAATGGTGTAGATATTTCCATGTTTGTACAGATAGCGGTGTAGATATCTCCATCTTAATACAGATGGCGGTGTAGATATTTATATGTTCATACAGATGGCGGTGCAGATATTTCCATGTTCATACAGACGGCGGTGTAGATATTTCCATGTTCATACAGATAGTGGTGTAGTTATTTCCATGTGTAAAGAGATAGCTGTGTAGATATATCCATGTATATGCAGATAGCTGTGTAGATATTTCCATTTTCATGCAGATAGCGGTGTATATATTTCCCTGTTCAAACAGTTAGCGGTGTAGATATTTCCATGTTCAGAAAGATAGCGGTGTAGATATTTCCATGTTTATACAGATAGCGGTGAAGATGTATGCATGTTTACACATATAGCGGTGTAGATATTTCCATGTTCATCCAGATGGCTGTGTAGATATATCCATGTTCATACAGATAGCGGTGTAGATATTTCCATCTTCATACAGATAGCGGTGCAGATATTTCCATGTTCATCCAGATGGCTGTGTAGATATATCCATGTTCATACAGATGGCGGTGAAGATATTTCCAAGTTCATACAGATAGCGGTGTAGATATTTCCATGTTCATACAGAAAGCGGTGTAGATATTTCCATGTTCATACAGATAGCGGTGTATATATTTCCATGTTCATACAGATAGCAGTGTAGATATTCCATTTTCAAGCAGATAGCGCTGTATATATTTCCATGTTCAAACAGATAGCGGTGTAGATATTTCCATGTTCATAAAGATAGCGGTGTGGATATTTCCATGTTCATCCAGATGGCTGTGTAGATATATCCATGTTCATACAGATGGCTGTGAAGATATTTCCATGTTCATACAGATAGCGGTGTAGATATTTCCATGTTCATACAGATAGCGGTGTAGATATTTCCATGTTCATACAGATAGCGGTGCATGTATTTCCATGTTCCTACAGATAGCGGTGTAGATATTTCCATGTTCATACAGATAGCGGTGTAGATATTTCCATGTTCATACAGATAGCGGTGCATGTATTTCCATGTTCATACAGGTAGCGGTGTACATATTTCCGTGTTTATACAAATAGCGGTGTAGATATTTCCATGTTCATACAGATAGCGGTAAAGATATTTCCATGTTTATACAGATAGCGGTGTAGATATCTCCTTCTTAATACAGATGGCGGTGTAGATATTTCCATGTTCATACAGATGGCGGTGTAGATATTTCCATGTTTATAGACATAGCGGTGTAGTTATTTCCATGTGCAAAGAGATAGCTGTGTAGATATTTCCATTTATATGCAGATAGTTGTGTAGATATTTCCATTTTCATGCAGATAGCGGTGTAGATATTTCCATGTTTATACACGTAGCTGTGTAGATATTTCCATGTTCATACAGATAGCGGTGTATGTAATTCCATTTTCATACAGATAGCGGTGTAGATATTTCCATTTTCATGCAGATAGCGGTGTGTATATTTCCCTGTTCAAACAGTTAGCGGTGTAGATATTTCCATGTTCATAAAGATAGCGGTGTAGATATTTCCATGTTCATCCAGATGGCTGTGTAGATATTTCCATGATCATACAGATAGCGGTTTGGATATTTCCATGTTCATAGAGATAGCGGTGTAGATATTTCCATTTTTATACAGGTAGCGGTGTAGATATTTCCATGTTTATACAGATAGCGGTGAAGATGTATGCATGTTTACACAGATAGCGGTGTAGATATTTTCATGTTCATCCAGACGGCTGTGTAGATATTTCCATGTTCATACAGATAGCAGTGTAGATATTTCCATGTTCATCCAGATGGCTGTGTAGATATATCCATGTTCATACAGATGGCGGTGAAGATATTTCCATGTTCATACAGATAGCGGTGTAGATATTTCCATGTTCATACAGATAGCGGTGTAGATATTTCCATGTTCATACAGATTGCGGTGTAGATATTTCCATGTTCATACAGATAGCAGTGTAGATATTTCCATTTTCAAGCAGATAGCGCTGTATATATTTCCATGTTCAAAAAGATAGCGGTGTAGATATTTCCATGTTCATAAAGATAGCGGTGTAGATATTTCCATGTTTATACAGATAGCGGTGAAAATGTATGCATGTTTACACAGATAGCGGTGTAGATATTTCCATGTTCATCCAGATGGCTGTGTAGATATATCCATGTTCATACAGATGGCGGTGAAGATATTTCCATGTTCATACAGATGGCTGTGTAGATATTTCCATGTTCATACAGATGGTTGTGTAGATATTTCCATGTTTATAGAGATAGCGGTGTAGTTATTTCCATCTGCAAAGAGATAGCTGTGTAGATATTTCCATGTGTATGCAGATAGCTTTGTAGATATTTCCATTTTCATGCAGATAGCGGTGTAGATATTTCCATTTTCAAACAGAAAGCGGTATAGATATTTCCATGTTCATACAGATAGCGGTGTGGATATTTCCATGTTTATACAGATAGCGGTGAAGATGTATGCATGTTTACACAGATAGCGGTGTAGATAGTTCCATGTTCATACAGATAGCGGTGTAGATATTTCCATGTTCATCCAGACGGCTGTGTAGACATATCCATGTTCATACAGATGGCGGTGAAGATATTTCCATGTTCATACAGATGGCTGTCTAGATATATCCATGTTCATACAGATGACGGTGAAGATTTTTCCATGTTCTTACAGATGGCGGTGTAGATATTTCCATGTTCATACAGATAGCGGTGCTGATATTTCCATGTTTATACAGGTAGCAGTGTAGATATTTCCATGTTTATACACATAGCGGTGTAGATATTTCCATGTTCATACAGATAGCGGTGTAGATATCTCCATCTTAATACAGATGGAGGTGTAGATAATTATATGTTCATACAGATGGCGGTGCAGATATTTCCATGTTCATACAGATGGCGGTGAAGTTATTTCCATGTTCATACAGATGGCGGTGTAGTTACTTCCATGTTCATACTGATAGCGGTGCTGATATTTCCATGTTGAAACAGGTAGCGGTGTAGATATTTCCATGTTTATACAGATAGCGGTGTAGATATTTCCATGTTTATACAGATAGCGGTGTAGATATCTCCATCTTAATACAGATGGCGGTGTAGATATTCATATGTTCATTCAGATGGCGGTGCAGATATTTCCATGTTCATACAGATGGCGGTGTATCTATTTCCGTGTTCATACAGATAGCGGTGTAGTTATTTCCATGTGTAAAGAGATAGCTGTGTAGATATTCCCATGTATATGCAGATAGCTGTGTAGATATTTCCATTTTCAAGCAGATAGCGGTGTATATACTTCCCTGTTCAAACAGATAGCGGTGTAGATATTTCCATGTTCATACAGATAATGGTGTAGATATTTCCATGTTTGTACAGATAGCGGTGTAGATATCTCCATCTTAATACTAATGGCGGTGTAGATATTTATATGTTCATACAGATGGCGGTGCAGATATTTCCATGTTCATACAGACGGCGGTGTAGATATTTCCATGTTCATACAGATAGTGGTGTAGTTATTTCCATGTGTAAAGAGATAGCTGTGTAGATATTTCCATGTATATGCAGATAGCTGTGTAGATATTTCCATTTTCATGCAGATAGCGGTGTATATATTTCCCTGTTCAAACAGTTAGCGGTGTAGATATTTCCATGTTCAGAAAGATAGCGGTGTAGATATTTCCATGTTTATACAGATAGCGGTGAAGATGTATGCATGTTTACACATATAGCGGTGTAGATATTTCCATGTTCATCCAGATGGCTGTGTAGATATATCCATGTTCATACAGATAGCGGTGTAGATATTTCCATCTTCATACAGATAGCGGTGCAGATATTTCCATGTTCATCCAGATGGCTGTGTAGATATATCCATGTTCATACAGATGGCGGTGAAGATATTTCCATGTTCATACAGATAGCGGTGTAGATATTTCCATGTTCATACAGAAAGCGGTGTTGATATTTCCATGTTCATACAGATAGCGGTGTATATATTTCCATGTTCATACAGATAGCAGTGTAGATATTCCATTTTCAAGCAGATAGCGCTGTATATATTTCCATGTTCAAACAGATAGCGGTGTAGATATTTCCATGTTCATAAAGATAGCGGTGTGGATATTTCCATGTTCATCCAGATGGCTGTGTAGATATATCCATGTTCATACAGATGGCTGTGAAGATATTTCCATGTTCATACAGATAGCGGTGTAGATATTTCCATGTTTATATACATAGCGGTGTAGTTATTTCCATGTGCAAAGAGATAGCTGTGTAGATATTTCCATTTATATGCAGATAGTTGTGTAGATATTTCCATTTTCATGCAGATAGCGGTGTAGATATTTCCATGTTTATACACGTAGCTGTGTAGATATTTCCATGTTCATACAGATAGCGGTGTATGTAATTCCATTTTCATACAGATAGCGGTGTAGATATTTCCATTTTCATGCAGATAGCGGTGTGTATATTTCCCTGTTCAAACAGTTAGCGGTGTAGATATTTCCATGTTCATAAAGATAGCGGTGTAGATATTTCCATGTTCATCCAGATGGCTGTGTAGATATTTCCATGTTCATACAGATAGCGGTGTTGATATTTCCATGTTCATTCAGATGGCTGTGTAGATATATCCATGTTCATACAGATGGCGGTGAAGACATTTCCATGTTCATACAGATAGCGGTGTAGATTTTTCCATGTTCATACAGATAGCCGTGTAGATATTGCCATGTTCATACCGATATCGGTGCTGATACTTCCATGTTGATACAGGTAGTGGTGTAGATATTTCCATGTTTATACACATAGCGGTGTAGATATTTCCATGTTTATACAGATAGCGGTGTAGATATCTCCATCTTAATACAGATGGCGGTGTAGATATTTATATGTTCATACAGATGGCGGTGCAGATATTTCCATGTTCATACGGATGGGTGTGAAGATATTTCCATGTTCATACAGATGGCGGTGTAGAAACTTCCATGTTCTTACTGATAGCGGTGCTGATATTTCCATGTTTATACAGGTAGCGGTGTAGATATTTCCATGTTTATACAGATAGCAGTGTTGATATTTCCATGTTTATACTCATAGCGGTGTAGATATTTCCATGTTTATACAGATAGCGGTGTAGATATTTCCATGTTTATGCAGATAGTGGTGCAGATATCTCCATCTTAATACAGATGGCGGTGTAGATATTTAAATGTTCATACAGATGGCGGTGCAGATATTTCCATGTTCATACAGAAGGCGGTGTAGATATTTCCATGTTCATACAGATAGCGGTGTAGTTATTTCCATGTGTAAAGAGATAGCTGTGTAGATATTTCCATGTATAAGCAGATATCTGTGTGGATATTTCCGTTTTCATGCAGATAGCGGTGTGTGTATTTCCCTGTTCAAACAGTTAGCGGTGTAGATATTTCCATGTACATAAAGATAGCGGTGTAGATATTTCCATGTTTATAGAGATAGCGGTGAAGATGTATGCATGTTTACACAGATAGCGGTGTAGATATTTCCATGTTCATCCACATGGCTGTGTAGATATATCCATGTTCATACAGATGGCGGTGAAGATATTTCCATGTTCATACAGATAGCGGTGTAGATATTTCCATGTTCATACAGATAGCGGTGTAGATATTTCCATGTTCATACAGATAGCTGTGTATGTATTTCCATGTTCATACAGATAGCGGTGTAGATATTTCCATGTTCATCCTGATGGCTGTGTAGATATTTCCATGTTCATACAGATAGCGGTGTAGATATCTCCATCTTAATACAGATGGCGGTGTAGATATTTATATGTTCATTCGGATGGCGGTGCATATATTTCCATGTTCATACAGATGGCGGAGTAGATATTTCCATGTTCATACAGATAGCGGTGTAGTTATTTCCATGTGTAAAGAGATAGCTGTGTAGATATTTCCATGTATAAGCAGATAGCTGTGTAGATATTTCCATGTATAAGCAGATAGCTGTGTAGATATTTCCGTTTTCATGCAGATAGCATCGTATATATTTCCCTGTTCAAACAGTTAGCGGTGTAGATATTTCCATGTTCATAAAGATAGCGGTGTAGATATTTCCATGTTCATACAGATAGCCATGTAGATATTGCCATGTTCATACCAATAGAGGTGCTGATACTTCCATGTTTATACAGGTAGCGGTGTACATATTTCCGTGTTTATACAGATATCGGTGTAGATATTTCCATGTTCATACAGATAGCGGTGTAGATATTTCCATGTTTATACTGATAGCGGTGTAGATATCTCCTTCTTAATACAGATGGCGGTGTAGATATTTCCATGTTCATACAGATGGCGGTGTAGATATTTCCATGTTTATAGAGATAGCGGTGTAGATATTTCCATGTGCAAAGAGATAGCTGTGTAGATATTTCCATTTATATGCAGATAGTTGTGTAGATATTTCCATTTTCATGCAGATAGCGGTGTAGATATTTCCATGTTCAAACAGATAGCGGTGTAGATTTTTCCATGTTTATTCAGATAGCGGAGTAGATATCTCCATCTTAATACAGATGGCGGTGTAGATATTTATATGTTCATACAGATGGCGGTGCAGATATTTCCATTTTCATACGTATGGCGGTGAAGATATTTCCATGTTCATACAAATGGCGGTGTAGTTATTTCCATGTTCATACAGATAGCGGGGCTAATATTTCCATGTTTATACACGTAGCGGTGTAGATATTTCCATGTTTATACAGATAGCGGTGTAGATCTTCCCATGTATATTCAGATAGCTGTGTAGATATTTCCATTTTCATGCAGATAGCCGTGTATATATTTTCCTGTTCAAACAGATAGCGGTGTAGATATTTCCATGTTCATACAGATAGTGTTGTAGATATTTCCATGTTCATACAGATAGCGGTGTAGCTATTTCCATGTTCATACAGATAGCGGTGTGGATATTTCCATGTTCATAGAGATAGCGGTGTAGATATTTCCATGTTCATACAGATAGCGGTGCTGATATTTCCATGTTTATACAGGTAGCGGTGTAGATATTTCCATGTTTATACAGATAGCGGTGAAGATGTATGCATGTTTACACATATAGCGGTGTACATATTTTCATGTTCATCCAGATGGCTGTGTAGATATTTCCATGTACATACAGATAGCGGTGTAGATATTTCCATGTTCATCCAGATGGCTGTGTAGATATATCCATGTTCATACAGATGGCAGTGAAGATATTTCCATGTTCATACAGATAGCGGTGTAGATATTTCCATGTTCATACAGATAGCGGTGTAGATATTTCCGTGTTCATACCGATAGCGGTGCTGATATTTCCATGTTTATACAGGTAGCGGTGTAGATATTTCCATGTTTATACAGATAGCGGTGTAGATATTTCCATGTTTATACAGATAGCAGTGTAGATATTTCCATGTTTATACAGATAGCGGTGTAGATATCTCTTTCTTAATACAGATGGCAGTGTAGATATTTATATGTTCATAGAGATGGCGGTGCAGATATTTCCATGTTCATACAGGTGGCGATGTAGATATTTCCCTGTTCATACAGATAGCGGTGTAGTTATTTCCATGTGTAAAGAGATAGCTGTATAGATATTTCCATGTATATGCAGATAGCTGTTTAGATATTTCCATTTTCATGCAGATAGCGTTGTATATATTTCCCTGTTCAAACAGATAGCGGTGTAGATATTTCCATGTTCATACAGATAGTGGTGTAGATATTTCCATGTTCATACAGATAGCGGTGTAGATATTTCCATGTTCATCCAGATGGCTGTGTAGATATATCCATGTTCATACAGATAGCGGTGTAGATAATTCCATGTTCATACAGATAGTGGTGTAGATATTTCCATGTTCATACAGATAGCGGTGAAGCTATTTCAATGTTCATACAGATAGCGGTGTAGATATTTCCATGTTTATACAGATAGCGGTGAAGATGTATGCATGTTTACAAGGATAGCAGTGTAGATGTTTCCATGTTCATGCAGATAGCGGTGTAGATATTTCCATGTTCATCCAGATGGCATTGTATATATATCCATGTTCATACAGATGGCAGTGAAGATATTTCCATGTTCATACAGATAGCGGTGTAGATATTTCCATGTTTATACAGATAGCAGTGTAGATATTTCCATGTTTATACAGATATCGGTGTAGATTTTCCCATGTATATGCAGATACCTGTGTAGATATTTCCATTTTCAAGGAGATAGCGGTGTATATACTTCCATGTTCAAACAGATACCGGTGTAGATATTTCCATGTTAAAAAAGATAGTGGTGTAGATATTTCCATGTTCATACAGATAGCGGTGTAGCTATTTCCATGTTCATACAGATAGCGGTGTGGATATTTCCATGTTTATACAGGTAGCGGTGTAGATATTTCCATGTTTATACAGATAGCTGTGAAGGTGTATGCATGTTTACACAGATAGCGGTGTAGATATTTACATGTTCATCCAGATGGCTGTGTAGATATTTCCATGTTCATACAGATAGCGGTGTAGATATTTCCATGTTCATCCAGATGGCTGTGTAGATATTTCCATGTTTATACAGATAGCAGTGTAGATATTTCCATGTTTATACAGATATCGGTGTAGATATCTCCTTCTTAATGCAGATGGCGGTGTAGATATTTATATGTTCATACAGATGGCGGTGCAGATATTTCCATGTTCATACAGATGGCGGAATAGATATTTCCATGTTCATACAGATAGCGGTGTAGTTATTTCCATGTGTAAAGAGATAGCTGTGTAGATATTCCCATGTATATTCAGATAGCTGTGTAGATATTTCCATTTTCAAGCAGATAGCGGTGTATATACTTCCATGTTCAAACAGATACCGGTGTAGATATTTCCATGTTCATACAGATAGTGGTGTAGATATTTCCATGTTCATACAGATAGCGGTGTAGCTATTTCCATGTTCATACAGATGGCTGTGTAGATATTTCCATGTTCATACAGATAGCGGTGTAGATATTTCCATGTTCTTCCAGATGGCTGTGTAGATATATCCATGTTCATACAGATGGCAGTGAAGATATTTCCATGTTCATACAGATAGCGGTGTAGATATTTCCATGTTCATACAGATAGCGGTGTAGATATTTCCGTGTTCATACCGATAGCGGTGCTGATATTTCCATGTTTATGCAGGTAGCGGTGTAGATATTTCCATGTTTATACAGATAGCGGTGTAGGTATTTCCATGTTTATACAGATAGCAGTGTAGATATTTCCATGTTTATACAGATAGCGGTGTAGATATCTCCTTCTTAATACAGATGGCAGTCTAGATATTTATATGTTCATAGAGATGGCGGTGCAGATATTTCCATGTTCATACAGATGGCGGTGTAGGTATTTCCATGTTCATACAGACAGCGGTGTAGTTATTTCCATGTGCAAAGAGATAGCTGTATAGATATTTCCATGTATATGCAGATAGCTGTGCAGATATTTCCATTTTCATGCAGATAGCGGTGTATATATTTCCCTGTTCAAACAGATAGCGGTGTAGATATTTCCATGTTCATACAGATATTGGTGTAGATATTTCCATGTTCATACAGATAGCGGTGTAGATATTTCCATGTTCATCCAGATGGCTGTGTAGATATATCCATGTTCATACAGATAGCGGTGTAGATATTTCCATGTTCATATAGATAGCGGTGTAGATATTTCCATGTTCATACAGATAGCGGTGTAGCTATTTCCATGTTCATACAGATAGCGGTGTAGGTATTTCCATGTTCATACAGATGGCTGTGTAGATATATCTATGTTCTTACAGATGGCAGAGAAGATATTTCCATGTTCATAGAGATAGCGGTGTAGATATTTCCATGTTCATACTGATAGCGGTGTAGATATTTCCATGTTCATACAGATAGCGGTGTAGATATTTCCATGTTCATACAGACAGCGGTGTAGATATTTCCATGTTCATACAGATAGCGGTGTAGATAATTCCATGTTCATAGAGATAGCGGTGTAGATATTTACATGTTCATACAGATAGCGGTGCTGATATTTCCATGTTTATACAGGTAGCGGTGTAGACATTTCCATGTTTATACAGATAGTGGTGTAGATATTTCCATGTATATACAGATAGCTTTGTAGATATTTCCAAGTTTATACAGAAAGCGGTGTAGATATCTCCATCTTAATACAGATGGCGGTGTAGATATTTATATGTTCATACAGATGGCGGTGCAGATATTTCCATGTTCATACAGATGGCAGTGTATATATTTCCATGTTTATACAGATAGCGGTGTAGTTATTTCCATGTGTAAAGAGATAGCTGTGTAGATTTTCCCATGTATATGCAGATACCTGTGTAGATATTTCCATTTTCAAGCAGATAGCGGTGTATATACTTCCATGTTCAAACAGATACCGGTGTAGATATTTCCATGTTAAAAAAGATAGTGGTGTAGATATTTCCATGTTCATACAGATAGCGGTGTAGCTATTTCCATGTTCATACAGATAGCGGTGTGGATATTTCCATGTTTATACAGGTAGCGGTGTAGATATTTCCATGTTTATACAGATAGCGGTGAAGGTGTATGCATGTTTACACAGATAGCGGTGTAGATATTAACATGTTCATCCAGATGGCTGTGTAGATATTTCCATGTTCATACAGATAGCGGTGTAGATATTTCCATGTTCATCCAGATGGCTGTGTAGATATATCCATGTTCATACAGATAGCGGTTTAGATATTTCCATGTTCAAACAGTTCGCGGTTTAGATATTTCCATGTTCATACAGATAGCGGTGTAGATATTTCCATGTTCATACACATGACTGTGTAGATATATCCAAGTTCATACAGATAGCGGTGAAGATATTTCCATGTTCATACAGATGGCGGTGTAGATATTTCCATGTTCATACCGACAGCGGTGCTGATATTTCCATGTTTATACAGGTAGCGGTGTAGATATTTCCATGTTTATACAGATAGCGGTGTGGATATTTCCATGTTTATACACATAGCGGTGTAGATATTTCCATGTTTATACAGATAGCGATGTAGATATTTCCGTGTTTATACAGATAGCGGTGTAGATATTTCCATGTTCATACAGATTGCGGTGTATGTATTTCCATGTTCATACAGATAGCGGTGTAGATATTTCCATTTTCATGCAGATAACGGTGTATATATTTCCGTGTTCAAACAGTTAGCGGTTTAGATATTTCCATGTTCATAAAGATAGCGGTGTAGATATTTCCATGTTTATACAGATAGCGGTGAAGATGTATGCATGTTTACACAGATAGCGGTGTAGATATTTCCATGTTCATCCAGATGGCTGTGTAGATATATCCATGTTCATACAGATGGCGGTGAAGACATTTCCATGTTCATACAGATAGCGGTGTATATATTTCCATGTTCATACAGATAGCCGAGGAGATATTGCCATGTTCATACCGATAGCGGTGCTGATACTACCATGTTTATACAGGTAGCGGTGAACATATTTCCGTGTTTATACAGATAGCGGTGTAGATATTTCCATGTTAATACAGATAGCGGTGTAGATATTTCCATGTTTATACAGATAGCGGTGTAGATATCTCCTTCTTAATACAGATGGCGGTGTAGATATTTCCATGTTCATACAGATTGCGGTGTAGATATTTCCATGTTTATAGAGATAGCGGTGTAGTTATTTCCATGTGCAAAGAGATAGCTGTGTATATATTTCCATTTATATGCAGATAGTTGTGTAGATATTTCCATTTTCATGCAGATAGCGGTGTAGATATTTCCATGTTTATACAGATAGCGGTGTAGATATCTCCATCTTAATACAGATGGCGGTGTAGATATTTATATGTTCATTCAGATGGCGGTGCAGATATTTCCATGTTCATACAGATGGCGGTGTAGATATTTCCATGTTTATACAGGTAGCGTTGTAGATATTTCCATGTTTATACAGATAGCGGTGTAGATATTTCCATGTTTATACACATAGCGGTGTAGATATTTCCATGTTTATACAGATAGCGGTGTAGATATTTCCATGTTTATGCAGATAGTTGTGTAGATATCTCCATCTTAATACAGATGGCGGTGTAGATATTTAAATGTTCATTCAGATGGCTGTGTAGACATATCCATGTTCATACAGATGGCGGTGAAGATATTTCCATGTTCATACAGATAGCGGTGTAGATATTTCCATGTTCATACAGATAGCGGTGTAGATATTTCCATGTTCATACATATGGCTGTGTAGATATATCCATGTTCCTACAGATGGTGGTGAAGATATTTCCATGTTCATACAGATGGCGGTGTAGATATTTCCATGTTCATACAGATAGCGGGGCTGATATTTCCATGTTTGTACATGTAGCGGTGTAGATATTTCCATGTTTATGCAGATAGCGGTGTAGATATTTCCATGTTTATACACATAGCGGTGTAGATATTTCCATGTTCATACAGATAGTGGTGTATGTATTTCCATGTTCATACAGATAGCGGTGTAGATATTTCCATTTTCATGCAGATAGCGGTGTATATATTTCCCTGTTCAAACAGTTAGCGGTGTAGATATTTCCATGTTCATACAGATAGCGGTGCAGATATTTCCATGTTCATACAGATAGCGGTGTAGATATTTCCATGTTCATACAGATAGTGGTGTATGTATTTCCATGTTCAAACAGATAGTGGTGTAGATATTTCCATTGTCATGCAGATAGCGGTGTATATATTTCCCTGTTCAAACAGTTAGCGGTGTAGATATTTCCATGTTCATAAAGATATCGGTGTAGATATTTAAATGTTTATACAGATAGCGGTGAAGATGTATGCATGTTTACACAGATAGCGGTGTAGATATTTCCATGTTCATCCACATGGCTGTGTTGATATATCCATGTTCAAACAGATGGCGGTGAAGATATTTCCATGTTCATACAGATAGCGGTATAGATATTTCCATGTTCATAGAGATAGCGGTGTAGATATTTCCATGTTCATACAGATAGCGGTGTATGTATTTCCATGTTCATACAGATAGCGGTGTAGATATTTCCATGTTCATCCTGATGGCTGTGTACATATTTCCATGTTCATACAGATAGCGGTGTAGATATTTCCATGTTCATACAGATAGCGGTGTAGATATTTCCATGTTCATCCAGATGGCTGTGTACATATATCCATGTTCATACAGATGGCGGTGAAGATATTTCCATGTTCCTACAGATGGCGTTGTAGATATTTCCATGTTCATACAGATAGCCGTGTAGATATTGGCATGTTCATACCGATAGCGGTGCTGATACTTCCATGTTTATACAGGTAGCGGTGTACATATTTCTGTGTTTATACAGGTAGCGGTGTAGATATTTCCATGTTCATACAGATAGCGGTGTAGATATTTCCATGTTTATACAGATAGCGGCGTAGATATCTCCTTCTTAATACAGACGGCAGTGTAGATATTTATATGTTCATACAGATGGCGGTGCAGATATTTCCATTTTCATACAGATGGTGGTGTAGACATTTCCATGTTTATAGAGATAGCGGAGTAGTTATTTCCATGTGCAAGGAGATAGCTGTGTAGATATTTCCATGTATATGCAGATAGCTGTGTAGATATTTCCATTTTCATGCAGATAGCGGTGTAGATATTTCCATGTTCAAACAGATAGCGGTGTAGATATTTCCATGTTCATACAGATGACGGTGAAGATTTTTTCATGTTCATACAGATGGCGGTGTAGATATTTCCATGTTCATACAGATAGCGGTGCTGATATTTCCATGTTTATACAGGTAGCAGTGTAGATATTTCCATGTTTATACAGATAGCGGTGTAGATATTTCCATGTTTATACACATAGCGGTGTAGGTATTTCCATGTTCATACAGATAGCGGTGTAGATATCTCCATCTTAATACAGATGGTGGTCTAGATATTTATATGTTCATACAGATGGCTGTGCAGATATTTCCATGTTCATACAGATGGCGGTGAAGATATTTCCATGTTCATACAGATGGCGGTGTAGATACTTCCATGTTCATACTGATAGCGGTGCTGATATTTCCATGTTTCTACAGGTAGCGGTGTAGATATTTCCATGTTTATACAGATAGCGGTTTAGATATTTCCATGTTTATACACATGGCGGTGTAGATATTTCCATCTTTATACAGATAGCGGTGTAGATATCTCCATCTTAATACAGATGGCGGTGTAGATATTTATATGTTCATTCAGATGGCGGTGCAGATATTTCCATGTTCATACAGATGGCGGTGTAGATATTTCCATGTTCATACAGATAGCGGTGTAGTTATTTCCAAGTGTAAAGAGATAGCTGTGTAGATATTCCCATGTATATGCAGATAGCTGTGTAGATATTTCCATTTTCAAGCAGATAGCGGTGTATATACTTCCCTGTTCAAACAGATAGCGGTGTAGATATTTCCATGTTCATAAAGATAGTGGTGTAGATATTTCCATGTTTGTACAGATAGCGGTGTAGATATCTCCATCTTAATACAGATGCTGGTGTAGATATTTATATGTTCATACAGATGGCGGTGCAGATATTTCCATGTTCATACAAACGGTGGTGTGGATATTTCCATGTTCATACAGATAGTGGTGCAGTAATTTCCATGTGTAAAGAGATAGCTGTGTAGATATTTCCATGTATATGCAGATAGCTTTGTAGATATTTCCATTTTCATGCAGATAGCGGTGTATATATTTCCCTGTTCAAACAGTTTGCGGTGTAGATATTTCCATGTTCAGAAAGATAGCGATTTAGATATTTCCATGTTTATACAGATAGCGGTGAAGATGTATGCATGTTTACACAGATAGCGGTGTAGACATTTCCATGTTCATCCAGATGGCTGTGTAGATATATCCATGTTCATACAGATAGCGGTGTAGATATTTCCATCTTCATACAGAGAGCGGTGCATATATTTCCATGTTCATCCAGATGGCTGTGTAGATATATCCATGTTCATACAGATGGCGGTGAAGATATTTCCATGTTCATACAGATAGCGGTGTAGATATTTCCATGTTCATACAGATAGCGGTTTAGATATTTCCATGTTCATACAGATAGCGGTGCATGTATTTCCATGTTCATACAGATAGCGGTGTAGATATTTCCGTGTTCATCCAGATGTCTGTGTAGATATTTCCAGGTTCATACAGATAGCGGTGTAGATATTTCCATGTTCATACAGATAGCGGTGTAGATATTTCCATGTTCATCCAGATGGCTGTGTAGATATATCCATGTTCATACAGATGGCTGTGAAGATATTTCCATGTTCATACAGATAGTGGTGTAAATATTTCCATGTTCATACAGATAGCCGTGTAGATATTGCCATGTTCATACCGATAGCGGTGCTGATACTTCCATGTTTATACAGGTAGCGGTGTACATATTTCCGTGTTTATACAGAGAGCGGTGTAGATATTTCCATGTTCATACAGATAGCGGTGTAGATATTTCCATGTTTATACAGATAGCGGTGTAGATATCTCCTTCTTAATACCGATGGCGGTGTAGATATTTCCATGTTCATACAGATGGCGGTGTAGATATTTCCATGTTTATAGAGATAGCGGTGTAGTTATTTCCATGTGCAAAGAGATAGCTGTGTAGATATTTCCATGTATATGCAGATAGTTGTGTAGATATTTCCATTTTCATGCAGATAGCGGTGTAGATATTTCCATGTCAAACAGATAGCGGTGTAGATATTTCCATGTTCATACAGATAGCGGTGTAGATATTTCCATGTTTATACAGATAGCGGTGAAGATGTATGCATGTTTACACCGATAGCAGTGTAGATATTTCCATGTTCATACAGACGGCTGTGTAGACATATCCATGTTCATACAGATGGCGGTGAAGATATTTCCATGTTCATACAGATGGCTGTGTAGATATATCCATGTTCATACAGATGGCGGTGACGATATTTCCATGTTCATACAGACGGCGGTGTAGATATTTCCATGTTCATACAGATAGCGGTGCTGATATTTCCATGTTTATACATGTAGCGGTGTAGATATTTCCATTTTTATACAGATAGCGGTGTAGATATTTCCATGTTCATACAGATGTCTGTGTAGATATATCCATGTTCATACAGATGGCGGTGAAGACATTTCCATGTTCATACAGATAGCGGTGTAGATATTTCCATGTTCATACAGATAACCGTGTAGATATTGCCATGTTCCTACCGATAGCGGTGCTGATACTTCCATGTTTATATAGGTACCGGTGTAGATATTTCCCTGTTTATACACATAGCGGTGTAGATATTTCCATGTTTATACAGATAGTGGTGTAGATATCTCCTTCTTAATACAGATGGCGGTGTAGATATTTCCATGTTCATACAGATTGCGGTGTAGATATTTCCATGTTTATAGAGATAGTGGTGTAGTTATTTCCATGTGCAAAGAGATAGCTGTGTATATATTTCCATTTATATGCAGATAGTTGTGTAGATATTTCCATTTTCATGCAGATAGCGGTGTAGATATTTCCATGATCAAACAGATAGCGGTGTAGATATTTCCATGTTTATACAGATAGCGGTGAAGATGTATGCATGTTTACACAGATAGCGGTGTAGATATTTCCATGTTCATACAGATAGCGGTGTAGATATCTCCTTCTTAATACAGATGGCGGTGTAGATATTTCCATGTTCATACAGATGGCGGTGTAGATATTTCCATGTTTATAGAGATAGCGGTGTAGATATTTCCATGTGCAAAGAGATAGCTGTGTAGATATTTCCATTTATATGCAGATAGTTGTGTAGATATTTCCATTTTCATGCAGATAGCGGTGTAGATATTTCCATGTTCATACAGATAGCGGTGTAGATTTTTCCATGTTTATTCAGATAGCGGAGTAGATATCTCCATCTTAATACAGATGGCGGTGTAGATATTTATATGTTCATACAGATGGCGGTGCAGATATTTCCATTTTCATACGTATGGCGGTGAAGATATTTCCATGTTCATACAAATGGCGGTGTAGTTATTTCCATGTTCATACAGATAGCGGGGCTAATATTTCCATGTTTATACACGTAGCGGTGTAGATATTTCCATGTTTATACAGATAGCGGTGTAGATCTTCCCGTGTATATTCAGATAGCTGTGTAGATATTTCCATTTTCATGCAGATAGCCGTGTATATATTTCCCTGTTCAAACAGATAGCGGTGTAGATATTTCCATGTTCATACAGATAGTGTTGTAGATATTTCCATGTTCATACAGATAGCGGTGTAGCTATTTCCATGTTCATACAGATAGCGTTGTGGATATTTCCATGTTCATAGAGATAGCGGTGTAGATATTTCCATGTTCATACAGATAGCGGTGCTGATATTTCCATGTTTATACAGGTAGCGGTGTAGATATTTCCATGTTTATACAGATAGCGGTGAAGATGTATGCATGTTTACACATATAGCGGTGTACATATTTTCATGTTCATCCAGATGGCTGTGTAGATATTTCCATGTACATACAGATAGCGGTGTAGATATTTCCATGTTCATCCAGATGGCTGTGTAGATATATCCATGTTCATACAGATGGCAGTGAAGATATTTCCATGTTCATACAGATAGCGGTGTAGATATTTCCATGTTCATACAGATAGCGGTGTAGATATTTCCGTGTTCATACCGATAGCGGTGCTGATATTTCCATGTTTATACAGGTAGCGGTGTAGATATTTCCATGTTTATACAGATAGCGGTGTAGATATTTCCATGTTTATACAGATAGCAGTGTAGATATTTCCATGTTTATACAGATAGCGGTGTAGATATCTCTTTCTTAATACAGATGGCAGTGTAGATATTTATATGTTCATGGAGATGGCGGTGCAGATATTTCCATGTTCATACAGGTGGCGATGTAGATATTTCCCTGTTCATACAGATAGCGGTGTAGTTATTTCCATGTGTAAAGAGATAGCTGTATAGATATTTCCATGTATATGCAGATAGCTGTTTAGATATTTCCATTTTCATGCAGATAGCGTTGTATATATTTCCCTGTTCAAACAGATAGCGGTGTAGATATTTCCATGTTCATACAGATAGTGGTGTAGATATTTCCATGTTCATACAGATAGCGGTGTAGATATTTCCATGTTCATCCAGATGGCTGTGTAGATATATCCATGTTCATACAGATAGCGGTGTAGATAATTCCATGTTCATACAGATAGTGGTGTAGATATTTCCATGTTCATACAGATAGCGGTGAAGCTATTTCAATGTTCACACAGATAGCGGTGTAGATATTTCCATGTTTATACAGATAGCGGTGAAGATGTATGCATGTTTACAAGGATAGCAGTGTAGATGTTTCCATGTTCATGCAGATAGCGGTGTAGATATTTCCATGTTCATCCAGATGGCATTGTATATATATCCATGTTCATACAGATGGCAGTGAAGATATTTCCATGTTCATACAGATAGCGGTGTAGATATTTCCATGTTTATACAGATAGCAGTGTAGATATTTCCATGTTTATACAGATATCGGTGTAGATTTTCCCATGTATATGCAGATACCTGTGTAGATATTTCCATTTTCAAGGAGATAGCGGTGTATATACTTCCATGTTCAAACAGATACCGGTGTAGATATTTCCATGTTAAAAAAGATAGTGGTGTAGATATTTCCATGTTCATACAGATAGCGGTGTAGCTATTTCCATGTTCATACAGATAGCGGTGTGGATATTTCCATGTTTATACAGGTAGCGGTGTAGATATTTCCATGTTTATACAGATAGCTGTGAAGGTGTATGCATGTTTACACAGATAGCGGTGTAGATATTTACATGTTCATCCAGATGGCTGTGTAGATATTTCCATGTTCATAAAGATAGCGGTGTAGATATTTCCATGTTCATCCAGATGGCTGTGTAGATATTTCCATGTTTATACAGATAGCAGTGTAGATATTTCCATGTTTATACAGATATCGGTGTAGATATCTCCTTCTTAATGCAGATGGCGGTGTAGATATTTATATTTTCATACAGATGGCGGTGCAGATATTTCCATGTTCATACAGATGGCGGAATAGATATTTCCATGTTCATACAGATAGCGGTGTAGTTATTTCCATGTGTAAAGTGATAGCTGTGTAGATATTCCCATGTATATTCAGATAGCTGTGTAGATATTTCCATTTTCAAGCAGATAGCGGTGTATATACTTCCATGTTCAAACAGATACCGGTGTAGATATTTCCATGTTCATACAGATAGTGGTGTAGATATTTCCATGTTCATACAGATAGCGGTGTAGCTATTTCCATGTTCATACAGATGGCTGTGTAGATATTTCCATGTTCATACAGATAGCGGTGTAGATATTTCCATGTTCATCCAGATGGCTGTGTAGATATATCCATGTTCATACAGATGGCAGTGAAGATATTTCCATGTTCATACAGATAGCGGTGTAGATATTTCCATGTTCATACAGATAGCGGTGTAGATATTTCCGTGTTCATACCGATAGCGGTGCTGATATTTCCATGTTTATGCAGGTAGCGGTGTAGATATTTCCATGTTTATACAGATAGCGGTGTAGGTATTTCCATGTTTATACAGATAGCAGTGTAGATATTTCCATGTTTATACAGATAGCGGTGTAGATATCTCCTTCTTAATACAGATGGCAGTCTAGATATTTATATGTTCATAGAGATGGCGCTGCAGATATTTCCATGTTCATACAGATGGCGGTGTAGGTATTTCCATGTTCATACAGAGAGCGGTGTAGTTATTTCCATGTGCAAAGAGATAGCTGTATAGATATTTCCATGTATATGCAGATATCTGTGCAGATATTTCCATTTTCATGCAGATAGCGGTGTATATATTTCCCTGTTCAAACAGATAGCGGTGTAGATATTTCCATGTTCATACAGATATTGGTGTAGATATTTCCATGTTCATACAGATAGCGGTGTAGATATTTCCATGTTCATCCAGATGGCTGTGTAGATATATCCATGTTCATACAGATAGCGGTGTAGATATTTCCATGTTCATATAGATAGCGGTGTAGATATTTCCATGTTCATACAGATAGCGGTGTAGCTATTTCCATGTTCATACAGATAGCGGTGTAGGTATTTCCATGTTCATACAGATGGCTGTGTAGATATATCTATGTTCTTACAGATGGCGGAGAAGATATTTCCATGTTCATAGAGATAGCGGTGTAGATATTTCCATGTTCATACTGATAGCGGTGTAGATATTTCCATGTTCATACAGATAGCGGTGTAGATATTTCCATGTTCATACAGACAGCGGTGTAGATATTTCCATGTTCATACAGATAGCGGTGTAGATAATTCCATGTTCATAGAGATAGCGGTGTAGATATTTACATGTTCATACAGATAGCGGTGCTGATATTTCCATGTTTATACAGGTAGCGGTGTAGACATTTCCATGTTTATACAGATAGTGGTGTAGATATTTCCATGTATATACAGATAGCTTTGTAGATATTTCCAAGTTTATACAGAAAGCGGTGTAGATATCTCCATCTTAATACAGATGGCGGTGTAGATATTTATATGTTCATACAGATGGCGGTGCAGATATTTCCATGTTCATACAGATGGCAGTGTATATATTTCCATGTTTATACAGATAGCGGTGTAGTTATTTCCATGTGTAAAGAGATAGCTGTGTAGATTTTCCCATGTATATGCAGATACCTGTGTAGATATTTCCATTTTCAAGCAGATAGCGGTGTATATACTTCCATGTTCAAACAGATACCGGTGTAGATATTTCCATGTTAAAAAAGATAGTGGTGTAGATATTTCCATGTTCATACAGATAGCGGTGTAGCTATTTCCATGTTCATACAGATAGCGGTGTGAATATTTCCATGTTTATACAGGTAGCGGTGTAGATATTTCCATGTTTATACAGATAGCGGTGAAGGTGTATGCATGTTTACACAGATAGCGGTGTAGATATTAACATGTTCATCCAGATGGCTGTGTAGATATTTCCATGTTCCTACAGATAGCGGTGTAGATATTTCCATGTTCATCCAGATGGCTGTGTAGATATATCCATGTTCATACAGATAGCGGTTTAGATATTTCCATGTTCAAACAGTTAGCGGTTTAGATATTTCCATGTTCATACAGATAGCGGTGTAGATATTTCCATGTTCATACACATGGCTGTGTAGATATATCCAAGTTCATACAGATAGCGGTGAAGATATTTCCATGTTCATACCGACAGCGGTGCTGATATTTCCATGTTTATACAGGTAGCGGTGTAGATATTTCCATGTTTATACAGATAGCGGTGTGGATATTTCCATGTTTATACACATAGCGGTGTAGATATTTCCATGTTTATACAGATAGCGATGTAGATATTTCCGTGTTTATACAGATAGCGGTGTAGATATTTCCATGTTCATACAGATTGCGGTGTATGTATTTCCATGTTCATACAGATAGCGGTGTAGATATTTCCATTTTCATGCAGATAACGGTGTATATATTTCCGTGTTCAAACAGTTAGCGGTTTAGATATTTCCATGTTCATAAAGATAGCGGTGTAGATATTTCCATGTTTATACAGATAGCGGTGAAGATGTATGCATGTTTACACAGATAGCGGTGTAGATATTTCCATGTTCATCCAGATGGCTGTGTAGATATATCCATGTTCATACAGATGGCGGTGAAGATATTTCCATGTTCATACAGATAGCGGTGTAGATATTTCCATGTTCATACAGATAGCGGTGTAGATATTTCCATGTTCATACAGATAGCGGTGTATATATTTCCATGTTCATACAGATAGCGGTGTAGATATTTCCATGTTAATCCAGATGGCTGTGTAGATATATCCATGTTCATACAGATGGCGGTGAAGATATTTCCATGTTCATACAGATAGCGGTGTAGATATTTCCATGTTCATACAGATAGCCGTGTAGATATTGCCATGTTCATACCGATAGCGGAGTACATATTTCCGTGTTTATACAGATAGCGGTGTAGATACTTCCATGTTGATACAGATAGCAGTGTAGTTATTTCCATGTTTATACAAATAGCTGTGTAGATATTTCCATGTTTATACAGATAGCGGTGAAGATATCTCCTTCTTCATACAGATGGCGGTGTAGATATTTATATGTTCATACAGATGGCGGTGCAGATATTTCCATGTTCGTACAGATGGTGGTGTAGATATTTCCATGTTTATAGAGATAGCGGTGTAGTTATTTCCATGTGTAAAGTGATAGCTGTGTAGATATTTCCATGTATATGCAGATAGCTGGGTAGATATTTCCATGTTCATACAGATAGCGGTGTAGATATTTCCATGTTTATCCACATGGCTGTGTAGATATATCCATGTTCATACAGATGGCGGTGAAGATATTTCCATGTTCATACAGATAGCGGTGAAGATATTTCCATGTTCATACAGATAGCGGTGTAGATATTTCCATGTTCATACAGATGGCTGTGTAGATATATCCATGTTCCTACAGATGACGATGAAGATATTTCCATGTTCATACAGATGGCGGTGTAGATATTTCCATGTTCATACAGATAGCGGTGCTGATATTTCCGTGTTTATACATGTAGTGGTGTAGATATTTCCATGTTTTTACAGATAGCGGTGTAGATATTTCCATGTTTATACACATAGCGGTTTAGATATTTCCATGTTTTTACAGATATCGGTGTAGATATTTCCATGTTTATGCAGATAGTGGTGTAGATATCTCCAACTTAATACAGATGGCGGTGTAGATATTTATATGTTCATACACATGGCGGTGCAGGTATTTCCATGTTCATACAGATGGCGGTGTAGATATTTCCATGTTCATACAGATAGCGGTGTATTTTTTTCCATGTGTAAAGAGATAGCTGTGTAGATATTTCCATGTATAAGCAGATAGCTGTGTAGATATTTCCATTTTCATGAAGATAGCGGTGTATATATTTCCCTGTTCAAACAGTTAACGGTGTAGATATTTCTATGTTCATAAAGATAGCGGTGTAGATATTTCCATGTTTATACAGATTGCGGTGAAGATGTATGCATGTTTACACAGATAGCGGTGTAGATATTTCCATGTTCATCCAGATGGCTGTGTAGATATATCCATGTTCATGCAGATAGCGGTGTAGATATTTCCATGTTCATACAGATAGCGGTGCAGATATTTCCATGTTCATCCAGATGGCTGTGTAGATAAATCCATGTTCATACAGATGGCGGTGAGGGTATTTCCATGTTCATACAGATAGCGGTGTAGATATTTCCATGTTCATACAGATAGCGGTGTAGATATTTCCATGTTCATACAGATAGCGGTGTAAGTATTTCCATGTTCATACAGATAGTGGTGTAGATATTTCCATTTTTAAGCAGATAGCGGTGTATATATTTCCCTCTTCAAACTGTTAGCGGTGTAGATATTTCCATGTTCATAAAGATAGCGGTGTAGATATTTCCATGTTTATACAGATAGCGGTGAAGTTGTATGCATGTTTACACAGATAGCGGTGTAGGTATTTCCACGTTCATCCAGATGGCTGTGTAGATATATCCATGTTCATACAGATGGCGGTCAAGTTATTTCCATGTTCATACAGATAGCGGTGTAGATATTTCCATGTTCATACAGATAGTGGTGTAGATATTTCCATGTTCATACAGATAGCGGTGTAGATATTTCCATGTTCATACAGATAGCGGTGTATGTATTTCCATGTTCATACAGATAGCGGTGTAGATATTTCCATGTTCATCCAGATGGCTGTGTAGATATTCCCATGTTCATACCGATAGAGGTGTAGATATTTCCATGTTCATACAGATAGCGGTGTAGATTTTCCATATTCATCCAGATGGCTGTGTAGATATATCCATGTTCATACAGATGGCGGTGAAGACATTTCCATGTTCATACAGATAGCGGTGTAGATATTTCCATGTTCATACAGATATCCGAGGAGATATTGCCATGTTCATACCGATAGCGGTGCTGATACTACCATGTTTATACAGGTAGCGGTGAACATATTTCCGTGTTTATACAGATAGCGGTGTAGATATTTCCATGTTAATACAGATAGCGGTGTAGATATTTCCATGTTTATACAGATAGCGGTGTAGATATCTCCTTCTTAATACAGATGGCGGTGTAGATATTTCCATGTTCATACAGATTGCGGTGTAGATATTTCCATGTTTATAGAGATAGCGGTGTAGTTATTTCCATGTGCAAAGAGATAGCTGTGTATATATTTCCATTTATATGCAGATAGTTGTGTAGATATTTCCATTTTCATGCAGATAGCGGTGTAGATATTTCCATGATCAAACAGATAGCGGTGTAGATATTTCCATGTTTATACAGATAGCGGTGAAGATGTATGCATGTTTACACAGATAGCGGTGTAGATATTTCCATGTTCATACAGATAGCGGTGTAGATATTTCCATGTTCATCCAGACGGCTGTGTAGGCATATCCATGTTCATACAGATGGCGGTGAAGATATTTCCATGTTCATACAGATGGCTGTGTAGATATATCCATGTTCATACAGATGGCGGTGACGATATTTCCATGTTCATACAGATGGCGGTGTAGATATTTCCATGTTCATACAGATAGCGGTGCTGATATTTCCATGTTTATACAGGTATCGGTGTAGATATTTCCATGTTTATACAGATAGCGGTGTAGATATTTCCATGTTTATACAGATAGCGGTGTAGATATCTCCATCTTAATACAGATGGCGGTGTAGATATTTATATGTTCATAAAGATGGCGGTGCAGATATTTCCATGTTCATACGGATGGCGGTGAAGATATTTCCATGTTCATACAGATGGCGGTGTAGAAACTTCCATGTTCATACTGATAGCGGTGCTGATATTTCCATGTTTATACAGGTAGCGTTGTAGATATTTCCATGTTTATACAGATAGCGGTGTAGATATTTCCATGTTTATACACATAGCGGTGTAGATATTTCCATGTTTATACAGATAGCGGTGTAGATATTTCCATGTTTATGCAGATAGTTGTGTAGATATCTCCATCTTAATACAGATGGCGGTGTAGATATTTAAATGTTCATTCAGATGGCTGTGTAGACATATCCATGTTCATACAGATGGCGGTGAAGATATTTCCATGTTCATACAGATAGCGGTGTAGATATTTCCATGTTCATACAGATAGCGGTGTAGATATTTCCATGTTCATACATATGGCTGTGTAGATATATCCATGTTCCTACAGATGGTGGTGAAGATATTTCCATGTTCATACAGATGGCGGTGTAGATATTTCCATGTTCATACAGATAGCGGGGCTGATATTTCCATGTTTGTACATGTAGCGGTGTAGATATTTCCATGTTTATGCAGATAGCGGTGTAGATATTTCCATGTTTATACACATAGCGGTGTAGATATTTCCATGTTCATACAGATAGTGGTGTATGTATTTCCATGTTCATACAGATAGCAGTGTAGATATTTCCATTTTCATGCAGATAGCGGTGTATATATTTCCCTGTTCAAACAGTTAGCGGTGTAGATATTTCCATGTTCATACAGATAGCGGTGCAGATATTTCCATGTTCATACAGATAGCGGTGTAGATATTTCCATGTTCATACAGATAGTGGTGTATGTATTTCCATGTTCATACAGATAGTGGTGTAGATATTTCCATTGTCATGCAGATAGCGGTGTATATATTTCCCTGTTCAAACAGTTAGCGGTGTAGATATTTCCATGTTCATAAAGATATCGGTGTAGATATTTAAATGTTTATACAGATAGCGGTGAAGATGTATGCATGTTTACACAGATAGCGGTGTAGATATTTCCATGTTCATCCACATGGCTGTGTAGATATATCCATGTTCAAACAGATGGCGGTGAAGATATTTCCATGTTCATACAGATAGCGGTATAGATATTTCCATGTTCATAGAGATAGCGGTGTAGATATTTCCATGTTCATACAGATAGCGGTGTATGTATTTCCATGTTCATACAGATAGCGGTGTACATATTTCCATGTTCATCCTGATGGCTGTGTACATATTTCCATGTTCATACAGATAGCGGTGTAGATATTTCCATGTTCATACAGATAGCGGTGTAGATATTTCCATGTTCATCCAGATGGCTGTGTACATATATCCATGTTCATACAGATGGCGGTGAAGATATTTCCATGTTCCTACAGATGGCGTTGTAGATATTTCCATGTTCATACAGATAGCCGTGTAGATATTGGCATGTTCATACCGATAGCGGTGCTGATACTTCCATGTTTATACAGGTAGCGGTGTACATATTTCTGTGTTTATACAGGTAGCGGTGTAGATATTTCCATGTTCATACAGATAGCGGTGTAGATATTTCCATGTTTATACAGATAGCGGCGTAGATATCTCCTTCTTAATACAGACGGCAGTGTAGATATTTATATGTTCATACAGATGGCGGTGCAGATATTTCCATTTTCATACAGATGGTGGTGTAGATATTTCCATGTTTATAGAGATAGCGGAGTAGTTATTTCCATGTGCAAGGAGATAGCTGTGTAGATATTTCCATGTATATGCAGATAGCTGTGTAGATATTTCCATTTTCATGCAGATAGCGGTGTAGATATTTCCATGTTCAAACAGATAGCGGTGTAGATATTTCCATGTTCATACAGATGACGGTGAAGATTTTTTCATGTTCATACAGATGGCGGTGTAGATATTTCCATGTTCATACAGATAGCGGTGCTGATATTTCCATGTTTATACAGGTAGCAGTGTAGATATTTCCATGTTTATACAGATAGCGGTGTAGATATTTCCATGTTTATACACATAGCGGTGTAGATATTTCCATGTTCATACAGATAGCGGTGTAGATATCTCCATCTTAATACAGATGGTGGTCTAGATATTTATATGTTCATACAGATGGCTGTGCAGATATTTCCATGTTCATACAGATGGCGGTGAAGATACTTCCATGTTCATACAGATGGCGGTGTAGATACTTCCATGTTCATACTGATAGCGGTGCTGATATTTCCATGTTTATACAGGTAGCGGTGTAGATATTTCCATGTTTATACAGATAGCGGTTTAGATATTTCCATGTTTATACACATGGCGGTGTAGATATTTCCATCTTTATACAGATAGCGGTGTAGATATCTCCATCTTAATACAGATGGCGGTGTAGATATTTATATGTTCATTCAGATGGCGGTGCAGATATTTCCATGTTCATACAGATGGCGGTGTAGATATTTCCATGTTCATACAGATAGCGGTGTAGTTATTTCCAAGTGTAAAGAGATAGCTGTGTAGATATTCCCATGTATATGCAGATAGCTGTGTAGATATTTCCATTTTCAAGCAGATAGCGGTGTATATACTTCCCTGTTCAAACAGATAGCGGTGTAGATATTTCCATGTTCATAAAGATAGTGGTGTAGATATTTCCATGTTTGTACAGATAGCGGTGTAGATATCTCCATCTTAATACAGATGCTGGTGTAGATATTTATATGTTCATACAGATGGCGGTGCAGATATTTCCATGTTCATACAAACGGTGGTGTGGATATTTCCATGTTCATACAGATAGTGGTGCAGTAATTTCCATGTGTAAAGAGATAGCTGTGTAGATATTTCCATGTATATGCAGATAGCTTTGTAGATATTTCCATTTTCATGCAGATAGCGGTGTATATATTTCCCTGTTCAAACAGTTTGCGGTGTAGATATTTCCATGTTCAGAAAGATAGCGATTTAGATATTTCCATGTTTATACAGATAGCGGTGAAGATGTATGCATGTTTACACAGATAGCGGTGTAGACATTTCCATGTTCATCCAGATGGCTGTGTAGATATATCCATGTTCATACAGATAGCGGTGTAGATATTTCCATCTTCATACAGAGAGCGGTGCATATATTTCCATGTTCATCCAGATGGCTGTGTAGATATATCCATGTTCATACAGATGGCGGTGAAGATATTTCCATGTTCATACAGATAGCGGTGTAGATATTTCCATGTTCATACAGATAGCGGTTTAGATATTTCCATGTTCATACAGATAGCGGTGCATGTATTTCCATGTTCATACAGATAGCGGTGTAGATATTTCCGTGTTCATCCAGATGTCTGTGTAGATATTTCCAGGTTCATACAGATAGCGGTGTAGATATTTCCATGTTCATACAGATAGCGGTGTAGATATTTCCATGTTCATCCAGATGGCTGTGTAGATATATCCATGTTCATACAGATGACTGTGAAGATATTTCCATGTTCATACAGATAGTGGTGTAAATATTTCCATGTTCATACAGATAGCCGTGTAGATATTGCCATGTTCATACCGATAGCGGTGCTGATACTTCCATGTTTATACAGGTAGCGGTGTACATATTTTCGTGTTTATACAGAGAGCGGTGTAGATATTTCCATGTTCATACAGATAGCGGTGTAGATATTTCCATGTTTATACAGATAGCGGTGTAGATATCTCCTTCTTAATACAGATGGCGGTGTAGATATTTCCATGTTCATACAGATGGCGGTGTAGATATTTCCATGTTTATAGAGATAGCGGTGTAGTTATTTCCATGTGCAAAGAGATAGCTGTGTAGATATTTCCATGTATATGCAGACAGTTGTGTAGATATTTCCATTTTCATGCAGATAGCGGTGTAGATATTTCCATGTCAAACAGATAGCGGTGTAGATATTTCCATGTTCATACAGATAGCGGTGTAGATATTTCCATGTTTATACAGATAGCGGTGAAGATGTATGCATGTTTACACCGATAGCAGTGTTGATATTTCCATGTTCATACAGACGGCTGTGTAGACATATCCATGTTCATACAGATGGCGGTGAAGATATTTCCATGTTCATACAGATGGCTGTGTAGATATATCCATGTTCATACAGATGGCGGTGACGATATTTCCATGTTCATACAGACGGCGGTGTAGATATTTCCATGTTCATACAGATAGCGGTGCTGATATTTCCATGTTTATACATGTAGCGGTGTAGATATTTCCATTTTTATACAGATAGCGGTGTAGATATTTCCATGTTCATACAGATGTCTGTGTAGATATATCCATGTTCATACAGATGGCGGTGAAGACATTTCCATGTTCATACAGATAGCGGTGTAGATATTTCCACGTTCATACAGATAACCGTGTAGATATTGCCATGTTCCTACCGATAGCGGTGCTGATACTTCCATGTTTATATAGGTAGCGGTGTAGATATTTCCCTGTTTATACACATAGCGGTGTAGATATTTCCATGTTTATACAGATAGCGGTGTAGATATCTCTTTCTTAATACAGATGGCGGTGTAGATATTTCCATGTTCATACAGATTGCGGTGTAGATATTTCCATGTTTATAGAGATAGCGGTGTAGTTATTTCCATGTGCAAAGAGATAGCTGTGTATATATTTCCATTTATATGCAGATAGTTGTGTAGATATTTCCATTTTCATGCAGATAGCGGTGTAGATATTTCCATGATCAAACAGATAGCGGTGTAGATATTTCCATGTTTATACAGATAGCGGTGAAGATGTATGCATGTTTACACAGATAGCGGTGTAGATATTTCCATGTTCATACAGATAGCGGTGTAGATATTTCCATGTTCATCCAGACGGCTGTGTAGACATATCCATGTTCATACAGATGGCGGTGAAGATATTTCCATGTTCATACAGATGGCTGTGTAGATATATCCATGTTCATACAGATGGCGGTGACGATATTTCCATGTTCATACAGATGGCGGTGTAGATATTTCCATGTTCATACAGATAGCGGTGCTGATATTTCCATGTTTATACAGGTATCGGTGTAGATATTTCCATGTTTATACAGATAGCGGTGTAGATATTTCCATGTTTATACAGATAGCGGTGTAGATATCTCCATCTTAATACAGATGGCGGTGTAGATATTTATATGTTCATAAAGATGGCGGTGCAGATATTTCCATGTTCATACGGATGGCGGTGAAGATATTTCCATGTTCATACAGATGGCGGTGTAGAAACTTCCATGTTCATACTGATAGCGGTGCTGATATTTCCATGTTTATACAGGTAGAGTTGTAGATATTTCCATGTTTATACAGATAGCGGTGTAGATATTTCCATGTTTATACACATAGCGGTGTAGATATTTCCATGTTTATACAGATAGCGGTGTAGATATTTCCATGTTTATGCAGATAGTTGTGTAGATAGCTCCATCTTAATTCAGATGGCGGTGTAGATATTTAAATGTTCATTCAGATGGCTGTGTAGACATAACCATGTTCATACAGATGGCGGTGAAGATATTTCCATGTTCATACAGATAGCGGTGTAGATATTTCCATGTTCATACAGATAGCGGTGTAGATATTTCCATGTTCATACATATGGCTGTGTAGATATATCCATGTTCCTACAGATGGTGGTGAAGATATTTCCATGTTCATACAGATGGCGGTGTAGATATTTCCATGTTCATACAGATAGCGGGGCTGATATTTCCATGTTTGTACATGTAGCGGTGTAGGTATTTCCATGTTTATGCAGATAGCGGTGTAGATATTTCCATGTTTATACACATAGCGGTGTAGATATTTCCATGTTCATACAGATAGTGGTGTATGTATTTCCATGTTCATACAGATAGCGGTGTAGATATTTCCATGTTCATACAGTAAGGGGTGTAGATATTTCCATGTTCATACAAATGGCAGTGTAGATATTTCCATGTTTATACAGATAGCAGTGTAGATATTTCCATGTTTATAGAGATAGCTGTGTAGATATTTCCATTGATATACAGATAGCTGTGTAGATATTTGCATGTTCATACACATAGCGGTGTAGATATTTCCATGTTCATACAGATAGCGGTGCATGTATTTCCATGTTCATACAGATAGCGGTGTAGATATTTCCATGTTCATACAGATGGCTGTGTAGATATATCCATGTTCATACAGATGGCAGTGAGGATATTTCCATATTCATACAGATAGCGGTGTAGATATATCCATGTTCATACAGATAGTGGTGTATGTATTTCCATGTTCATACAGATAGTGGTGTAGATATTTCCATTTTCATGCAGATAGCGGTGTATATATTTCCCTGTTCAAACTGTTAGCGGTGTAGATATTTCCATGTTCATAAAGATAGCGGTGTTGATATTTCCATGTTTATACAGATAGCGGTGAAGATCTATGCATGTTTACACAGATAGCGGTGTAGATATTTCCATGTTCATCCACATGGCTGTGTAGATATATCCATGTTCAAACAGATAGCGGTGAAGATATTTTCATGTTCATACAGATAGCGGTGTAGATATTTCCATGTTCATAGAGATAGCGGTGTAGATATTTCCATGTTCATACAGATAGCGGTGTATGTATTTCCATGTTCATACAGATAGCGGTGTAGATATTTCCATGTTCATCCTGATGGCTGTGTACATATTTCCATGTTCATACAGATAGCGGTGTAGATATTTCCATGTTCATACAGATAGCGGTGTATATATTTCCATGTTCATCCAGATGGCTGTGTACATATATCCATGTTCATACAGATGGCGGTGAAGATATTTCCATGTTCATACAGATGGCGTTGTAGGTATTTCCATGTTCATACAGATAGCCGTGTAGATATTGGCATGTTCATACCGATAGCGGTGCTGATACTTCCATGTTTATACAGGTAGCAGTGTACATATTTCTGTGTTTATACAGGTAGCGTTGTAGATACTTCCATGTTCATACAGATAGCGGTGTAGATATTTCCATGTTTATACAGATAGCGGCGTAGATATCTCCTTCTTAATACAGACGGCAGTGTAGACATTTATATGTTCATACAGATGGCGGTGCAGATATTTCCATTTTCATACAGAAGGTGGTGTAGATATTTCCATGTTTATAGAGATAGCGGTGAGGGTATTTCCATGTGCAAAGAGATAGCTGTGTAGATATTTCCATGTATATGCAGATAGCTGTGTAGATATTTCCAATTTCATGCAGATAGCAGTGTAGATATTTCCATGCTCAAACAGATAGCGGTGTAGATATTTCCATGTTCATACAGATAGCGGTGTGGATATTTCCATGTTTATACAGATAGCGGTGAAGATGTATGCATGTTTACACATATAGCGGTGTAGATATTTCCATGTTCATACAGATAGCTGTGTAGATATTTCCATGTTCATCCAGACGGCTGTGTAGACATATCCATGTTCATACAAATGGCGGTGAAGATATTTCCATGTTCATACAGATGGCTGTCTAGATATATCCATGTTCATACAGATGACGGTGAAGATTTTTCCATGTTCATACAGATGGCGGTGTAGATATTTCCATGTTCATACAGATAGCGGTGCTGATATTTCCATGTTTATACAGGTAGCATTGTAGATATTTCCATGTTTATACACATAGCGGTGTAGATATTTCCATGTTTATACACATAGCGGTGTAGATATTTCCATGTTCATACAGATAGCGGTGTAGATATCTCCATCTTAATAGAGATGGCGGTGTAGATATTTATATGTTCATGCAGATGGCGGTGCAGATATTTCCATGTTCATACAGATGGCGGTGAAGATATTTCCATGTTCATACAGATGGCGGTGTAGATACTTCCATGTTCATACTGATAGCGGTGCTGATATTTCCATGTTTATACAGGTAGCGGTGTAGATATTTCCATGTTTATACAGATAGCGGTGTAGATATTTCCATGTTTATACACATAGCGGTGTAGATATATCCATCTTTGTACAGATAGCGGTGTAGATATCTCCATCTTAATACAGATGGCGGTGTAGATATTTATATGTTCATTCAGATGGCGGTGCAGATATTTCTAAGTTCATACAGATGGCGGTGTAGATATTTCCATGTTCATACAGATAGCGGTGTAGTTATTTCCATGTGTAAAGAGATAGCTGTGTAGATATTCCCATGTATACGCAGATAGCTGTGTAGATATTTCCATTTTCAAGCAGATAGCGGTGTATATACTTCCCTGTTCAAACAGATTGCGGTGTAGATATTTCCATGTTCATACAGATAGTGGTGTAGATATTTCCATGTTTGTACAGATAGCGGTGTAGATATCTCCATCTTAATACAGATGGCGGTGTAGATATTTATATGTTCATACAGATGGCGGTGCAGATATTTCCATGTTCATACACACGGTGGTGAAGATATTTCCATGTTCATACAGATAGTGGTGCAGTTATTTCCTTGTGTAAAGAGATAGCTGTGTAGATATTTCCATGTATATGCAGATAGCTGTGTAGATATTTCCATTTACATGCAGATAGCGGTGTATATATTTCCCTGTTCAAACAGTTAGCGGTGTAGATATTTCCATGTTCAGAAAGATAGCGGTGTAGATATTTCCATGTTTATACAGATAGCGGTGAAGATGTATGCATGTTTACACAGATACCGGTGTAGACATTTCCATGTTCATCCAGATGGCTGTGTAGATATATCCATGTTCATACAGATAGCGGTGTAGATATTTCCATCTTCAAACAGATAGCGGTGCAGATATTTCCTTGTTCATCCAGATGGCTGTGTAGATATATCCATGTTCAAACAGATGGCAGTGAAGATATTTCCATGTTCATACAGATAGCAGTGTAGATATATCCATGTTCATACTGAAAGCGGTGTAGATATTTCCTTGTTCATACAGATAGCGGTGTATGTATTTCCATGTTCATACAGATAGCAGTGTAGATATTTCCATTTTCAAGCAGATGGCACTGTATATATTTCCATGTTCAAACAGATAGCGGTGTAGATATTTCCATGTTCATAAAGATAGCGGTGTAGATATTTCCATGTTTATACAGATAGCGGTGAAAATGTATGCATGTTTACACAGATACCGGTGTAGATATTTCCATGTTCATCCAGATGGCTGTGTAGATATATCCATGTTCATACAGATGGCGGTGAAGATATTTCCATGTTCATACAGATAGCGGTGTAGATATTTCCATGTTCATACAGATAGCGGTTTAGATATTTCCATGTTCATACAGATAGCGGTGCATGTATTTCCATGTTCATACAGATAGCGGTGTAGATATTTCCGTGTTCATCCAGATGTCTGTGTAGATATTTCCAGGTTCGTACAGATAGCGGTGTAGATATTTCCATGTTCATACAGATAGCGGTGTAGATATTTCCATTTTCATCCAGATGGCTGTGTATATATATCCATGTTCATACAGATGGCTGTGAAGATATTTCCATGCTCATACATATAGCGGTGTAAATATTTCCATGTTCATACAGATAGCCGTGTAGATATTGCCATGTTCATACCGATAGCGGTGCTGATACTTCCATGTTTATACAGGTAGCGGTGTACATATTTCCGTGTTGATACAGAGAGCGGTGTAGATATTTCCATGTTCATACAGATAGAGGTGTAGATATTTCCATGTTTATACAGATAGCGGTGAAGATATCTCCTTCTTAATACAGATGTCGGTGTAGATATATCCATGTTCATACAGATGGCGGTGTAGATATTTCCATGTTTAAAGAGATAGCGGTGTAGTTATTTCCATGTGCAAAGAGATAGCTGTGTAGA